>NC_135893.1:74104039-74529097 GCF_964194155.1 Cetorhinus maximus | reverse complement strand
TGTCGATTCTGACCATGGGGTTGAAATTCCTCTTTTAATTGGAAACAGAAGTGCCTCCTTTTCTCTGTAATGAACGACCCGCTAATGAAGATGCGGGAATGTCAGGCTTTAAATTGTGTTTTCTGCAAATGTGGTTTTCTCAGTGGCTTTTTTAGAATAAAGAATTACCCATTTTTGACTTGAAGGAATCTCACCCTTCCCTAGAAAGGCATCAGTAAACAATTTGCTGTTTATTTCTTGTTTGGCCGTTTCATTGATTCTTTAACTTTCTAGTACCAATGAATCACAGCAGTCGAGATCAAGCTGAACCACCCTATAACAAAGGGTGAGGTCATGTTACTCCAGTACATGCATCCCGCATATGCTCCTCTGGCAGTCATTTTTCTCAATATTAAGAGAGCACAGTAGTTAGTAGTTACCATTTTCTCATTGACATTAAAGAGAATGAATGCCACAGTTATAAAGTGACCAGGAGCCACAATAGACTGCAGTTCCATCCCATTCAACGAGAAGCTCAATGGGTTGAGATGGAATACTAGAGGGAGCCTTGCATCACATGACTTGAGTTATACTGCTATCAGTGCACACTCAAAACTATATTGGGTCAAGATGGCGGTGGAACTTCAGCTACAGTTGTTTCCCCTTAACTATAAGGCAGTGGAGGGAAGGTGGGGAATATCCAGTTTCCAGAAATGCTTGATTTAATCTGCTCAACATTTTTCAGTGTTTATTCTGATGCCAATTATCCAATGTCAATAGGTTGAGATGTTTCCAAAACATTTGGATTTCTTCACAGTCCTCAGTGCCTCTCCCTCCTGCACAGTAACTGTCAGGTATGATTTAGTTCAGATGATGCTTTGTTCAGTGATATCATGTTTGCGTGAACCATTAGCTGACTGAAGGGAACATTATTGCTTTTCTTATGCCTAAACTGTTCCTGCTGTGTCAAGATGCTTTACTGTCAGAGGGTCACTTATGAGGTTAGCCACAGAGACTTTATGTATTTCAAAAAGGGTCATAAGAATTTTGCTTCTCTGAAGTACCCAGGTATATCGATGGTTAGGTTACTCCTTCATTTCCCTGTCAGCAAGGATTTATTCCTAAGTTTGGCCGATTTACTTTTCATTTCACTATATAGGAAGTGACATTAAAGAGTTTCTTATGGACACAGCTGGGGTTGGGGGACAGTCAAAACGACAAATGGTTGAGCGGGCGGCATACACTTTCTGCTAGAAGTGGCTTTGCTCAATTCGATCCAAAAACTTAAATGGGCAAGATTCACCTCATCCACAGTTACCTGCAGTATGGAGTAACATAGGTGCATAGGAAATAGGAGCAGGAGTAGGCCATTTGGCTCCTCGAGCCTGCTCCACCATTTAACTAGATCATTGCTGACCTTCTACCTGAAGACCATTTTCCTGCACTATCCCCATATCCCTTGATATCTTTAATAGCTACAAATCTATCCATCTCTCTCTTACGCAGGAGAGAGGCAGAGAGCAAACCTAGTTGGAGAATGCACCAGGGACAGACATCACAGGAAAACCATGAATTAATTGGTTGTCCATAAAGCAGCCAGAGTTGAGAAAGAGAGAGCCCATAAAGCAGCAGGAGTTCAGAGAGAGAGGGACCCCATAAAGCAATGGGAGTTCAAAGGGAGAGAGAGCCCATAAAGCAGCAGGAGTTGAGAGAGAGAGAGAGAGAGAGCCCATAAGGAGGTGGGAGTTCAGAGCGAGAGAGGGAGAGCCCATAAAGCAGCAGGAGTTCAGAGAGAGAGCCCATAAAGCAGCAGGAGTTGAGAGAGAGAGAGAGAGAGAGAGAGAGAGCCCATAAGGAGGTGGGAGTTCAGAGCGAGAGAGGGAGAGCCCATAAAGCAGCAGGAGTTCAGAGAGAGAGAGAGAGAGCCCATAAAGCAGCAGGAGTTCAGAGAGAGAGAGAGAACCCATAAAGCAGCAGGAGTTCAGAGAGAGAGAGAGAGAGCCCATAAAGCAGCAGGAGTTCAGAGAGAGAGAGAGAGCCCATAAAGCAGCAGGAGTTCAGAGCGAGAGAGGGAGAGCCCATAAAGCAGCAGGAGTTCAGAGAGAGAGAGAGAGCCCATAAAGCAGCAGGAGTTCAGAGAGAGAGAGAGAACCCATAAAGCAGCAGGAGTTCAGAGAGAGAGAGAGAGCCCATAAAGCAGCAGGAGTTCAGAGAGAGAGAGAGAGAGAGCCCATAAAGCAGCAGGAGTTCAGAGAGAGAGAGAGAGAGCCCATAAAGCAGCGTGAGTTCAGAGAGAGAGAGATAGAGCCCATAAAGCAGCGGCAGTTCGGTAAGGTAGAGAGAGAGAGCCCATAAAGCAGCAGGAGTTCAGAGAGAGAGAGAGCCCATAAAGCAACCGGAGTTCGGAGAGTGAGAGAGAGAGTCCATAAAACAGCGGGAGTTCGGAGAGAGATCCCATAAAGCAGCGTGAGTTCAGAGAGAGAGAGAGATAGAGCCCATAAAGCAGCAGGAGTTCAGAGAGAGAGAGAGAGAGAGAGCCCATAAAGCAACCGGAGTTCGGAGAGTGAGAGAGAGAGAGAGATAGAGCCCATAAAGCAGCAGGAGTTCAGAGAGAGAGAGAGAGCCCATAAAGCAGCGGGAGTTCGGAGAGAGAGAGAGAGAGAGCCCATAAAGCAGCAGGAGTTCAATGAGAGAGAGAGAGTCCATATAACAGCAGAATTTTGGAGAGTTGGAGAGCCCATAAAGCAGCAGGAGTTCAGAGAGAGGGAGAATCAGCAAAGCAACGACAAAGGGAGTGAGCCAGGAGTTTACAGATAAAATCTATAAGTGACATCACAGGAGTCCCATAAGTTGAATGGTTGGTAAGTATAGCCCTTTCCGGATTCGGCATAGAGGAGACGATTGGTGAATGACAGGTGAGGTATTATGTTATACCATACTGTAGTAAACACTTTATATAAAGTCTAAGGTATGTCAGTGCACCTCAGCCATGTGGAATATGCATCCTATGGGATGTGAGAAACCGTGCAGCCACAAAGTGCCCTCCAACTATATCTGGAAGTGTCACCAGCTGCCGAAATTTGAGCTCCGGGATGCGAAACTCAAACAGTGGCTGAAGTCACTGTTGTGCATCTGCAAGGCCAAGGATTATGTGGATAGCATGTTTAAAAAGGTGGATACCGCAGCTAAGAAGTACACAGGCAGAGACGGAATGGGTGACTACCAGTGTATCTAAGAGAAACAGGCAGGTAGTGCAGGAATCCCTATTTCGCTGTCTAACCGCTTTTCCATTTTGCATACTGGTGAGCAAGATGGGTCCTCAGAGGACTGTAGCAAGCGCCAGGTCCATGGCACCACAGGTGGCTCAGCTGCAGAGGAGGGGAGGAGGAAGAGTGAAGTGCTATAGTGGTGGGGGATTCCATAGTTAGAGGAGAGGACAGACGTCTCTACGGCCATAGATGTGACTCCAGGATGGTATGTTGCCTCCCTGGTGCCAGGGTCAAGGATGTCAGACCGGCTGCAGGACATTCTTTTGGGGAAGGGTGAATAGAGGTCATGTGACTCTCTCTCTCCAAACTCCCACTGCTTTATGGGCTCTTTCTCTCGCTCTCTGAACTCCTGCTGCTCTTTGGGCTTTCTCCCTCTCTGAACTCCTGCTGCTCTATGGGCTTTCTCCCTCTTTGAACTCCTGCTGCATTATAGGCTCTCTCTCTCTTTAAACTCACGCTGCTTTATGGACACTCTCCCTCTCTGAACTCCCGCTGCTTTATGGGCACTCTCTTCAAACTCCCGATGTCATTGGGACCAATGACATAGGTAGGAAAAGGGATGAGGTCCTGAAAGCAGATTTTTAAGAAGTTAGGAAGGGAATTTAAAAGCAGGATCTCATGAGCAGTAATCTCAAGATTAGCCCCAGTGCTGTGTGCTGGTGAGCATAAGAATAGAAAGATTGAGCAGTTCAACATGTGGCTGGAGAAATGGAGTAGGAGGGAGGGCTTTAGATTTCTGAGGCATTGGGACCAGTTCTGGAGCAGGTGGGACCTGTACAAGAAGGATGGCTTATACCTTAACAGGACTGGGACTAATGTCCTCGCAGGGAGGTTTGCTTGCTCGTACTGTTGGGGTGGGGGGGGTTTAAACTAGATTGGCAGTGGGGTGGGAACCTGAAGGAAACTGAGTAGAGAGGAGAAAAACTGGCAGCGGGAAGTCAAAAGTATTAACTGATCAGGAGGAAATATCAGAGAGTAGTATCAAAGCAGATAGAATACTTGGAGAGTTGATAGAAATAGAGTAGGCAATAGTAAGTCATTAGATGGGGTCAGAGTAAGGGGGAAAGTTTAAAAAAAGCCTAAATCAGGGTTAATGTACATGTATGTGAATGCACAGAGTGCGATTAATAAGGTTGGTGAACTGCAGGCACCGGTTGACATTATGATATTGCTGTAACAGAGATCTGGCTCAAAGAAGGGCAGAACTGGACGTAGGAGAGACAGGAAAGGAATAAAAGTTGGGGGGTGGGGTAGTGGCAGGATTGATTAAAGATAGCATTACAATGCTGGAGAGAGAGGATGTTCTAAAGTGGTCAAGGACAGAATCTTTCTGGCTAGAGGTAAGGAATTAAAAAGATGTAATAACGTTGATCGGTGTAGTATCTAGACTACCAGCTAGCGGAAGGGATGTGGAGAAATAAATTTGCAAAGAAATTACAGAGAGGTGCAAGAATTATAGAGTCATCATAATGGAGGTCTTCAATTATCCAAATATAAACTGGGATAGGAATAGTGCAAAAGGACAAGAGGGGCGAGAGTTCCTGGACAGTGTTCAAGATCTTTTTCTGCAGCAGTATAATTCCGATCCATCGAGAGGGCAGGCACTGTTGGACCTGGTTCTGGGAAATGAGTTGGCTCAAGTGGATCAAATATCAGTGGGAGAGCCTCTAGGGGACAGTGACCATTGTATCATAAGGTATAGGTTGACCATGAAAAAGGTCAGGGAACAATCCAGAGCAAGGATAATTAATTGGGGGAAAGCCAACTTCGATGGGATGGAGAATGAGTCTGAGTCGAGTGAGTTGGAATTAAATCTTGGCAGAAAAGATAGTGACTGAACAATGGGCCACCTTCAAAGAAGCAGTATTGTAGACAATGTCAATGTATATTCCCCTGAAGGAGACAGGTAGGACAAATAAATCCAGAGCGCTCTGGATGATGAGAGAGATAGAGGTGAAGATGAAAGAGAAGAAGTGCATGTACAACAGATGTCGGGTAGAAATACAATGGAGAATCAGGCTGAATACAGAAGGACCATAGGGGAAGTGAAAAAACTAATAAGAAAAGCAAGAAAGAGGCTGGCAGTGAACATAAAAGGGAATCCCAAGGTCTTCTACAAGTATATAAATAATAAAAGGATGTGAAATGAAAAAGTAGGGCCGATAAGCAATTTTTAAAAAGGGGGGGTCTCACATGGTGGCAGGAGAAATAGCAGAGGTACAAAGGAAGAAGATGCTACCCAGGCCAAGGTGAGAGAGAAGGTATCTGGTACACTAGAAGAATTTGCAATTGAAAAGGCAGATGTGTTAGAGAGGCCTTCATTACTTAAAATAGATAAGGTACCAGGACGGGATGAGATGGAACCAAGGGTACTGAGGGAAGTGAGAGTGGAAATTGAAGAGACACTTCAATTCGATGGTAATAATCATCCAGCCTTCCTTAGACACAGGGGAGGTGCCGGAGGACTGGAGAATTGTGAATGTTACACCCGTGTTCAAAAGGGAGTGTAAGGATAAAGCCAGCAACCACAACCAATCAGTTTGATTTCAGTGGTAGGGAAGCTTCCGGAAACTATGGTTTGGGGAAAAATCAATAGTCACTTAGATAAAAGCAAAATACCGCAGATGCCGGAAATTTGAAACAAAAACAGAAAGTGCTGGAAAAACTCAACAGGCCTAACCGCATCTGTGGAGAGAAAGACAGAGTTAACGTTTCGAGTCTGTATGACTCTTCTTCAGAGCTCTTTCTTAAGAGTCACTTAGACAAGTGCAGGATAATTAAGGAAAGTCAGCATGTGTTCATTAAGGGAAAATCATGTTTAATTAACTTGCTGGAGTTTTTGAAGAGGTAACAGAGAAGGTTGATAAGGAAAATGCTGTTGATGTGATGTATTGGATTTTCAAAAGGCATTTGATACAGTGCCACACAACAGACTTGTGAGCAAAACTCTAGATCATGGAATAAAAAGAAAAGTAGGCACGCGGATAAGAAATTGGCTGAGCGACAGGAAACAAAATAGTGATAAATGGTATTTTTCAGATTGGAGGAAGGTCTATAGTGGGATTCCCCAGGGGTGAATGTTGGGACCCTTGCTCTACCTGATATATATTAATGAGCTAGACTGTGGCGTGCAGGGCATGATTTTAAAATTTTCAGATGATACGAAGATTGGTAACATTGTCAGCTGTAATGAGGGTAGTCTTGAACTTCAAAAGGACATAGACATGTTGGTAGATTGGGCAGACAAGTAGCAAATGAAGCTCAATGCAGAGAAGTCTGTGGTGATCATTTTGGCAGGAAGAATATGGAGAGACAGCATAAAATAAAAGGAGAAACTCTAAAGGAGGCAGAGGAACAGAGAGACCTTGATGTATATGTACATAGGTCAATGAAAATGGCAGGGCCTGTTGAGAGAGCAGTTAATAAAGCATATAGTATCTTTATTAATAGGGGCATTGAGCACAAGAGTAAGGAGGTCATGTTGAACTTGTATAAGACACTAGTTAGGCCTCATCTGGAGTACTGCGTCCAGTTCTGGGCACCATTCTTGAGGAAGGATGTGAAGGCTTTGGAGAGAGTACAGAGGAGATTCGCAAGAATGATTCCAGGGATGAAGAACTGTAGCTATGAGGATAGATTGGAGAGGTTGAGGCTGTTTTCCTTGGAGAAAAGAAGGCTGAGAGGAGACTTGATTGAGGTATTCAAGATCTTGAGGGGTATGGATAGGGAAATAGTGAGAAACTGTTCCCACTCAAGAAAGCATCAAGAGGACACAGATTCAAAACAATTGGCAAAAGGAGTACTAGTAATATGAGGAAAAATGTTTTCACCCAGAGGGTGGTTGGAGTCTGGAACAAACTTCCTGAGAGGGTGGTGGAGATGGGTTTGATCGACGTATTCAAAAGGGAATTGGATTGCTATCTGAAAAGAAAGAATGTACAAGGTTAGGGGGATAAAGCAAGGGAGCGGGACTAGGTAGAATACTCTTTCAGAGAGCCAATGTAGACCCGATGGGCCGTACGGCCTCCTTCTGTACTGTAAAGATTCTGTGATTCAGTTGAACATACTCAATGACAAAGCCTATACAGTCCTCTGGGGCAGAGAATTCCAAAGATTCGCTAAAATTCCTCCTCATCTTGGTCCTAAATGGCCTACCCCTTATTCTGAGACTCTGTCCCCTTTTCTTGACCTCCCTTCACCCCCACCTCCCCCCACCACAACCAGGGGAATTATCTTTCCTACATCTACCCTGTCGAGCCCTGTAAGAATTTTGTATGCTTCAATGAGATTCTTCCCGTTCTTCTAATCTCCTGAGAACAAAGGCCCAGTCTATTTAATCTTTCTCATTGGACCATCCTCTCATCCCAAGAATTAGTTTGATGAACCTTCGTTGCACTCCCTGTATGGCAAGTATATCTTTCCTTAGGTAAGGAGACCAAAACTACACACAATACAATTGCTCTATACAATTGCAGCAACACTTCTTTACTCCTGTACTCAATTCCTCTTGCAATTAAAGCCAACATACCATTTGCCTTCCTAATTTCTTGCTGTATCTTCATGTTAGCTTTCAGTGACTGTTGAACAAGGACACCCAGGTCCCTTTGGACATCAACACTCCCCAGTCTCTCACCATTTAAGAAACACTCTGCATTTCTGTTTTTCCTACCAAAGTGGCTAACTTCACATTTTTCCCACATTATATCCTATCTGCCTTGTTGTTGCTCACTCACTTAGCCTTTCTAAATCCCCTTGCAGCTTCTTTGTATCCCCCCTCACAACTCACATTCTCACCAAGTTTTGTGTCATCAGCAAACTTGGAAATATTACAGTTACATGGAGTTAACAATTTAAGGATAAAAACAAAAAGCTAAAAGCTACTGCGGATGCTGGAAATCCAAAACAAAATAAAAACAGAATTACCTGGAAAAACTCAGCAAGTCTGGCAGCATCGGCGGAGAAGAAATCAGTCAACGTTTCGAGCCCTCATGGCCCTTCAGCAGAACTGAAGCATAGTTTCAACAAGGGAGAAATATAAATTGGTTTAAGGTGGGTGGGGGGGAAGAGACACATTGAGGGTGTGGTGTGAGCAGATAATCAAAAGATGTCAGAGACAAAAGGGTCAAAGAGGTGTTGAAGGTGGCGGTCTTTGTCTGAGAAAAGTGCTAATTAAGAATGCAAGACAGGATATTCAAAGTACAGCTCTAGTGGGGGTGGGGTGGAAGGACTAAAGGTTTTAGTTTTAGATTTAAAAATAATGGAAATAGGTGGGGAAAGAAGAATCTATATAAATTATTGAAAAAAAAGGCGGGTGGGGGGGGAAAAAGAAACGGGGTGGGGATGGGGGGAGGGGGGTTTAAGATCTAAAGTTGTTGAATTCAATATTCAGCCCAGAAGGCTGTAAAGTGCCTAGTCGGAAGATGAGGTGCTGTTCCTCCAGTTTGCGTTGGGCTTCACTGGAACAATGCAGCAAGCCAAGGACAGACATGTGGGCAAGAGAACAGGGTGGAGTGTTAAAATGGCAAGCGACAGGGAGGTTTGGGTCTTTTTTGCGGACAGACCGCAGGTGTTCCGCAAAACGGTCGCCCAGTTTGCGTTTGGTCTCTCCAATGTAGAGGAGACCGCATTGGGAGCAACGAATGCAGTAGACTAAGTTAGGGGAAATGCAAGTGAAATGCTGCTTCACTTGAAAGGAGTGTTTGGGCCCTTGGACGGTGAGGAGAGAGGAAGTGAAGGGGCAGGTGTTGCATCTTCTGCGTGGGCATGGGGAGGTGCCATAAGTGGGGGTTGAGGAGTAGGGGGTGATGGAGGAGTGGACCAGGGTGTCCCGGAGGGAACGATCCCTACGGAATGCCGTCAAGGGGGGTGAAGGGAAGATGTGTTTGGTGGTGGCATCATGCTGGAGTTGGCGGAAATGGCGGAGGATGATCCTTTGAATGCGGAGGCTGGTGGGGTGATAAGTGAGGACAAGGGGGACCCTATCATGTTTCTGGGAAGGAGGAGAAGGCGTGAGGGAGGATGCGCGGGATATGGGCCGGACACGGTTGAGGGCCCTGTCAACGACCGTGGATGGAAAACCTCGGTTAAGGAAGAAGGAGGACATGTCAGAGGAGCTGTTTTTGAAGGTAGCGTCATCAGAACAGATGCGACGGAGGCGAAGGAACTGAGAGAATGGGATGGAGTCTTTACAGGAAGCGGGGTGTGAGGAGCTGTAGTCGAGGTAGCTGTGGGAGTCGGTAGGCTTGTAATGGATATTGGTGGACAGTCTATCATCAGAAATTGAGACAGAGAGGTCAAGGAAGGGAAGAGAAGTGTCAGAGATGGACCATGTGAAGATGATGGAGGGGTGGAGATTGGAAGCAAAATTAATAAATTTTTCCAGGTCCCGACGAGAGCATGAAGCAGCACCGAAGTAATCATCGATGTACCGGAGAAAGAGTTGTGGGAGGGGGCCGGAGTAGGACTGGAACAAGGAATGTTCCACATACCCCATAAAGAGACAGGCATAGCTGGGGCCCATGCGGGTACCCATAGCCACACCTTTTATTTGGAGGAAGTGAGAGGAGTTAAAGGAGAAATTGTTCAGTGTGAGAACAAGTTCAGCCAAACGGAGGAGAGTAGTGGTGGATGGGGATTGTTGGGGCCTCTGTTCAAGGAAGAAGCTAAGGGCCCTCAGACCATCCTGGTGGGGGATGGAGGTGTAGAGGGATTGGACATCCATGGTGAAGAGGAAGCGGTTGGGGCCAGGGAACTGGAAATTGTTGATGTGACGTAAGGTGTCAGAGGAATCACGGATGTAGGTGGGAAGGGACTGGACAAGGGGAGAGAGAAGGGAGTCAAGATAACGAGAAATGAGTTCCGTGGGGCAGGAACAGGCTGACACGATCGGTCTGCCAGGACAGTTCTGTTTGTGGATTTTGGGTAGGAGGTAGAAGCGGGCCGTCCGAGGTTGGGCGACTATCAAGTTGGAAGCTGTGGGAGGAAGATCTCCAGAGGAGATGAGGTCAGTGACAGTCCTGGAAACAATGGCTTGATGTTCTGTGGTGGGGTCATGGTCCAGGGAGAGGTAGGAGGAAACGTCTGCGAGTTGACGCTCAGCCTCCGCGAGGTAGAGGTCAATGCGCCAGACAACAACAGTACCACCCTTGTCAGCGGGTTTGATGACAATGTTGGGGTTGGACCTGAGAGAACGGAGTGCAGTGAGTTCAGAGAGAGACAGATTAAAATCTGCTCCTCTCACCCATTCTAATCTGTCTCTCTCTGAACTCACGGCACTCCGTTCTCTCAGGTCCAACCCCAACATTGTCATCAAACCCGCTGACAAGGGTGGTACTGTTGTTGTCTGGCGCATTGACCTCTACCTCGCGGAGGCTGAGCGTCAACTCGCAGACGTTTCCTCCTACCTCTCCCTGGACCATGACCCCACCACAGAACATCAAGCCATTGTTTCCAGGACTGTCACTGACCTCATCTCCTCTGGAGATCTTCCTCCCACAGCTTCCAACTTGATAGTCGCCCAACCTCGGACGGCCCGCTTCTACCTCCTACCCAAAATCCACAAACAGAACTGTCCTGGCAGACCGATCGTGTCAGCCTGTTCCTGCCCCACGGAACTCATTTCTCGTTATCTTGACTCCCTTCTCTCTCCCCTTGTCCAGTCCCTTCCCACCTACATCCGTGATTCCTCTGACACCTTACGTCACATCAACAATTTCCAGTTCCCTGGCCCCAACCGCTTCCTCTTCACCATGGATGTCCAATCCCTCTACACCTCCATCCCCCACCAGGATGGTCTGAGGGCCCTTAGCTTCTTCCTTGAACAGAGGCCCCAACAATCCCCATCCACCACTACTCTCCTCCGTTTGGCTGAACTTGTTCTCACACTGAACAATTTCTCCTTTAACTCCTCTCACTTCCTCCAAATAAAAGGTGTGGCTATGGGTACCCGCATGGGCCCCAGCTATGCCTGTCTCTTTATGGGGTATGTGGAACATTCCTTGTTCCAGTCCTACTCCGGCCCCCTCCCACAACTCTTTCTCCGGTACATCGATGATTACTTCGGTGCTGCTTCATGCTCTCGTCGGGACCTGGAAAAATTTATTAATTTTGCTTCCAATCTCCACCCCTCCATCATCTTCACATGGTCCATCTCTGACACTTCTCTTCCCTTCCTTGACCTCTCTGTCTCAATTTCTGATGATAGACTGTCCACCAATATCCATTACAAGCCTACCGACTCCCACAGCTACCTCGACTACAGCTCCTCACACCCCGCTTCCTGTAAAGACTCCATCCCATTCTCTCAGTTCCTTCGCCTCCGTCGCATCTGTTCTGATGACGCTACCTTCAAAAACAGCTCCTCTGACATGTCCTCCTTCTTCCTTAACCGAGGTTTTCCATCCACGGTCGTTGACAGGGCCCTCAACCGTGTCCGGCCCATATCCCGCGCATCCTCCCTCACGCCTTCTCCTCCTTCCCAGAAACATGATAGGGTCCCCCTTGTCCTCACTTATCACCCCACCAGCCTCCGCATTCAAAGGATCATCCTCCGCCATTTCCGCCAACTCCAGCATGATGCCACCACCAAACACATCTTCCCTTCACCCCCCTTGACGGCATTCCGTAGGGATCGTTCCCTCCGGGACACCCTGGTCCACTCCTCCATCACCCCCTACTCCTCAACCCCCACTTATGGCACCTCCCCATGCCCACGCAGAAGATGCAACACCTGCCCCTTCACTTCCTCTCTCCTCACCGTCCAAGGGCCCAAACACTCCTTTCAAGTGAAGCAGCATTTCACTTGCATTTCCCCTAACTTAGTCTACTGCATTCGTTGCTCCCAATGCGGTCTCCTCTACATTGGAGAGACCAAACGCAAACTGGGCGACCGTTTTGCGGAACACCTGCGGTCTGTCCGCAAAAAAGACCCAAACCTCCCTGTCGCTTGCCATTTTAACACTCCACCCTGTTCTCTTGCCCACATGTCTGTCCTTGGCTTGCTGCATTGTTCCAGTGAAGCCCAACGCAAACTGGAGGAACAGCACCTCATCTTCCGACTAGGCACTTTACAGCCTTCTGGGCTGAATATTGAATTCAACAACTTTAGATCTTAAACCCCCCTCCCCCCATCCCCACCCCGTTTCTTTTTCCCCCCCCACCCGCCTTTTTTTTCAATAATTTATATAGATTCTTCTTTCCCCACCTATTTCCATTATTTTTAAATCCAAAACTAAAACCTTTAGTCCTTCCACCCCACCCCCACTAGAGCTGTACTTTGAATATCCTGTCTTGCATTCTTAATTAGCACTTTTCTCAGACAAAGACCGCCACCTTCAACACCTCTTTGACCCTTTTGTCTCTGACATCTTTTGATTATCTGCTCACACCACACCCTCAATGTGTCTCTTCCCCCCCACCCACCTTAAACCAATTTATATTTCTCCCTTGTTGAAACTATGCTTCAGTTCTGCTGAAGGGCCATGAGGGCTCGAAACGTTGACTGATTTCTTCTCCGCCGATGCTGCCAGACTTGCTGAGTTTTTCCAGGTAATTCTGTTTTTATTTTGTAACAATTTAAGGATGTTATTTTGCTATTTTCCTCTCAGGTATTGCATTTTTGTTGTAGTCCTTGTTTGGTTATTAGCTCTATTTTATCAGACCTGAACCAAGCCAATTGAGCCTACACTGTGTTCAACTGAGGGGATAGCTCTCTTCTCTGGTTCAGAGGAATATCTGGCTCACTTGCAAAATGTCATCTTCCTGTTGAAAAAGAGAAATAGGAAACTGAGTCTGTGTTTGGCTTGGGATTGTTGTGAACTTGACCACCCACGTTTGGCTCAGTAGATATTCTGAGTTGCTCCTGATAAGAGCAGTTCAGTATTGAGGTGCTGGATGAACTCTGCTATGTAATTATCTTGACATTTTTAGTGCCAGGTGGGAGGGTGGTTAGCTCAATTGGCTAATTGGCTAGGGGGAGATATAGAATGATGTCTACAGCGTGGGCTCAATTGTCATACTGGCTGTGATAGTTCATAGATGGGGGAGTCCCATGCTTGTGAAGAAGTACCCCTCAAGCTATATATAACCAATTGTCTCTCTCTCTTTCCATGCAACACCGTCTCTCCCTGCTCTCTCTCACTCTCTCTCCCCTTACTCTCTCCCTTCCTCTCAAGAAAATCTTCTTTACATGGTGAGGAAATTTGAAAGGTGCCAATAGATGGAAGTGTTTATTTGAAAGTTCCTTGGTATAGGTGGGAATTGCATATTTTAGGACATGGAAAAAATAAATGTTAATTCCACAATAATGGAACAGCATGAATCTTTCATTCCAGGGTCTTTTATTCTTGAGCTTGTATATATTTGGAAGGATAATTTCCTATGCAGTTGATTGCATTGGTAGTGTTTGCTTTATAATTTATTTCAGAAAATAAAACACAATAGGTGTGTGTCTTGGAGTAAAGATCTTTGAGTTCAAATACACCCATTCCCTTTATGATAGCATTTACCAAAATGCCTGAAAGGAAAAATAAAGGCTTACGTTTCAACAACTGTTTCTTCAACTCCTAATAGTTACGTGTAAAGAATGAAGCACAGCGTTGAGAAGTTCCATTAAAAATCTTCATTGATATGTTTATGGCAGCTATGGAATTCTTTTTGTCTTCAGTACAAGCCTGCTAGTCATTTTTCTTGCTGAAGCTCTGAATTATGATTATGTTTATTCCACGAATGCTTTGTAAGCGATTAATACTTTAATTGCTCTATCTCTGTCTTTGTGCTGCTGTTTGAGGCAAAATCTGTTTGTGTTGAATTAAAGCCAAGTAGCACATGTGTGGGACATTTATAGAAATATGTAGAATGTTATTTTTGGAAAGGGAGGCACAAGCTTTCTAAAGCTGGAAAAAGAAAATCTCATTAAAGTGTCTTCAACATTTTAACCAATTGATTTTGTCCTTTTGTATCACGCTTTCATTGTTAGGACTTCATGAAGATGTTGAATCCATCAAAATAGCTCAGTGCAGTGAACGTGTTTTTAAAAATCTAGTTTGCTTAGAAACTGCAGATCTGAACAGTCACAGCTACAAACGAATGTGCAAAATGCTGTTGTCCTCTGACTACTGGAGCAGACAGGAAGGTCTTCAATATTTTTATGGTCTAGTGAGGTCTTGTTGTATGGCCCTTAAGCTAATTATAGCTAGAAACATTCAGCCAATAACTGTTGACACACGCATCTTAGGGCTCAGGATAGACATTCCACAATGATAACAGGAATTGTGTGCTATTTACTTTACTACAACAGACAAAGCAAAATTAAACATGATGATCTAATCATAGGTGAAAACTGTTACACGGTTAAATACTTCTATTAAACAGAAACAAAAAATTCCAATTCCAATTTCCATCCATGGATGAGGAAGGCGTTAGGTCCAATTACGTGTATTTATTCAGAAAAACCTTAAAGGCCTCTTCACCCCCACTCCAATTCTCCTTGTTTTAAAAAAAAGTGTTTGACCCTATTTCAATGAAAAATACACTGTGACCGTAACTTTACATTACAAAAGACAGGTTTGTCCTAAGTATAGTGCAAATGGCAAAATCCAGCCCGTATTTTCACTAGTCCTATTGGATAAGATGACAAAAGCAAAATACTGCGGATGTTGGAAATCTGAAACAAAAACAAAAATACCTGGAAAAACTCAGCAGGTCTGACAGCATCTGCGGAGAGGAATACAGTTGACATTTCGAGTCCGAATGACTCTTTATTAAAAACCAAGGAAATAGAGAAATGAGGTGAAATATAAGCTGGTAGAGGGGGGTGGGACAGGTGGAGCTGGATAGCAGGCCAGTGATAGGTGGAGGCAAAGAAGAGATTGCCAAAGATGTCATAGACAAAAGGACAAAGGGGTGTTGACGGTGGTGATATTATCTAAGGAATGTGCTAATGGGGACATTAAGGGTAGCTTGTCCTGCTTTTCCAGGTATTTTTGTTTTTGGATAAGATGACATCCTGACAGAGAGAAACTATGATGCTAGAAGTCTGAAATAAAAAAAAATAATACTGGAAATGGACACAGGTCAGTCAGTGTCTGAAAGAAAGTTAGGCCAGTGCTTTAGATGTGAATGGTGGACTTTTTTCAGCAAAGCTCACAGTGATAGTCACACTTGCTTCCATGACTATAAAAGCTTATATCTATCAGGAAAAGTTGAGCAGGCTGGGGCTCTCTCTTTCTCAAGTAAAGAGAAGACTAAGGGGTGACCTAACAGAGGCCTTTAAAGTTATGAAAAGGCTTGATAGAGTAGATCTTTCACAACTGGGTGAGTCCAAAACTAGGGACCATAAATGCACCATAATCACTAGGAATTCAAGAAAACCTCTTTTACATGGTGTGGCTGGAATATGGAACACTGTACCACATGAAGTAGTAACAGAAAATACAAATGCAAACAGGAGGAAATGAAACAAGCACGTGAGGAAGAAATAAATAAAGGGATGGGCTGATATGGTGCGATGAAGGGGGGTGAGAGGAGGCTTAGGTGGAGCATAAACGCCAGAGAGGCCAATTGGGCCAGATTTTTTGTGCTGTAAATTCTATTTGATTGCTTCTTAATTCTTCATGCAAAAAGTGATCAATTAGTGGGATACACTTACAGATAGTGTAGTGAGGCAAACCATTGGATTCATTGAAGAAACAATTGGTTGCTGTAATGGGAGTGGGGGTGAAGAGGCCTTTAAGGATTTTCTGAATAAATACATTTACTTGGGCCTAATGCCGCCTCCATTCGTGGATGGAAAGTGGATTTGGAATTTTTGGTTTCTGTTTAATAGAAGTATTTAACCTTGTAACAATTTTCATCTATGGTTAAATCACCATGTTTAATTTTGCTTTGTCTGTTGTGAAGTAAAAAGTACATGATTCCTGTCATCATTGTGACTGACTGGTGGAGATTCCACCCTGCATGTATTTACAGTTATTGGCTGAGTATTTCTAGCTATATTAGGTGCAACCAGAAGAATAAAACCAAAATTTACACTTAATCCAACAACACAAGAATTTTGAGATCATCCAGGACAAATTGCCTGCTTGATCAGCGATCCGTTCATCACCTTAAACAATCGTTCCCTCCACCACCAGTGCAGTAGCAGCAGTGTGTACCATCTACAAGATGCCCTGCAGCAACTCACCAAAGCTCCTTCGACAGCATCTTGCAAACCCACGACCTCTACCACCTAGAAGATCAAGGGCAGCAGACGTGTGGGAACACCACCACCTGCAAGTTTCCCTCCAAGCCACTCGCCATCCTAACTTGGAAATATGTCCCAGTCGCTGTTTGCAACAGGCAAGGTACAGACCGTACCTAATCAGCCTGTGCTTGCAAAAGTTAAAACACAGGGCGGAATCATCCCAGATTCAGGCCGTATCGTCCCAAACTCACCACGTTAATTGTGCATTCCTGAGAAACACGTGGTTTTGATGGTGGGCGGGCTCTCATTCACCTGCCACGCTATCACCTCATGGCTTAATCACGCCAGGTGCCATATTTAAAGTGCAGCCACGTGCACACCTTCCAGCCCAGGACTGCTACACAGAAGACATGGCCCCAAAAGGCAAGAACACTGCAGCCCCCCCCCCACCCCCGGTTTCATGACACGTCCCTCGAGTGCTTTTTAGATGCCCTGGAGGCCCACCGTGATGTTTTCTAACCCCAGTCTGGCCGCAGGAGGGGCAGTAACATCACCAATCCAGCTTGGAAGGCAGTTGCAGCAGTGGTCAGTGCCAACGCCCTGCAAAAGTGGACAGCCACCCAGTGCTATAAGAGGATGAATGATCTCCTCTGTTCTGTAGAATAAGTCACTCTTCTCATCACTCATCTCACACACTCACAAACCCATCACACATCCACAGGGATCTCTCTCACTGCCAGTTCAAGGGACATCACCGTTCACTTTTTCACGCACAACATCGTTGTCCTCATCCCATTCATGGCACCACTCACCACCCACACATGCCAGGCATACTTATCGTCTGGTCTGGCAGGCGTCCTGCTTACATTCTCCCCATTGGTATTCATGTAGGACAAGCTGGCACACAAGAGAAAGAGGTCGCAGATTGGTGGAGGAATGCCTGAAATCAAGGTCCTCAAGGACTTTAAATATAGAGCCATCAAGCTGGCCGACTAAGATCTGGATTGTTCCAGTGCTGATAATGAGGTTGGTGGTGCTCTACCAAATAAGGATCCAGCAGTGCAACATCCATCAGACAATCGTGCTGTGAGCCACTTCCCCTGTTCTGTAGTCCCCAGCCATGCACTAATTACCTTTTCTTGCTTTCACAGGCACACCAGGGAAACAGCCGATGGAGTCCACGACCCAGGGCCTCCAATCAAGCCCCGAAGAAACCTCCAAAGAGGAATTTGAAGGCACCTTCATTGAAGACACAATTCTCACCCACACCCTCCACCAGCACAGGGAGACGCACCTCGGTGGGACATAGCTTTAGACTAGCCTCAGGATCACAATCTGGTGACCAAATCGCATTGTCTGATCCACTGCAGGCGGTGGCAGGGACTTCCTAGGTTTCCGGCACTCGGAGGACTGCTGGAGGCCAGAAATCTGCTGACTCCAAGTCAGATGAGGAGCCTCTGGACTCAGTCATACCTCAGTTGCTGGAGCTGCAAAGGCAAGCTCGGGAACACCAGGAAGGGATGCCTGCTGCATCCTCAGATTGCAAGTCTGTCTTGTCTTCAGGTTGAGGTGATAGCGCCGGCATGCCAACGCACCGAGGTCAACGCTGATAGGATAGCAGCCGCCACGGAGACCTTGGTCCAGGACATCGGTCCTGCACCGCTGCGCGGGCTGAACTCCATCACTGATGCCATAGTTGGCCTCCAAATGAGTGTGTGTGCGAGAGGGGTATGGGGCAGCTCGAACACACTCAAGCTACCCCTTCTTCTCAAGGAGCCAGCCAGGGGTCCTCGGGCACCCATAGGGAGAAGGATCAGCAGGTGCGTGCCCCAGGGCCATCCACCCAGGTGACTCTGGGAGAGTCTGGCCCATCCGAATCCCCTCTTCCTGTGACCCCAGCAGCTCCAGTTCCACAGACCAAGGAGGGTGCCACTGCCGCATAGCAGGACCCAAAAGCAGGCCAGGGCCCTCCAGGTCTCGGCCCTCCAGAGGACACTAATCAAAATGATCACATTTAGGATGTAGCAGTCAGCAAGCTGCCTCCATCTCTGCTGTGGATGTCGGGGGAGCATCAAGACATAGGGGCAGGGTTAGGAAGGTTAAGAAGATGTAACTCTTTCGAGTACATTCACAGTTCTTGACTTTTTTTTTTGTTCAAAGTCCTGGAGTGGGACATGAACCCACAACCTTCTGACTCAAAGGTGAGGGTGCTATGAACTGAGCCACAGCTGACACCTCTAAGAAGATGTAGTTGCACAGCCTGGGCATGGGTTTTAATCATTTGTACATAATGTTCACTATTGTAAATAAGCTCTCAAGAATGTCTCCTTCCCTATGGCTCCTTGTTATGGATGAACAGTGTTCATGTCACTCCGATGTGAAACCTTGGTTCCTGCACAAGATAAAAGCAAGTGTCTCAGTCCAGGGCCTCTTCCCTGTGTGCAGCCTTCGGACTAAAGTGATGGTCCAGCCTCAAATTCCCTGGGCACGTTAGTGATGCCTGCACCTCAATGGTGCTTGTCATTGCTGCCAGAATGTCCTGGGCAGGCATCACAGAGTTCCGTCATTCTCTCTGTGTGCTCTCAGCACCTTTTTGAGGTGGGGCTGGCCCTCATCTCATCAGCCTCTGTGACCAGTGACACTGTGCTCCTGAAGGGGTCAGGTGCTGAGGCTGACACAGAATCAGGTACATTTGATGTTTCACTGCTGCGTTTCCATGATGTGACCCTGGTCACAGATCGCTGTCGTCTTCATCTCTGCTCTCTGTACCATGGCTCATACCATGAGGCATACAGCTAGGTCACTAGGCTCCATGCTCCTGATGTTGTACTCCTGCAGGATGAAAGTGAGAGGTGTGTGGGTTAGCTTGGGTGGGGAGATGATTCTGGCGGGCTGGGCTTATATGCAGATGTATGACAATGAAGGTCCCAATGTCTAACGGTGGGAAACACGGCCCGCCATTGACAGGCAGAACGGATGATTACAAACTGGTTTCCCGACATCATGAAACCAATTTTTGGCCTTCTCGTCTTATTGTCTGCGAATGCCGCTGAACACGCCCGATGCCAGCGGGCACCAAAAATTCCACCCACAGTGTCCAACATTATATGTGATTCCGTGATTGGACAACATTTACTAAATATTCCTCAATGTGCTAGGGATTCCACTGACAACCAATTTTAGATTGTCAGTTGGTGTCTCAGTGTAGCACGTTTGCTTGTTTTGGAGTCTACATATGTTAATACACAGGGTCCTGTTCTTTGCAGACAGAAAGAACATGTACACACATTATGCCTGTTTCAGCTAAACAAAATAAGTGACAGCCATTCACTGACTCATTCCTCGGGGCAATGCATTGGCCAGTCAAGGTCAAGCTGCCTGGTTTAAATTTCAAATAATGCTTGGCAGTTAACTGTCAGTCACCATCACTGGTGCATTCTCCATGGCAATGCCTCTACCAATCAGTGTCCACTTGCCAACCAATCAGCACTGTCTCTTCACATACAGTATAAATTGTTGACTTCCTCTTATATTTGTATTCTTGCGAAGTGTCCGGAACAGTGCAAGACGAAAAGCTTCGAAATGCCTCTTTTCTCAGCAATGCTCAAATATATTGTTCCCTCGCTGTCACTGGGTCAAAATCCTGGAACTCCCTCCCTGACAGCATTGTGGGTGTACCTTCACCACATGGACTGCAGTGGTTCAAGAAGACAGCTCATGACCACCTTCTCAAGGGCAGTTAGGGAGGGGCAACAAATGCTGCCCTAGCCAGTGATGCCCACATCCCAGGAACAAATAAAAATCTGATTTCCTGTTTGTTCAAACCAGTGTGTATCAAGATAATTAATTATTACTATTTTGAGTTGTCTCTCCTGTTGAATTCACTTTTACAAGGCTCAAATATTGCCCTGGACACCACCTCCAATGACTCCTTGAGTAAAACTGTTTTAACATAGTGAAACAGGAAAATTTACTATATATTTTCGACCTGCTTTCTAAGCATGCCTCGTATAAGTTGATGGAGGAGGAGGCAGATTCTTTATACATTAGGGATATTTTTCTAACTTGCTGCAAAGTAGGAGTGTGGCTTTTATCTTGTAAGTCCAAGCAAATTTTGCTTGAACTGTTTTGTTTGGTTTGTATCCATATTTTTGATCTTTAAGGATCTGAGACACATTTTCTGCTATTTCAGTGCAAGTACTCCCATGAAAGCAACTCTACTAAAGAGACTTTGATTGACATTGCTGTTTACCTTAGTGTTAAAGGAGAAATTAGGGCTGGATTTTTACGGAGTTGGGAAGACTTTGTGGATCGTTAAAAATGGTAGGCAGAGCCCAGATGTGGAAGTCCCACACCTATTTCTGACAGAACCAATTTTTGCCTGAAGGAGGAAGGGGGCGGAGGGGGGTAGGGCATGATTCACACAGACAGGAAACCTGAACTCAGCAGGGCCATTTTAATTAATACTGAGTTCAAACAGACACCATTTTGGCTGTTACAAAGGCCTAAAGTGGCAGTGTGGGAATCATGAATTCATGGAGCAGACATTAACACATTTGAAGGGTGAATAAGGTCTGTATAACTGTCATGAAGATTTTTTAAATGCCCTGGTCTTTAAACTTAAAGGTTGCAGCTGTCACTGAGAATTTTTTAAGAAGTCCCTCTGCTGAACTGTTTTGACTGACAGGTATAGGTTAGAAAAAAAAGTAGCATCTGGCCATGCAGTTTCAATAAAGCTTTTTGTTGACATATCCCCAAGGGCTAGTATTGTTATTATAAATGCTTGGCTGAGTTTCAAAAGCTATGACTATCTCACAATGGGTTCTGAGTTCACAGTTTGACAGTTCCAAGAGCCTATTAAAGATTAGCAGTCTTTGATGCAGGGTCTAAATAAAAGTTTTTGTTTTTACAAGAGATTAAACACTTGATTCTAAAAGCTTTGAATGGGTTTCACTATCAAGTGTGTATGAGTGAAAGCTGTATTAAATTGTTTTTTTTTCTTCTCCACATGGCTCCTGAGATTTGTCCATGGTGGATGCTAGGTGAATGGGTATGGAGGTGGCATGGGGTGGGTAGGGGGCATGATTTGGCATGGTGATTGAGGGGCCATGGGAGCTGAGTGGGTCTGGCTGAAGGGGCGTGGGGGCTGTGGGCTAAGGGCCTGAACAATCTAAAACAACTGGGACAAAGTCCCAGAGAACTGAGGCGCGGGCCTCTAGCCCGCCTGTTCGGCTCGCACCCACTCCAGTGGCCGCCTAGGTTCTGCATCTGGGGTCAGTGGGCCCAATTCTATTCGACACCCTTCCTCGTCCCAGGGTGAAAATCTAGTGTTTCAGGGTACTTTCTAATGAGGCAGATTTGGCAAGTCAGGAAATTACTCGACTTGAGCCAACCACCTCAGTAGCCAAAATCCAGCCCTTAGCCTCCATTCAGCAAGTCAGCAGAAAGTTTGAGAAATCTTTTTTAGAGTATAGCTTCCAGGCAGACCTTCATTAAGGTCCAAGCCAATTCTACTTCAGTCTAACTAGAGCCACAGTGCTTGACAGTCTTTTCCCTTGGGTCTTTATGGAAGCTTATCTTCGTCAGAGGAAATATTTGGCTAAATAGCATTTCAGTTTCAAAATTTACTGTATGACATCATTCTGAGACTATCACTGTTTAAGATGTCAATAACATTGAAATAAGATATCAGAAAGGTGGCTTCAATCAATACTGTACTCTGATTATCCCTAAAGAAACTTGAGTTTTTGCATAATCTCGACTCTCAATCCTCTCAAAAATTTACATACAGTTCCTAAATTTTTACACTTCCTAAATATTTTCACCCACCCCTGGTTAGATGTGGGTAGGAGGCCTCTCTTCTTCATGTAGTCTCCTTTAATTGTGCAAAAGGAGAGATATGCAAATCCCTAGCCTCATGATTTTGAAGTTGAGAATGCTCTATGATCCTCAGTTAAGAATCTGCTTACTGTAGGACAGTAGCCTGTCCTTCTTTCTTTTCTGTCCATCTGACAGGGGAAATGCAGCCTGAGAGTCACTGAAACTCATTAAGATGACGCGCTCCAGACAAAACTCCCATGATTGAGTCATGCTCAGCTCTAACTGCTGTCCCGCAGATTGCAGCCTAGCCATAAGTTTTGATGTATTTGAACTCTTCATCAACTCATTAATAGATCATAGCATTTGCAGCGATCTTTCAATTAAGTGACTTGCTGGATTTAGTGGGGTTTTGACTGAGGTTTTACTGTATTCTAACTTGGCAGGTTTTTCAGTTACACTAGTCTGAAACAAATGGCTCAAACCACTTGGGCAGTTCTGAATACTGGAATTGGTAAACAATTAAAATGAGGAAGAGCTTTGGAAAATGTTAAGTTTGCAATATTATTATGATGTTTCTGTGTACCCGGAATCATGCTCCCCAGATAAGGTGGTAATACAAAAGCAAAATGCTGCAGAGGCTGGTCAGGCAGCATTTGTGGAGAGAAACAGAGTTAACATTTCAAGTCAATGACCTTTCATTAGAACTGGAAGAAGTTAGAGATTTAACATATTCAGAGATTTAACAGTTTTTAAGCAAGTACAGAGGCAAGGAGATGTTGGAGCCTGAAGGAGCAAAAGAGAATGTTTGTGATAGGCTAGAAGGCAGGAGTGATTAAATGACAAAAGTGATGCTGGGAAAAGCCACCATAACAGGAGAAGCAAAGAAACAAAAGATGGGTCCAGAGGAGTAGTTAATTGCAACAGCAGAACCTTTGCCCGCACCAGCTGCTGAAAACAATTGGAGGATTGGTGATGATCTGAAATTGTTGCGTCCTGAAGTTTGTAAAGCGTAATGAAAAGAACAGGTGCTTTTCCTCAAACTTCCAGTGAACTTCATTGAAACGGTGAAGGTTTTGGACAAGAGATCCAGGCAGAATGTGTGGAAGAACTTTTTTACGCAATGTGTGTGATTATGAGCCGAAACTCACTCCCCACAATGGTGCTGAAAGCAGAGATGATAAATGACTGCAAAAAGAAATTGGATAGAAACTTGAGGGAAATAAACTTGCACAGCTATGGGGATTGAGCAGGGGAATGGGGAACTGACTGGATTCCTCCACAGGGAGCGGCATAGATTCAATGGGCCGAATGACCTCCACTGCCATAAATCTGACTCCGTTAGGAAGCCAAGGGCAGAGATGTCAGGAAGGGTTTTCCACACGGGCTTGGAGACCCTGTTTTAAACCCCAGCTGAAATTACCCCTGGACAAGTCTGATCCCAGGGTGGGACCCAGCCTGATAAACCCTAACTTTTACTTGTTTGTTTAAATACATGGAGAGTGGCTACTGAACAGAGTCACAGGAGTCAGCTGGTGAACTTTATACAAAATAATAAAACGTTTATTCAACAAGAAAAGAACTATGGGAAGAATTTTCCGGTCGGTGAGCGAGGGCGGGGCCTGCTCATTGACGCATAAAATTACGTGCGGTGATGTCGGGCGAGCGTCCTGACATCACCGTGCACCATTTAGATTGTCAGTTTGGGGTGCGCAGCCACGTCGGCTGTGCGCCCGCCGAACTGTCAAAGGTCTATTAAGGCCATTAAGAAAGTAATTAAAGTTGTTAGGAACGCTGCCCGTCCTACCTTAAGGTTGGCGGGCAGGCAAAGAGCCCAGGCGGCCTTTGCATTTTTCATGAAATCTCATCCACGGGTTTCATGAAGGGTTTATTAATTAAATAAAAAATTTTGAAAAAATTAATAGACGTGTCCCAGCTTCACATGAGGGGACATGTCCTTAAAAATTTTTTTCTCCTTTATTAAATTTTTCAGAACTTAAACTAATCTCCCTGAGGCACAGAGGTGCCTCAGGGAGATTTCTGTGCTCTTTTGCGCACATGCGTGAAAGAGTACAGGCCCCAACTCAAGGAACCCCCGCCCCCCTACCCCCCTCCGCCCGCACAGGGAGCGCACAGCGCTTCCGGGTGTGCGTCACGCTGGGCGGGCCTTAAATGGCCCACCCATGTAAAATGGCGGCGCGCACCCGATCGGGGCGCCAATCGGGTTCACACTCGCTCCCGCACAACCCCCCCTCCCCAACAGGGGGAAAATTCAGCCCTATATTACAATACTCCTTCACCCACAATTATACCTTTACAGATATATACAGATTTGTAAGGATAACACAAGTCACAAAAGCTATCTTATACTCTTATACTGCCAACCCAGACAGATGCTATGAATCTCTCCTAAACTCCCCCCAGACGCTTATTACACCATCAGCCAGCCAGTCTCATTGAATTCTGTCCTTCAGATGAGCGTTTCCAATCTCCACTCTCCAAGACCTCACCTTGGAATCTTCTCCCAAACTGATGCTTTCTCTCTGATGCCTTCGGCAAGGGTTCACCTCCAGGGTTTTGAACTCTCCTTCTGATGTTCCTCTTCCCTGGTCACCACATGCATTCACGCAGTCTTCCATGCACTCTCTCTCATCAATTCAGCCTTAACAGAACACCACTGCTTCACATTCCCATAGCAAAGAATTACAGACCTTCAGTTGACTCTTTGAATATTCTTGCTTCTTGCAAACTGTTCTCACTTTAAATCTGAAGCTTGGAGCCTTTCTGCCCCTCACTCTTCACTTCGCTTAACGGGACCTTTTCCCAGGTTCCTTTCCTTCCTTTAACTAGAACTAACTTCTTTGGACTTTCCCTTCTTCCACTCCCCTGGACTTTTGGGTTTTTTTTTTTAGCTTGGGACTTCTATCTGTCCCCTTTGCTCCAAAACCAGCTGAACTCCAACAGCTTCCAAATCAAACTGCTGTATCTATAGTTGTGTGTGTGTGTCTGTGGGAGGAACCTGCCTACCTGGCCCCCTATTGCTAGGCAACAGCCCTATTCATTCTACACTTGTGTGTTTACCTTTACCTTATAGCAGTTGTAAACTCCTCAGTAGAAATGCAAGCAGCCTTTTAAAGTGAAACTAAAACTCCATTTTATCTCTCAACACACACATACAGAAATACAAATTAAACTTAAACTTTAAAGCTAAAACTAATGCCTAAAACACACAAATACAAATATAACATAATTAAACTATCTCTATTTCCTAACAGGCCCCAACATCAGGGTCAAATGGGGATTGGTCACAGAACGTGATTTTCCCCGAATTAGCTAATCAATGGCCAGAGGGCAAGCTATCATCCAGTTGGTCAGCAGAAAGCCTCTTAAAGCTGGGGGGCCAATAGGAGGCCCACCAGCACTGAGGATGCAGCAGGCTGCCTTTCCAAGTAAGTGCGAGAGAGGGTGCCCTAAAATAGGAACATCTCTTCAGCACTTCAACATTAAATTTAGAAAATATCCTCAGCAGAGTGGCCACCACTTTGAAGGGGAAATCCTACACACAGGGCAACCTGTGGTTGCAGCTGAAGCCAGGGCATTGGGGAGGGCTTCTAAGCCTGCCTAGAACGCCATGTGGCACCCAGTTTGCTGCCAGGAGGTGACCTCCAGGCTGCTAAACTGTTCCCCAACACTTGGGTCTTTACCTGTCTCAATTGGCTACCCGCTGCTTGAGGGCAGGTAGCGCTGCTGCCCCTCCCATCCCACCTCTGGGGAAAATGGCCTGAGGGTGGGATGGAGCTGGCATGCTGGCCAGAGGCTTGAATTTATGTGACAACACACATCTGTGCTCACCTCAACGGAGGCTAAGGATGCAGCTCGTCTTATCAGGAGTGGGATGGAGAATTAAAATGGCAAGTAACAGGGTGCTCAGGATCAAGCTTGTGGAAGCATTTTGTTGGAAGAAGCATTTTGAAAATCCACATTGATCTGAATGCAAATTAAGGAAATTGTTATTTTTTTAACTGTATATATCCAGATTGCCCAAATGTTGGTTCAGTGAAGATTTTTAATTTGACTTAATAGTTATCCTTATTCAGTTTCCACCATCAGATCTTCCCCAACAAATTTGTGTGAAGAATTGGTATTATATTTACTGAGGTCTTTGGTACACTCTCTATTCAGTTATAGACCCCACTGTGATGTCAGCCATGGCAGGATTGTCCTATGGGGAGAGATTGAGGAGAATGGGCCTATATTCTCTAGAATTTAGAAGAATGAAAGGTGATTTCATCAAAACATACAAAATTCTTACAGGGCTTGACCAGGTAGCTGCCAGAAGGATGTTTCCCCTGGCTTAGTGGGGGGTGGTGTGGGGTCTAGAACAAGGGGACAGAGTCTCAGTATAAGGGGCAAGCCATTTAAGACTAAGATGGGGAGGAATTTCTTCAATCAGAGGGTGGTGAATCTTTGAAATTCTCTACCCCAGAGGGCTGTGGAGGCTCAGTCATTGAGTATTTTCAAGACAGAGACTGGTAGATCTCTTAATATTGGAAATATCAAGGGATATGGAGATAGTGTGGGAAAAATGGTGTTGAAGTAGAAGATCAGCCATGATCCAGTTGAATGGCAGAGTAGGCTGGAGGGGCTGAATGGCCTATTTCTGCTCCTATTTCCTACGTTCCTATGTTCAGCCCCACCAATGGATATTGCCAACAAAACCTCATGAGGCAAAAGTACAGAGTACTACCAGCTAGAATACACCCAAAAAACTCTCTGTGCAGTCCTGGCAGAGCAGCTCAGCAAGGTATTTGTGCACGTGTCCCTAAATGAACTGATCTTGCTCAACAACACAATGGTTTAATGTTGCTGCCAAAACAATGTTCATGCTCTGTTGAATGCTGAGGTCCTGGGGCAGGAGAGCTGAAGAAGGAGTTGGTCAACCGAAAGTGATCTTTTTGAGACCAAACTCAGTTCTTTGCATCAGTAACTTTTCTATTGATTTCAGTATTGATATTGGAACTTCCTTCTGTGTTGATTGATAGAGTTTGGCAAATTCTAATTGAGCAAAGGAGTCCTGTCTCCTCACCTTGAAATGCCATCAAACTAAACTAATCCAGAAGCTCGTACTTCTGGAGTAGACTACCTGACGGTCGACTACACCCTTGCACGTGGCCACTGCATCTTATTACTGATGGCGCATTTGTATTGATAATGCATTAATTTTGCACTTTAATTCATGGCTGGCACATCAGTTGGAAATAGCAGTCCAGAATCTGCACTTGTTCAAAAACACTGTTTCCCATCATTGGATTGGGCGTTCGACGACCTGAAGCTTAAAAAAAAGTGCACTATAGTTATTGCCGGGAATAAAAGGTGGATTAATGTATTATCTTGTAAATAGCCTTGAAACAAAGAAATTTATTTTTCAACAAGAATCTGTCCAGTTCTCGATGGTTCTTCTCCTCGAGTTAAATATCTGTTTGACCTCAATAGTTGAGAGTGATCTCAGCTGGGTTAAATGAAAGTGGGAGTACTGCATATAAGAAAAAGAAACATCTATCTAGGATGGGGGTGCCTTTGGGGGAAGGTTGACAGCCAAATTAGATCATCAGTCGTACATTGCATTGTGGTCATTATGCAGAGATCCACTGATTACATCCAAGAATTATGGGATGGCTGTTGTCATATTCCGTCAGGCTCCAGTTGACGAATGTTGTGTAGAAATCGTTATAAAATGAAAAATTATTTATTTACCCTTGTGCCCATGGGAATCTTAAGTTAACTTTTTAAGGTTAGATAAAGAAAGTCCTTAAAGTTTGCTATTATTAAATGTTTTTGGTTTGACTTAATGCAGCGATGTATAGTCTTTGTTTTAAGCAAATATGAAAATGTAATTACAGAACTGTTGAGATACAGTGGGAGGGAGTATTTTGCATTGGGTGTTAATGGTAACAAGAGGATGTCAGCAAATGGGTGACTAAAAGCAGTAACCGACTTTCCTTCTGTTAACAGCTTGTTAAAGGTTTGGTGTAAAAAAAAGTGTTTGCTTAAAAAATCAAAATTGGACCAGATTTGCTGTCGTCCTCAGTCCTTCAAAATCTTCCTGATTTCAAATTCTGGTTTACACTTTCATTCCTTTTAAAGAGCCGCAGATTAATTTTCCTTGTTTCCCCTCTCTTGTCCACTTATCTTAGAAACAAAGTGCCAAGAAATGGTTGGTAGCATGGTTACATACACCTATGGTGCTGTACCCCTGTATGAGTGCATTGATATGGGGAAGGAGGTAAGGGGGCAGCTGTACTGGAACTAATTTTCATGCTTTTTCACCATTGATGAGCTCACTCTATTAGTTTTCTCTCAAAGTTCTACCTTGAAATTGCGTTTTTGGGAGATTGGAATTTCAAACAAATATATTAGCTTTGAAGAAGAGTCATAAGGATTCGAAACGTTAACTCTTTTTTTTTCTCTCCACAGATGCTGTTAGACCTGTTGAGTTTTTCCAGCATTTTCTGTTTTTGTTATGTAATTTCAGGGTATTTATTCTAAGGGTATTTTTCCTTCAGTGCATACCCTGTAGTTTAACAACCTTTGAATGGGACTAAGTTTTAGTTTTATGCTATATAAGTGACCAATTGTGACCTTTTCCCCAAAAAGATACTTCATTTATAAAATTAATGGAAGTACATTACATGACCGTTCAAAGTTGACACTACATTAGGTGCAAACCAAATCAGTTTCTTAAAGTACTGTACATTACTCATTACATTTACAATTACAGTTAACAGTTACAAGAATCATTACATGTCAAACATACAGCCCAAAGGGTTTTACCCAGTTTTTAATCCCTTGATATACTGTGGCAGGCGGCCTTTCTTCATTGCGCCTTTGCAGCAGCTGCCCTAAGCCTTAGTGCACCCTTAGGCATTTAGTCCTGGACCTTGGAATGTGCCAGTCTACAACACTCAATTGCAGACAACTCTTTGCACTGGAAGACCATCGAATTTCAGACTTTGGTGTGCGACCAATTGTGACTTGCAGTTCAACTCTTTCAATTACCCCATTCTGCAGTGAAAACATATTTGTTAAATTAATTTAGTGTGTTTCCTGGTGTGCCTTTTCGTCTGCTTCGTGTCCTGAGAATGCTTCTGGCTTCTTTAGAGTGTTAGAAAAAAACGAAGGCCGTAGTTACTTTGTCGAAATAAATCTGTTCTCTCCACGTGATCACAGCTTGTTCACCGCCTTTAACTGAACTGCGTTTCTTCAATGATACCAGGATAAAATGTTAATTCAACCTCTACATCCTTTTCTATGCACCTACATTGTAGGTGGGCAGAACAAGTTTTTATTTTGTTGGTACACAATGCGTTTACATCAGCAAATGTGTTTCATTTCATTGTGCCACGTGTTCATTATAGCAATAATGTAGAATCATGAGAATTGACAGAAAGGAGGCCATTCAGCCCAGCATGCGAATGCTGACTCGCTGAAAGCGTTATCCACTTGCATCCATTCACCTACCCTTTCTGCACACCCTACTTTTTTTGTCAAATATTTATCAACTTTCCCTTCCTTTCCCTTATAGATTCTATGGGCAGAATCTTTGGCTGGGCGAGTGGTGGTGGGGCCCACTTGCTGAGGCGTAAAATGACGCGCGGTGATGTCGGGCATGCATACCAACGTCACCGCGCGTCATTCAAATTTTCCATTCGGCAGGCACGCACCCGAGTCGGCTGCGCGCCCGCTGAACTGACAAAGGCCTATTAAAGCCAGTTAACTATCAATTAAAACAATAAACTGAGCTGCCCGTCCAACCTTAAGGTTGGCGCGGGGGCAGGCAAAGAGCCCAGGCAACCTTCGCATTTTTCATGGAACCTCATCCTTGGGTGTGATGAGGTTTCATAAAGGTTTTTAAAGGTTTGAAAACATTTTTAATAAAATTAATAGACATGTCCCAGCTCATGTGACAGTTTCACATAAGGGGACATTTCTTAAAATTTTTTCTTTTCCCTTTATTAAATTTTTTTGAACTTAAACTAATCTCCCTGAGGCAGCTCTGTGCCTCAGGGAGATTTCTGCGCTCTTTCGCACGCATGCACGAAAGAGCGCAGGCCCCAACTCTCCCTTCTCCCCACCGTCCGCACAAGGAGCACTCAGTGCTTAATTGGCCCACTCACGTAAAATGGTGGCGTGCAGCCAATCATGGGTGGCGATCGGCTGCGCGCATGCCCGTTTCTGCCCAACACCACCCCCCCACCCCCACCCCAATGGGGAGAAAATTCTCTCCCTATGTCTGATTGGCATTCCATGCCTAACTTTGTGTGAAGATACTATTCTCTTAATCTGTCCTTTTGTTCTTTTGATAATCATAACTATATGATCTTAAGTTAGCCACTTAACACTGTGGCAGATGTTTTTCCTCAATTTACCAAATAAAAACCCCATTCTAATTTTGAACATCTTGATTAAATCTCTTCTTAATCATCTTTGTTTTAATGAAAAGGACCCTAATTTCTTGAGTCTATCTTCATAACTTAGGCCTGACTTCCATGTATCAAGTTAATGAGTCACTTTTGTACCATTTCCGTGTACCTTGCAATGTGTATTTACAGCAAATTATTATCCTCCATTCTATCTGATATGTACACCTCATTTTTTACAGGTATTGTACAGGCGCTATGCCATCAAGACTTCCTGTTGAGAGATTAGCATCTCTTCAATGTAATTAACTATGAGGCCATTTAGGAGCTGGGGTTCAGGAGGGGTGACGGAGGGTGGGTAGGATAGTTGTTGCAAATGAGTCTGCTCATACCTTTCCTGGTAATAATGTTTCAAACCAGATTGGATCTTTGAAGTTTGAAAGATTGGTGGACCTCATTGATATGGTTATGTTGAGCAAATTCCCTCCCAATTGGGTTTATATGGAATAATATCTTGATTATTCATCAATGGGTGGGTCTGACATTATGATTTTCCTATACTTTGTTTACTTTGTTTAAAACGTGTGGAAAATTAAGTGTTTGTGAGTGATGGGCAGTTAATAGTTCAAACTTTTGCTTTCATGGGGCTATTTTTAACATGAAAGGAGCAAACAGTAGATAGAAAACAGAGAAATGGCCCTGTGCTAGAATGGAATTTCCTGAAAAAGACACAAATTAGAGAGAGAATTATGGATACCTGGGAGTGATTACAAGGCAGTAATCTAATCAAGATCTTAAATTGCATCAGAGACCACAAGAGGCCTCAATCACTCCTCATCTGTGTGGCAGTTTACTATTACTTCCTCCAATCTAGTCCACTGCTCACAATGCAAGTGAGATTGAATGCTTTGGTTATACTAAATATCTCCCATCTCCAGGCAGGTGTGATCTTGATCTCTATGTGGCTCACCACCTAGTGTGCAATTCTTGCTCACCACCTAGTGTGCAATTCTTATTCCCCACCCCCCCCACTCTGATCATTCTGCCTTTGGCCTCCTCCTCCCTTCCAAATAAACTTCAACACCAGCTTCAGGATCGGAGTTCTCACCTTCTCATGATGCTCTTAAGGGAGAGGCAGAGCAGGGCGGTGATAGCTAATCCACAGTCAACTATGGCTCAGTTAGTAGCACACTCAACTCTGAGTCAGGAGGTTGAGAGTCCGAGTCCAAGACCCACTCCAGAAGCTTGAGCACAAAATCTAGGCCGACACTCCAGTGTGGTAATGACACAGTACTACACTACCAGAGAGGTGCCATCTTTCAGGTGAGGTATTAAACCAAGGTTCCATCTATTCTCTCAGGGTATCTAAAAGATCCCATAGGTCTATTCCAAAGGACAGCAGGGGGATTATCCAAGTGTTAAGGCCCAATGTTTATCTCTCAATCAAGGTGACTGGAAGAAACATATTATCTGGTCATTATCACATTGGTGTTTGTGGGATCTTTTGGTCCACTCTTCAGATGTTGACAAATCTACATTTCTCCAGTTTTTTTTCTCTGTTTTTATTCCTATGCTATAATAACTGCTCCCAAAAACACCTCCGTGCTAATTGAACTGCACTGGCAGTGTCTCGAACTAGCCAACAGCAAAACAAAAATGACAAGAAGGGGTTCCTGAGAAACACCAATAGGTAAATAATCAGATCGGCTGTGATCTTGCCGAATAGCGGAACAGGCTCGAGGGGCCAAATGGCCTACCCCTGCTCCTAATTCTTGTGTTCTTGTGAATATAGTACAACTTAGCAGAAAACGCTTAGTTTAAGTGCAGGTGTTGAATATTAAATAGATTCTAATCAAGGGTGCTGGGATTACATCATGAGACGTAAGAGTGAAGCTGTTAGTTTGATGATTCGAAGGGTTCAGATAGCAATGTGGAAATCGGTCATTCAGCCCAATGGGTCTGTGCCAGCATTTATGCTGCACTAGAGCCTCTTGCCTCTCCTTCCCCCACCGCTTCATCGCATCCTATCAACATACCCTTAACTTTTTTTTCTCCTTCATGTGCTTATGTCCTTCAAAGCTTTCACGCATCCACTAACAGCCAATTAATACTATTTATTACGCACTGGATAGAGGTTTGAAAGAAAACGAAAGCAAATTTTTAAAACTGAGGTTCAATTTTTGAGTCTGTGCTGCTGTTGAGACACCCAGTCCAGTGTGAATGCTTATTAAGGGATGAAAATTCACTTGACATCCTCTGGCAGTAGGTGTGAGACCTCCCCGTTGGCATAGACTCTGAAAGTTTAGGCTAATACCTTTAATGTTTCCCAGTTAATTGTACCACAAAACATGAGCTTTAAGATATTTAATTTGACAACTTTGAGCTTCACTGCCAGGGTTTTTTTGTGGCGGGGGTGGGGGTTGGCGTAGTCTGGTGAGGGTTTGCGTGGGGAGCTTGTGAATTACAAAAATATTGGCTCTCCGATATGTATTGTAATACTTGTGCAAAAAGAGCCCAGCAGGCACCAATAAGCACCAATATTCTCCAGACAGTGAGCGAACATTAGATATTACATTTCCTTTAGGCAGTGGTAGTCTCACTTAGAGATTTAGACAGCAGCAGCAAGTCTGCATGTTTAAAATTGCAAAGAGAATTTGGTGCTAAAAGGGTTAATTAAAATGACTAGAGGGCAAATCATACAATTATTTACTTGCCAGCCGCAGTAATATTTTTGCACTCAAATAATTAAAACTATTATTAGCTATGCTGCAAAATGGAGCAAAATAAGCAGTATTATTTTACAATTTGTTAAATCTGCAATAAGTAATATAAAAATACAAGATGTTGGCCTGGCAGATAACATGATTTACACGTTGTAAATAATGTACGAGGAGTTTACCTTTAGGAAACGTTCATTTATTTTCTGCTGCCTATTTTCTAGGACCTGTTTGTTTGGTTTAAGCATCAGAAAGATTCCCTATTATGGTTTAAATTAAGAAAATACTATTTGATGATACTCGTGAGCGCCAAAACCTTTAAAGCTGTTAAGCTTTGCTCCACTAGTATCAGTGTTTCAAATCCAGCTGTCATGTGAAGAGATGAGCCATTTTAACTTTGTGTAGATGCTATTGTGAATAACTTTTATGTTGGCTACAAATTTCTACAAATGAGGAATTTTCTTGCCACACTTGACACAGGTGGGCTGTCAACCGGCTGATGAAAGATTTTAATTACATGAAATATAGTTTTGAAAAAGGATAAGGTCAAATTCAAGACTGTGGATAAGAACTACAGGTGACTATCTTTCAGACATACTGCCAGATTAAGCAATTGGATGATACGGCCTTAGCTATTGTAACCTTGACCTGTTGTGTGCAGTGAGTTGCTGTTCTCTCAACTAATTTAGAGCATAGGCAATATTTATAATGTTTTGGAATTTTCTGAAACCACAATAGACTAACTCCTACAGAATATTGCCACGCGCAAGTTATTTAAGCCAGGCTCATGCTTGTATTTATGCTCACTACAAGGTCGCAGTGCTGAGGGTGAACAAATGTGATATGGCAGGGATTGGCACCATGCCATACCACTGCGCACCACTTGGTTGCTTTAAGGACTTGTTAAGTACTGTCTCCCTATCTCTGTGAACTCCTTCAGCCCTACAATCCTCTGAGATTTCTGTCTTCCTCCAATTCTAGCCACTTACACAAACCCATTTTCTAAGCTCCAACACCAATGTCCTTGTCTTCAGCTGCCTTGGCCCTAAGCTCTGGGATCCACACCCTAAACCTCTACACCTCTCTCTTCTCTTTTAAGGCACTCCTTCAAATCTACTTCTTTGGCCAACTGCCTCCTAATCTCTCCTTTGCTTGGTGCCAACTTTTGTTTGATGCTCCTGTGAAGTCCCTTGGCACATTCTATTATATTAAAGGTGCTATATAAATGCGAGTTGTTGTTGCTGTTGCCCTACTGATTGTAAGGAACACAAGAATGGGAGTAGGCCATTCAGCTCATTGAATTCAATTAGGTCATGGCTGATCACCGACCTCAATGCTACTTTCCCGCACTATCTCCATATCACTTGATGTTGTTAGTCTCCGTGGCCATGGCCTCTTCCAAATAAGGAAATAATTTTCTCAGCATGTAATTCCTGATAAGTCCAAGGTGGCTGCATAATTTCAGTTGACTTGTATTTTCATATATGTTTGCCCAGCTCCCTATTTTAAGAAAAGCACACATAGAATCATAGAGGTCTACAGCACAGAAATAGGCCCTTTGGCCCATCAAGTCTGCGCCGGTCAAACAAGTATCTAACTATTCTAATCCCATTTTCCAGCACTATGCCCATAGCCTTGTATGCCATGGCATCGCAAGTGCACATCCAAATACTACTTAAATGTTATGATGGTTTCTGCCTCTACCACCCTTTCAGACAGTGAGTTCTAGATTCCCACCACCCTCTGGGTGAAAAAATTCTTCCTCACATCCCCTCTAAATCTCCTGCCCCTTACCTTAAATCTATGCCCCCTGGTTATTAATCCTTCTACCGAGGGGAAAAGTTTGTCCTGTCTACAATTCCAGGTTTCTAATCCCAGGTTTTAATTTAGTTTAATTTTCTAAATTCCAGAATAGCAGTTTAATATCAAAATAATTAAAAGTTTAATGCATCTCACAATGTATAAAGCTGAATGTTGGGCAGAATTTTCTGCTCTCTCCGTTAGCAAGCTTGGAAGGGGGATGGGCATTTAATTAGGTGGGCTGGCGGGGTACCGGAATCCTGCCACCTTCCCACCTCCAGCAGAACCAAGTTCTGGGTGGGAAGACCCATGGTCAATCTTCTCGCCCCGCCATCATTTGAGGCCCTTAAGTGGCCAATTAATAACCACTTTAGGGCCTCATCTCACTACCGCTGGGATTAACCCAGCTGCAGGTAGGCCTGTCAACATGTGGCGTGCACAACAGGTGAACCCGTGTGGACTGCTTGTCACCCCCTCATGGGGAGGGGCATCCCTCATTCAAAAGCAATCAGTACCTGATTGAGGGGCTGAATATTGGGGAAGGGGGCTTGCTGAGAGCCACCCCCATGCCCTTGCTTATGAACACCCTTCTCCCTGTGATCCCCATCCCACAAACCACACACCTCCCCCCACAACCCCCACCCACAACATTACTTACCTGTAGCCTGTGTCCTCTGCAAATCTGAGCTGTTGCTTTCTGATTGGCCAGCTGCTCTCTCTAAGCAGGGCATCTACCCCCGCGATCATGATTCCAGGGGAAGGCCCGCTGGTGGCCCTGCCACTGCCTGATTAGTGTGTGGTTCAGTGGGCCTGCCCAAAAAGAGGCACCGCTTGTCTCTCATTGGCTCTCCGGCTGGCATGCAAACCCCCTGGCACCTTAACAAGATTCTGTCCACCAAGTCTGTCCATGAAGCAGAAAAATCAACTCTGTTGGCTCCGATAACCATCTTTCATTAAGTTAACTACTGGTTTATTCATTTTGATCAGAAAAACCACCATGCAGGAACTGAAGATACAATACAGAAACCACTTAAATGTTCTAAAGATAGCACCAGACACGCAGTCAACCAATTGCATCACTCAGTTTGCCTTTTTGAACTGCCTTCAGTTACTAACATTATTTTAGACCCATTAAATGTATAACTGCAAGAAACTTTCATAACACCATGGATAGATATTTTTCTCACAATAATTCAGGGGAAAATCTTCTGTTGTAAGTTAACGATAAGAATCCTTTTGCATTGGCCTGGTCCTCTCTTTGGGGCTTGAGTTGTACTGCATTCCCCAGATTTCATTGTTTACTTGGGCCATACTTTAATAAATAGGCTTCAGAATATGCCATTGTCACGCTACATGTCAGGCTGGTAGACTGCAGCTGTGTGCCTCTGACAGACACTGCTATTCTTAGGATGCAGCTTCTTCCAATCAACTCTCTTCATTCTAATGCCAGAGGGTGTGCCTTGGTACCAATTTCTTATTAATTTCTGGCCCAATGAGTACTTTCAAGATTAGGCACTCTACAGCCTTCCAGTTTCAACATTGACTTCAACAACTTGGAACTGTAATCTCTTCCCCCATTTTGTTTCCTTTATCTTTGCAGGTTTGAGTCTCGGTTTTCCCTTGTTTTTGCTTTCGGATGGGAGCTGTTCATCATTCTGCCATTCACACCGCCTCCAGACTCATCATCTTTTGTTCATTGCTTGTCCCATTACCACCCCTTTTTGGCTCTGCGTCACCAACTCTTTTGTCATTTCATCTCTCCTCCTTCCACCCTACTACAGACCTTCCCTTTTGCTCTTTACCCGCTCCCCACCCCCTGTTTCACTTGCTTAAAATCTGTTGTGTTTCTAACTTTTCCCCAGTTCTGAGGAAAGTGCACTGACCTGAAATGTTAACTCTGTTTTTCTCCCTCCACAGATGCTGCCTGATCTGTGGAGTAATCCCAGCATTGCCTGTCTTTATTTCAGATTTCCAGCAGTCACCGTATTCTTGTTTTTGCGCTGCATTCAAGACACACCGGGGGGTAGAAGTATGTGTACATTGCATCCGTTTTTGGGCATCCCAATCTAAGAGTGGGCCTGTCTAAGTATTGGCCCCATTGCTGAATTAGTGGCACCCTCTTTTTTTTTTAGGCATCCCAGGCAGACACCAAAAACAGGCTTTAGACCCCTTAAATATATAAATTAGGAGCCCTTTAAAATTTTATTTCATGGGATGCGAGCCTTGCTGAGCATTTATCGCTTATCCCTAATTGCCCTTGAGAAGGTGGTGGCGAGCTGCCTTCTTGAACCGCTGCAGTCCATGTGCTGTTAGGAAGGGAGTTCCAGGATTTTGACCCAGCGACAGTGAAGGAACAGCAATATATTTCCAAATCAGGATTGTGTGTGGCTTGGAGGGGAACTTCCAGGTGGTGGCGTTCCCATGTGCCTGCTGCCCTTGTCCTTCTAGGTGGTAGAGGGTGTGGGTTTGGAAAATGATGTTGAATGAGCTTTGGTGAGTTGTTGCAGTGCATCTTCTAAATGGTATACATTGCTGCCACTGTGTGGATGGGGTGCTGATCAAGTGGGTTGCTTTGATCAAGTAGGTCCTGATGGTGTTGAGCTTCTTGAGTGTTGTTGGAGCTGCACTCATCCAGGCAAGTGGAGAATATTCCATCACACTCCTGATTGTGCCTTGTCAATGATGGAAAGGCTTTGGGGAGTCAGGAGGTGTGTTACTCATGCAGAATTTCCAGCCTCTGTCCTGCTCTTGCAGCCACAATATTTATATGGTTGGTCCAGCTCAGTTTCTGGTCAATGGTATGTTGATGGTGGGATTCAGCAATGGTAACGCTGTTCAATGTCAAAGGGAGACGATTAGATTCTCTCTTGTTGGTGACTGTCATTGCCTGGCACTTGTGTGGCGCAAATGTTACTTGCCACTTATCAGCTCAAGTCTAAATGTTGTCCAGGTCTATTGCCTGTTGCAGGACCCTACTGTGAAATTTGAGGGATACACTGAAATGGAGCGCCTAATTATTTTTGTCACCCAATGTATATGTCAAGGAATACCAAGTTAGATCTTGCTCAATTAGCCCTTCATTAACTTTGTCTATTTTGCCCCAACAACATGCTTCAATCTCGGAATGTAGCTTTAATGGATTACATTATAGGTGAGCTACTTGGCTGTGTCCATCACAACTGCACCTAAATCTCACTCTGCCCCATATCCATACATGTAACCTCCAATGATTCTGCCACTGGTCTGGCTGACCAAAGATCATGAGTTGCAACCCTATCAGTAAGTGGGCCTGCTACTTTCCATGCATGTCCAGGGTCTGGGCCAGTGACAGCTGATAGAAAATCTATGGTGTTATAACCTCATGGTGTGCGCTGGTGAAGTAAGGCTGGGCTAGCGAGGTCAGTGAGGGCAGATTGCTGGAGTTTCTGGAAGGCTTGTCTGGTAGAAGAAGTAGCGATCTTTCTCTAATCATCTTTTTCTTAAACAAAGCATACATTTTAACGGGGGAGGGAGAATGAAATTGCCTATTCGTCTTGAAGTTGGTGTACCCTACGCAGGATTTTAAAACTCAAATCCTTTAGTTAACTTCACTGTGTTGCTAAAATTAAGTAAATATGCTTCATCCTTAGTTCTGTTTGCTTTGCTTGAGTTTTGTCATTCTTCCACTGTACAACCTTTCCTGTAACTATAATTTTTCTCTGCAAATAGTAACTTGCAATCAGTAACCATTTGTTCTGATTAAAATTCTTGTCACTCCCTTAACAACTGTTTAGTCATTTACTCCGAATCACTAACTTCTGCAATTTAAGGAAAGCAATTATTCATTCTATCTCTTTGTGTTAGTGAAATATCTGTAAAGCATAATGTTGATTTTCACATAACACCAGAAGCATAAATATAGACTGGCTGTTTACAGAACGCAAGGAAGATAACAGGAAATTGAAAGCTGGTGGAGTACATTCCTGTCAAATAACCAACTGCTTTTCTACAGTTAGGACTTATGTTTGGTATGAGGGAGCACACTGTTAGGGGGAACGCACTGTTATATATTCAACAATCCATTCAGAAAACAAGAAAATATTTCACATTTACAATTACCGGAAGGATTTAAAACAGTTTTGAGTCGGACATTTGCACTGGCCGGGTGCCAATGGTTAGTGAATAATGAGATGTTAAACTGACCCATTTGTATAAACAATTAGCAGATTAGCATTTGTAAAGGAACAAATGAGACCATTAATCTGCCATTTACGTGTGTATTGTGTGTATGGAGTGGAAATCGGCACTCCAACAAAAATGACCCTTATTGTACACTTAACTAAATAGGTTTCCCGAGAAATGAATGAGCAAAGTCTTGGCTTTTGAGAAGCTTTAACACTCAATGGGGTAAGCCTGTCATACTCCAGGTTTTCTGTTCTGCGCAAAGTGGCTTTGCCTTTGCAGTGACCGAATTAGTGGAGTGACTCTCAAATCTCAGCTTGGGTTGGCAGTCGTTAGGCACCTTTGCTGTTCTGGATTCGAGCAAAAGAACCAGGGGAGATGAGAATTTTATTTTCCTGCAGTGGTTTGTTCTGTCTGAGAGGATGGTGGAAGCGGATTCAGTGGGAACTGTCAAAAGGGAAATGGATATACACTTTGAAAGGGGAAAATTGCAGGGTTCTGTGGCAAGAGCATGGGATGGGATTAATTGGATAGTTCTTTCAGAGAACTGTTACGAGCACATTGAGCTAACTGGCCTCTTTCTGTGCTGTATGATTCCGTAAGTCGAATTATACCAGCCCCTTCTGTCACCATCTTCATTTAACTCATCGCTCAGCTATTCAGTCTTTGGGCAAAACTGCAGCAAAAGAATCAAGTGGCAGTTGTAAGACCTTAAACAAATAAAAAGCCATCTGTACTGCCACTGGAACAGGACGACTTGGTCCATTATGTTCCTAAGTGCAGTCAATGCTGAGAAAGCAGCGTGTTTGCTGTTTGCTACACTTTGGCTAGAAGTGCTTTGAACACGAGCCTCTTTATAACAGAAGCAGAATACTGTACAGGCTGCATCTCTTGAAATAGAAACTGAAAATGTTGCAAATACTGAGCAAGTCTAGCTGGCAGCATTTGTGAAGAGAGAAGCAGAGATAACATTTCAGGTCAGTGAACTCTTGTCAGAACTGGAAGCTGGAGTTGCACAGCATTTAAGAGTGGAGTATGGGGAAAGGGGGTTGGGGAGAAAAAACAAAAAGGAAACATCCATGATAGGATGAAGGGTAGCTGATTAAGTGACAGGAGGGAAGATGCTGCTTTTTAACCAGATGGTTTCAGACACTTGACCATAGGTTATGTGCAGCCAGTGTGAATTGGGTTACAGCTCAACACTGGGACATCAGTGCACGGTCCCTGAGTCAGACACACAGGCTGGGATTTTCCGGCCCTGTCATGGCGACACCCACCGTGGGAGATTCGATGGCCCAGTCAAAAGTCCATTGATTTTCGGCGGGCCTGGACAATCCCCGTGGCGGGTGGGGCCGGAGAATCCCACCCACCGTGTCATTCCATCAACTGTTGCACAGGAGATGAGCAATAGCTTTCCACAGATGAACATTGGGTTCTCATTGCTGTAGTGTTATCTTAAGTTTGTTGTATACCTTGGATTCATCATAATTATTGGGCAGAATTTTCGCCTGAGTGTGGAAGTGGACAAGTGCATAACTGTGCACACCACCACTCCCCACCCCCAGCCAACATGCCAGTTAGCCGGCCCCATCTCACCCCAGGGCCGTTTACCCAAAGCCAGGATTGGGAGGCTCTCTGCCAGCAAATGGCAGGTAGTCAACTAAAATGAGTAAAAGACTAATTAAAGCCTGTGGCCTCCCCATGATTTCGGGTACTGGGCAGCTACCTGGAAGAAGCCAGCTGGCAGCAGATTTGGGGGGCAGCGCTCCACGCAAGCTTTCAGGCCCTCCATGCTTACCTTTTCAAAATTTACAATTAAAAATGTAATAAATGCCTCAAACTGGAGGCACTCTCTCTCTCCCTTACCTATAATGGCAGTTGGTAGCTCCTTCAGTACTGTAGGGCCTCCAATGGCCCTCCAGCTTCAACAGCCTGCCCACAGTCTATTATAGGATGATGAGCATACCATCTTGTCACTATTTGGCCAATTCGGTGAATATCTGCTTCTCACACAGTCTGGTTTTGTCACCTACATTTGACCTTGACCTCGGGAGTAATTCTGTCCAGGATTGCTGGTCCTCCAGGTTGTCCCCAAGTTGCCAGAGATTAAAAATTAATCTCTTGGACATTGCTGTGATCAACCTGGATAAAAATTATAAAGGTACTTTTGTAAAAAAAGTTTTCTTTTTCATTTTCCCCAACACTTTTGTTTAATAGTTATATAAATATTAGAGACATGGGGTGAAAAGACTGTTTTCCAGGTGAGATGGTTGGAGGTGGGAGGTCATAGGATGAAAGCTATAGGAGTATGTCCAAATGCAGTTGGCAACCTGAGTGGCAACTACAAACTGATGCTTGTCATATAACTGGTCCCAACTATCGAGAGAGGTAGGGAAAGGGGTGTGGGTGGTGGGTGGGGTGGGGTTGAAAGGAAAACTTGTAAATGGCTCAAGTCTAAGAAGAAAAATTCTGGAAATACACTCCTCATCCACCAGCAGCTGAAAAAGCAGGCTGAATTTCTGAATCAAACACTTTTTTATTATGCAAATAGGGGTAATAAGGCTATATAACAATGCAGCACAGACTTGTGGTGCAGCAATCTTCAGAGGGTTAATTCTCATGGTTTGAATGTCTTAAGGATCCTTGGCAACAGCTGTAAGTGGGCTTGGAAAGGTTGCTAAGTTTAATATCAGGCCTGTGGACAGCAGGAATGGATAATGAAAGGATTCATGTCGATATTGGCAAGCTTTATATTCATTAAACCCCAAGGCTCCTTTTTTGATATCTTCCCAGTGAAATGGTTTAAAGGTTTCAGAAACTTTTCATTTAAGAAACAGGAACTATAAAAAATGTTGCACATGTGTAGCTCATCATTACCCAGATTTAGAATCGAATTTATACGCTCTGAGAGTTAAGCCTTTGAATCTCATGATGACCATGTTTTTCAATAATTTGTTTTATACATATGCTGGAAAGGTAATTCTGCTATTGAATTTCTGTATTAGTATATCTGATATATTCCTTTTTTTTTTGCAAGTCCACATTTTGCTTTTTGCAATTGCGCTGTACCTGGACATCTTTCTCCACCACCTTCACTGTAGTGGAGCGGGAAACCGGATTCATTGATGACAGACTGACAGGCGGGCACTAAAGAAAGGAAGAGCTTGCATTGATACAGTGCCTTTCATGGCTTCAAACATCTGGGGTCAAACTATTTAAATAAATCAACAGCAGCAATGTGTATTTATATAATGCCGGTTAACAAAGTGAAAAGTCACAAGATGCTTCACAAGAGCATTCGCTGGCGCGGGAACCTGCCTATATTATCGGTACATTTTGGGTGCCAGGGCAGGTGGAGGAGGGGTAACAGAACACACCACTGATAAACTGCACATCAAAGAGGCAGAACCTGCTAAAATGTTGGTGCAGTGGTATCGGAGAAAAGCTTAAAATTGTGCAGGCCTCTATATCTACTAAGGTGCTCCAGGCCATCACCCCAGCCTGAAAAATCCCCTATGGCCCCTGCCACTGTTCTCCTCTACTGCTCAGTGTTAACATGTCCAGCACAATTTGGGCAGAGGAGACAGGAGAAGTGGAGTACCCAGTCACAACATCAACTTACTGACCTTGACCCCCTTCAAACATCGGGCTAGGGCGTCGATGGAACTTGAACTGCTCCTGTCATATACGAGAGCTGACCTGAAGCTTAGGTGGTCAGACAGGTTTTGAGAAGGCCACTAAAGGTGTAGCAATTAGCGTAGGAAGGAAAGGCAGAATACACAAAACTCTGTCTCATCTGAAATCAAATGTCCTATCTTGCACCACATGCCCTTCAGTTCTCTGATCTACAATGGCTCCCCATTCCTCAGTGCACTGAATTTGAAATCCTTATTATGGCTTTCCAGTTCCTCAATGGGACTACTTCCTCCAAACACATATCTTCTACTCCACCCTTTGATCTTGATGTCACTCTTCAAGAGAAGCTAATGTTTCAGGTGTGGACCCTTCATCAAAACTGGAAAACCTTCCGGACTTGTTCAATGTAAAAAATTATCCCTGCACCTACACACAATTGCATTTATACATGGCTGTGATTTTAGTAACTGCCCAGGAGAATTCTCCAGTCTTTAAATAATGCAGTAATAGGAAAAGATCCCACACACAATTCGAAGAAGTGCAAGAGAGTTCCCCTGACAGTTCTTGCAATTCTCAGTGGGCCTGCACTGAAAAATGAATCCTTTGGTTCCCTCCAGGGATGGTGTCTGTTTTTGTGCCAGATTTCCAATATTTTTGCTCTCTGTTGATATTCTGTCAGTTCTCTGTGAAAGATCTAGTTGTCTGCAGTTACTAAAATCACAGCCATGTATAAATGTAATTGTGTGTACGTGCAGGGATAATTTTTACATTGCACAAGTCTTTCTACATGACACTGCCAATTCTTGCATTCCTCAGGTAAAGGAATATACACATGAACATTGCTACTTAGCATTATCTTCACAAAATGACATTGTCCCCAGTTTGCACAGAAGGTAGTTTCTCTTTGTGTAAGGAATTTAAAGAGTAAGGAATTTAATGAGTTATGAGAAAAGAAAATCAGTGGGGTTTCAGTAAAAAGAAAGTAGGAGGAAATTGTTGACAATCAGCGACATAAAATGGCAAGTAGACACACGGTGCAGGGGTTCAAGCCAGACTACTGTCTCTTCACCTTTTTACTTGGTCGCAGAGAATCTTTATTGGCAGTAGTGTTTTCAGTATCCCAATTCTGGTCGTGTTCATTGTGGCTGCCACTTCTGCATGAGCCCCAGATGTAAAATTAGGCCTGACTCGCTGATGCCACTGCTTTCTTTAGCTATCACTTGGGATCATTCTGCCTTTGTGCAAGTTTGCATTCACTCTGAAGGACTTAGGCGCTGGCTATCATCTCATCTTGCCGTGGCAGTGCCTTTATGTCAGGCACACTATTCCGAGACTAGGCCCATCTGTGACAGCTATCAGTGAAGACCAATAGTTTAAGCTCACTGCATTGACAACTGCTGTGGGGGGACATCACTGTATTTGAATTCTAATAGCTGCTACAAGACTGTTGATTCTGTCGCTAATAGGAAAAAACTTACCAAAATATACAAGTCTGTTTTGTTCCAAGAAATTGTTTATGCAATTCAAGGCTGCACAGGCTGTTATCTACTATCTACATCCTGGGGGGTTACCATTGACCAGAAAATTAACTGGACCAGCCATATAAATACTGTGGCGACAAGAGCAGGTCAGAGGCTGGGAATTCTGCGATGAGTAACTCACCTCTTGACTCCCCAAAGCCTGTCCACCATCTATAAGGCACAAGTCAGGAGTGTGGCGGAATTCTCTCCTCATGTCTGGATGAGTGCAGCTCCAGCAACACTCAAGCTCAACACCACCCAAGACAAAGCAGCCCACTTTATTGGCACCCCATCCACCACCTTCAACATTCACTCCCTCCACCACAGTGGCAGCCGTGTGTACTATATACAAGATGCACTGCAGCAACTCACTAAGGCACCTTCGACAGCATCTTCCAAACCTGTGACCTGTACCACCTAGAAGGCCAAGGGCAGCAGATGCATAGGAACACCACCGCCTGCAAGTTCCCTGCCAAGTCGCACACCATCCTGACTTGGAAATATATCTCCGTTCCTTCACGTTGGGTCAAAATCCTGGAACTCCCTTCCTAACAGCACTGTGGGTATTCCTACATCATATAAACTGCGATGGTTCAAGAAGGCAGAAAGCCATCACCTTATGGGCAATTAGGGATGGGCAATAATTGTTCTAGCCAGCGATGCCCATGTCCCATGAACGAATTTTTAAAAATGTAATTTTTAAAATGCAAAATGGTTGACTGTTAAAACCCACCTGAGTGATCTTACAATTGACCTAAGATTCCTGTACTGGCAACAATGGTCCAGGAAATGAACTACCAGCAATGGCATAGGACTAAAAAGATAGAAAAGCTTGCATTTATATAGCACCACTCATGACATCAGGATGTCCCAAAGTGTTTTACAACCATATGTTGAAGTGTACTCTTTGTAAGGTAGGAAACAAGGCAGCCACTATGTGAACAGCAAAATGATCTGTTTTGTGATGTTGATTGAAGAATAAATATTGGTCAGGACTCCAGTGTAACTCCCCTGCTCTTTTTTGAAATAATACCATGGGATCTTATTTGTCCACTTGAGAGAACTTGGTTTAATGTCTCATCCAAAAGACTGCACCTCTGACAGCGCAGTGCTCCCTCCATACTGCACTGAAGAGTCAAATTAGGTTCAGTGCCCAAGTCTTTAAGTGGAACTTGGAACCCACAACCATCTGACCTCAGATGCGAGAGTGCTGCCAACTGAGTGACGGCTGACACTATTTACATTGCCCCTGCCACTTAGAACATTGTTCGTTCCTTTTTATCCATCATATTCCATTGCTTTCACACTGCCCTATTCTTTCGGGGAGTATTTCAAGTGCCTGTGACAGTCTGAACAAATTGGCACCCCTTTTTAGGACAGGATTGTATGTAATGGCTTTGAAACTAAGACTGTCACAGGAAACAACTGGTGTTTAAATCTGAATGATATAACACTTCCTCACATTTGAATTTAAGGAACGCAGTTCTGATTCATCCATTCAAAAGAAATTGTTTGGTTTAGATTTACAAGGTAGAGAAAAATATCTCTTGAGGCCATTGTGAATGACAAATTGAATATCTTTTGAACATCATAATTAAAAAGACTTTTTGTCACAATATATTATTATTTGTTACAGATACATTAAATGCTAGATCATGTTTAAGCCATCTAATGTTTAGTTATAAAGATGTTCAATTATCCAAAACTAGAACTCTGATAAAACTGCCAGTTAAAAAAACCAAGAACGCAGAGCTTGGATTTTGAGGATTTTGAAACCCTGAAGTCACATGAGAATGAATTAATTCAAGTTCCAGTCTGATCAGATTTAACAACTTTGTGCCTCTCACTTGCTCTTCCTAAAAGTGGCCTTGATGATAAATTCTGTGCTAACCACAGTTGCTAAGGCCCAAACTCCAGCTGCATTAAGCAGACAGTTTATAAATACAAAGATAAACTTCCCATTTTATATACAGTCAGGAGAAATACTATTACTCGGAGAAATGGAGAAGAACAACTAGAAGCTGTGTTGTTTCAGAGGTTGTAATTTTCAATTTGAGAAACTCCAGCTTGATTGCATAGGTGAAATTAATTGGACAGCAATATAATCCATAGTTTTGACATGAATGTGCTCTCAGTATGGGCAAGACACTAGATAAGCAATTTAAGGCAGATGCTGATGTTTTAGCGAGGCTGAGAGACATTCCACAATACATATTGTGCTAAAAACTGTCAAGGCGAAGACTTTTAATGTCTCTCTTCTTTCTTTCCATACCTTTCAAAGCCACCCCACACAAGCTATCACAAAGGTAGTGTTTAGCTCTTTTGTGTGAAGATAATATGAATACCAGGCACTGTGACTCTGGCTGATTGGAAAGTGTTTATTCTTTCTGGGATGTCGAGAGCTGGAATTGTATCAGATGCTCCTCTTTGGAGTGTTCCTATCTTAGTAGTTGCCGATAAAAAGCAGGCTGCAAGTAGTTATGTCAGTTGATGTGAATTACACTAACAATGACAGTGTAAATTGATATAGAACAGTATTCACTAAAAATATTGATAGAGATTCTGAATAAGGGTGGGTTACTATTGCTGAAAATTGTTGAATTCCTGGTGCATATAAAGGGCATTGACAATAATGTAACACCCACTGAATTTTAACTCATGGCAGGTGTCATGCTGATGGGGTTGGAGCCAAGGTGGATCAGAAACTGTTTGACCCTCAACTGCATGTGAGGTTGCTTCAGTCTACTGCCTGAACCCAACAGCAAATGCAGCCAGGTCAGCAGGAGTGGGTCTTTTGGGCAGCAGGAGACCATTGCTGGCGTCCCTGAGGAGTAGGCCCCAAGAGTCAAGGTAATACCTGAACTGAGTGTACAAGTGTCAGGAAGGATTGAATGTTTGTTTTTGCTGGAAGAGAGGGCAGAGGGGTGACCTGATGGAGGGCTTGAGAAGGTGTTTGATGGGGTAGAAGTTCAGAAAATGTTTGCTCTTGTGAGGGAGATCTAACCCAGGGGTCATAAGTACAAGGTTGTCACTAATAAATCCATAAGGAATTCAGGAGAAATTTCTTTTCCCAGAGAGCGGTGGAAGTGTGGAACTTGCCTTTGCAAGCAGTAGTTAATATCGAAACTCAGCCAGTTGATGAAAGATAGAATATTTAAGCCTAGTCATTATTCATTTACAAGCTTTATTTACAGGCAGACAGACACACATTGAATATCCTGTGTCTCCAACAAAAAGAGCCCTTTATCCAGCCTTCTCTGTTTTATATATAAATACACATCTTATTTATCTGTCAAGACGAAGATGACCTTGTTCTTAATCTAGGGTGTTTGGTAGGGTTCCAGTAGGCACATAGGTAACTGCTACGGTCAATTAATGCCCAGAAGGTTCTGCTGCATGTAGGACAGGTTACCATAGGCAGTTGAGTTTTGGATGAGTTGCTGGCTCGGGATTTCCTCTCCTTGTGTTTCCTCTCTGCCTCTGATATGCTCTTGCTTTGGAAGGAGGCCACACCGTTTTTTATTTGGCTGTGTCAGGTGCAGCGATCCTGAGCAAGCTTCTCCCAGGGCTCGAAGTCGAGATCAAAACCCCTAAGGGAAGCCTTCGGAATGTCCTTGCAGCACTTCCTTTGACTGCATGAGAGCACACACCAGACTCAAGATCTCCATAGAAGATTCACTTTGATAAGCCTGTATCAGGCATTATGGCTACATGACCAGTCCAACTCAGTTGTGACTGTCTCAATGTGGTGTGGATGCTTGGCATGCCAGCTCAGCTGAGCATCTCAGTCCCTGGTACCTGGCCCTGCCATCTGATCTTCAGAAGCTTCTGAATGCAGCTCAAGCGAAAGTGGTTTGAGCTTCTTGCCATAATGCTGGTACACAGTCCAAGTCTCTCATGCGTAGAGCAGAGTGGGCGAGGCTATTGCTCTATAGACTTTGTTTAGTAGACAGACTTACTCCTGTTCATTCCCAAACTGATGTTGGAAGTCTGCCGAAAGCTACACTTGCTTCGGCAATTCTTGCATGTGTTTCCTTGTCAATATGGACAATACAAGAGAGTGCGCTGCTGAGGTAATGAACTTCCCCACTGTTGACAGGTTCTGGTCCTGGACTGAAACTTTGGGCTGGAGATGGGGCCTTCCTGGAGCAGGCTGATCATAAGGCTGAAGTTGTTATATATGTTAGAGAACGAGTCCAAGCACAGGTGAGTCCCCTATTAATACCCACCACCTGAATACAGTTAACACCCAACTGATACACAATTAACAGTTGAGGAAAATAGCATAGTAAGGGAAAGTTAGATAAACCGAGGAGTGAGAAAGAAATAGAAGGAAATGCTGATAGGGTTAGATGAGGAGGTTCGACTGGGGCATAAACGCTGGTCAGTTAGGTCAAATGGCCTGTTTCGTTGCTGTAAATTCTGTCGAAATGGGAGCGGAATCCGGTCTGCATTGTTGTCAGGCGAGGGGAACAGGAAACCGGGAGATGGAAGGCTCAAGCCTTCCTTGTGGGGCTCCTCCCTGGCCCAGAAGGGAACATTTCTTGCATTTTTGGCCTTATTCTGGCCCCAGCTTCACTTGCCACCATCTTCTACTGGCAGGTCCAACAATGGACAGGACTGCTGCAATTTTTAGTTAATGATTTTGGGGTCTGAATTATGCCACAAGACCTTGATTTTAACATGTTCATGACAGCACCACCACCACCCTCCCCCGCCCTCCAGCCTGCATCAAGCACCTCAGCCATTTTCTGAAAATATGCAGTTAAAATGACTGCCTAGATGAAGCATGTTGTGAATGCAGTACCATTTACCCTATTTAATCTCCTCCCCCCATTTCCATGCATGTCAGATCAGAGCTCCCATTTTTGTCTGTAAGTGAAGGATAAGAAGTTGTTCCCTTCAGTTCTTAGAAGTCTTGCTAGTCCTGTGAAATCCAGTTGTACTTTCACAAAATGAAATGTTAAACACTGTTGTGCGTAAAGTGCCTCATAAGAGACTTGCAGATTTGTAAACCAACCCAGCAGCAATGTGGTTTGAATTCATATTGCTGACCATTTCTGTAAATACATATTTTAATGTTTAATTCAAAACTGTTAGATTGGCTTTTTTGATCTGGCCTGTGCTAAGTTAGCTGATCTCCATCTTACTAGTGTGTTCAATGATTTGTTTCATCTGTGTTTGATTATGCTAGTTTAGTAACTGATCCTTATACACTTGCTTGATGGAGGTGTCAGCTGTGGCTCAGTTCATAGCACCCTCGCCTTTGAGTCAGAAGGTTGTGGGTTCATGTCCCACTCCCGGAAAAAAAAAGTCAAGAACTGTGAATGTACTCGAAAGAGTTACACTTGCTTGATTGTTTAAGCCTGTGGGTGGAGCAAGAGAGTTAAGAAATCTGAGAAAGTTCCAGAAAGGATCTGGGGCTTCCTGCAAAGACCACGTGCATTTGGAAATCCCTTAAGTTCTGAGGTGTTTTAAAGTTCTATAGATAAACTGTTGCTGATTTAGAACCTAGCCATCTTTGCATTGCTCTGAGATAAATAAGATGTATAGCAGCCCAGCTAATACATAACAAAAAGTTGCACTAGAATGATATTATGCTTCCATATTGAGTGTGATGTCGCGTCTGGCCCAGCCCATTTGTTGTTGAAATTCTCATCCATGCTTTTGCTGCCTGTTGACCATTTTAACACACCCCTGTTCAATCCCCCATGTTCTACCCTCCATAAATTTGAGGTGTCTAAAACTCTGCTGCCCCTGTACTAACTCACACCAAGTCCTGTCCACCTGTCATTCCTGTGTTCACTGTCTTGGCTCTCAGTTAAACAACACCAGGATTTTAAAATTCTCATCCTTGTATTCAAATTCCTCCATGGCCTTGACGCTCTCTATTTGTGTAATCTCCTCCAGCCCTACAACTTTCTGAGATATGTACATTTCTCCAATTCTGGCCTCCTGAGTAACGCTGATTTTAATCATTCCACCATTGGTGGTCCTACCTTCATCCTTCAAAGTCCTAAGCTCTGGAATTCCTCCCTAACCCTCTCCACCTCTCTCTCCTCCTTCAAGACGCTCCTTAAAACCTCTCCTTTTGACCAAGCTTTTAGCCATCTGCCATCATATCTCCTTATGTGGTTTGGTGTCAGTTTTGCTTTCTGACGATCTTGCGATGTACCTTGGGATGACTTATTATGTTAAAGATGTTATATAAATACAAGTTGCCATAATCGTCTTCCTCCTCCTCCTCCATAATGCTGGAGAGGGTAAAGATCTGCCTGGGTTCCTGATCCTAGATCTCGTTGGTAAACCCTGCTGTAAAATGTGTGCACGTGTGGGTGTATGTGCGTGTGGGTGTATATGTGACTGGGTGTGTGTATACACTGGCTGAAGACAATTTGTGGAGTTTCCCCTCAGCCCTCGCTCTATCCTCCCACAGTGAATATATCACCCTTACACCACACTCTCCCTATGCAAAGGGCCTCTGGCACAGCAGACAGGGTAACAGGGAAGGAAACTAAAGGAAAATTGGAGGAAAAGAAATCCACACTTTGTAAGTGTTCAAACAGGGGCATCACACACACATTGGGAAGCATTGGAGGGCAGGGTTACTATTTTAGTTAGATTCCCCAGTATAGCACTCCATTGGGCCAGTAGAATTATTTCTGCAGTCTGCTGCAGAATTATCATCTTCCATCAGCAATCCTGATGAAGTTTGAAGAGTGCCCATAGTGACACAAGCTAACAGATTGTCACCTTACATTCTCTTCATGCCACCAGTTGAGTAACATCAGAGTGTCCCTTCCTAGTTACTTATGTGATCCCCATAAAATGATGGGCAGAATTTTATGTTCGGCGTGCGGGGGCGTAAAATGACACACGGTGACGCTGGGCATACGTCCTGATGTCACACATGTCATTCTGATCTTCCATTCAGTGGGCACGCACTGGAGTCGCTGCACGCCCGCTGAACTGTCAAAGGCCTGTTAAGGCCATTAATAAACTAATTAAAGCAATTGTCAGGGCTGCCCGTCCAACCTTAAGGTTGGCAGGCAGGTGAAGAGCCCAGGCGGCCTTCGCATTTCTCATGAAACCTCATCCAAGGGCAGGATGAGATTTCATGAGGGGTTTATTAAATTAATAAATATTTTTCAAACATTTCATAAACATGTCCCAGCTCATGTGACACTGTCACATGAGGGGTCATGTCTAAATAATTTTATTTTTTCATTTTTACCATCTTTTGCACTGAACTTATTCTCCCTGAGGCACAGAGCTGCCTCAGGGAGATTTCTGCGCTCTTTCGCGTGCAGGTGTGAAAGAGCGCGGGCCCTGACTCTCTTTCCTCCCCCCGCCAGCACAGGTAGCGCTGAGCAGGCACGCATCACGCTGGGCAGGCCTTAATTGGCCCCCCCACATAAAATGGCGGCATGCAGCCAATCACGGGCAGCGATCGACTCTGCGCCTGCCCGCGCTCACTCCCGACCAGCCCACCCGACGGGAAGAAAATTCTCCTCTATGTCAAATTTTCCTTCTGTCAGGGGGCACTTTCAGGAGTATGGCTATTCCAGCTCTCTTTCATGCCCTGAAATAAATCTACCATCACCATGTGTAACAAAGTGGCTTCAGGATGGAGGAGAAGCTGGGACTGCCCTTTCTCCCAATTACATTCTGAGGATCTCCTTCAGGAAGCTGTTGAGACTGAAGACCAATTAAAAATGTCAAAACTGAGATTGATGGATTTTTGCTAGGCAAGAGTATTAAAGATTATGGAAGCAAGACAGGTAGTTGGAGTTAAGGTAAGATCAGGCATGATCTAATTAAGTGGTGGAACAGGTTTAAGGGGCTGTATGGCCTCCCCATTCCTGTGTCTATTACCATGAAAGTGAAAACTGATGGAAGCAGCACAGTTTTACCAAGGGGATGGTGGAAGGGAGTGAGCAGTAAATATGGAGCCTATTGGGGAGGTGAGAGGAAGATACAACAGCTCGAATCTTCGGAGGAGTGACAGTCACCGTGGGATTGCTGTTCCCCCTAATTTCCCGCGCCACGCCAGAGCTCCACATTTCTGGCCAGAACTTCCGATCCCGGTTTCTCTAGAAATGTGGAGTGTACCTGAAATGGAATTATTGCTTTCTAGTGCTGGATTGTCAGGGTAAGATGAGCCACTCCCTCTTCTTACGGGTACTAGCTGCTGGATCCTGGTAAGCAAAAATTTTGAATGTCCCAAAGCTTCTTTGAATAGCTACAGAGGGAAGGTAAGTAGATAAGAAGCCAGGGGGTGAGGTAAATGGATAAGGGGGCATGGTGGGCAAAGGTAAGGCGGTAAGGGTAGCAGCTTGCAAGGGCGGTGAGTGGGTAAGGGAGTAGGGTAGTAAGGAGGTAAGGCGATAGGGGGCTTGGGTAAGTGGGTAAGGTGTAAGGTCGGTGAGGGTGTATGGTGGCAGCTGGATAGGGTGGCGAGGTCAGGGCAGAGGGGAGTCGGGGCGGGGGGAGGGAGGGAGGGGAATCGGGTGGTGGGGGCTAGCTAGGCCAGGTTTAGGTGGGGGGGATCACGTTGGGGGTGGTGAGGTTGGGTCAGGTTAGGTCAGGTGCATCGGGGGCGAGCCAGGTGGTCAGCTCGGGTCATGGAGGAGTCAGCTGGTGAGGTCGGGTCCAGTTGGTGGGGGGGTCAGGGGATGAGTTGCTGGTGAGGTCGAGTGGGGAGAATCGGGCCATCAAGGCAGGGGTTGGGTTGAAGGGAGTTGGGGAGGATTGTAGGGGGAGGCAGGTGGTGAGATCAGATCATAGGGTGGGTGGCGGATACAAGGGAGTAGTCAGGTGGGAAGGTGGGAGCAGGTGGTCAGTTGTGTAGTTACCCCAAGAGTTAGACTAGGAATCTTCTGTCTAACATTTCCTAGGTAAGTTATTCAGAACTGACCGAAGTCTTAGATTCTAACTCAGAGTTGAAGACTTTTGCAGAGGGCCCTGGGAAGTGGGGATATTGTCCGTCGGAAGTTCAAACTTCCCAGGCAATTCCCATGGAGTCATTGCCTCGGGACTTCTGAGGGTTCCTGCACTTTTGGAGGTGCAGCAGGTTTCCGAATATCTGGAGACCAGAAGATCTGGGCCAACATCTCTCCCACTGACAAAGGATCTCCACCATTTGCAAGTGCCTGCCAAAACCATCTGATTGCAGAGATATGTGAGCACTTAATGATAATAACCATTGCTACATGTGATCAGAATTAATCACAGATATCATTCTTTGGGGGTCAGCTCTGTTGACCATATTTTTCCATTTGTGCTGCATTTTTAAAAGCAACACTTGTAAGTAAATCTTGTTGGTTCAATTTGCACTGAGAAATTAAATCGTTTTTGTCAAAGATTCCTTTGTTTTGTAATCCAAGTTGCAATTTTAAAAAAACTTTTCAGACTGTCTCAGGTTCACACCTGTGCGTTATTTCTCTATATCAAGTCTTACCTGTACTCGCAATCCACCCATTCACATTGTAGACTATTGGAGGTACTCAAACTTGCCTTTGTTTGATGAAAACTGATCAGAGTATTGGCCGTTTCCTTATCTCCACTATCGCTCAAAAACATGTTGTACCATCCAGGGTTACCAGTTTGAAAAGTAAAACAAAGGATATATTTTTATAGCTTTTAGATAGTCAGTAGTAACTGACCTGGCTAGTATGGGTGAATTCCACAATTCCTCAGCTATTTTATTCAATGTGCTGAAGCTCTTGAAGCTGTTACCTTCTTTCAGTGGAATGTTCCATTTTGATTCAGAGCAGTTAACCGTGTCTACATTAGAACAAAGCTACAATAAGTACTATTCTGTATGTATGTCACTCACTGAAACAAAGCAAAGGGAAAATATGCATGTGTTTGAGTGTCTACTCTTGGAATCTACTTATTCATTGATTGTGTTTAGTGTTTTGTTTTGCATTTTGCCATAGGAGTTTTAGTTCCATTTCCCATTGCTGAGTCCTGCAACAATTGTTCCCTCCCATCACTATTTAACCTCCTTTTAAGCTGTCAGTCTGCAATGTGAACTTCAGGGTCTCATAGACTCATCGCTGGTTGCTATTGTTGATCCACATTTGGCTGACAGAAAGCATCCTTTTGGGGACTCGGAGCCGGATTTTCACTACCCAGGCAGGTAGCTTGAGTCTGGAAATTTCCTGATTTGGCAGACCCACCTCAGTTTAATTTTTTCTCTTGGAAGGCAGGAGCACCTCCATCCAATACCTCATACTTCCATGCCACCTCCATGCCAATTCATGTCCCATCCACCCCATGCCCCCTCATAGCCCCATGCCAACTCATGTACCCCACTGACCACTATACCACTTCCATAATCAGTCACCCAGTATCCAACATGAGCAGACCTCAGGAGCCATGTAGAAATGAAAATAAGCTTCTAACAATCTAATACAGCACTCGCTAATACACATTTAATAGTGAAAAACACCCACCCATGAAACTCATTCAAAAATTTTAAATCTCCTCAAGTTGTTAATATGTTATAAAAAAACAAACACACTTCTATTCAGCAACCACATAAAAGACAGCTAATCATTTAATAGCCTCTTTAAACAGTCAATCAAACTGTGATCTCAGAACCCCCACTGAAATAAATGGCCTTGTAGCTTTTGAAATTCAGCCAAGCAATCATGAGGACATAGTAATGACCCTTGGGAAATGTCATCAAAGAACTCTATTGAAATTGTGAAATAGGGGGTCATGTTTTTCTAATTTACACCAGATGATCTGTCAATCAAAGCAGTCTCGCAAACAGAGTTTTTGTAAATCTCACTGACAGCTTAAGCCTGTTCCTTTCAAGTGTAAAGAGCAGGGGATTTAAAAAAAATTTTTGATCATGACATTTAACCAGATCTTATCTGCCCTTCAAGAGCATTGATGTCTATTTCATCAATTCGTGACTCCCTCATTGTGGGTTTATGCCCTTGGAACAACCAAAATGGGTTGTGTCTGAACTCAGCACTAAGTTCAAATGGCCCTGCTGAGTCCGGGTTTCCCACCCGTGTGAACCCATGCATCCCCTTTGCGCCCTGTTGGCAAAAATTGGATCGTTCAGAAATGGGGCGAGATTTCCACATCCAGGTCGCACCCACCATTTTATAAAGATCCTTGAAAATCCAGCCCTCGGTCATTGTTAGCTCCCTGCCCCGATGAAGCCCTACACTGCAAAGTAGTGCCCCACCTTGGTAACAATTGGCGACACTCAGCCCTGTGGACCAGACAACGTGATCAACCAGTTGAGGCTGATTCCGCAAGCCTTCTGTTGGGAACCTGTTCTGCAGCAAGCATTATCAAATTGCCTGGGATGCTTTCAACATCTGTTCCGCTGGCCACACTATAAAACGCTAAGGATGCTTCATGGCTCATTAAAATCAGTTCACTCTATTTCCTCCACATGACTGAGTCTCCATCTCCTGTGACTGTAAATACATTCCACTGACCAATGGAAAATTAATTCCCCCATACAGTTAATTCCATTGTTAAAGCTCGTACAATAAGCAAAGAGGTTTGTTAAATCTCCCCTGCTGGGCTTTTTCAATCATTTTTTTGCAAGGAGGTGGGAAGAGGAATAAGTGCCGTGAGTCTGTGAGATATTAAGGTTCCATCAACAAAAGTAGTCAGAGTTCCTATTTTATATTTTTGTAACTTTCCTTTTTCATTTTTTAAATGCTGCTTTAGGTGAGCAGAACTAGTACTTTAAATAAACTATCTTTTTCTTTCCATTTGTCACCCATCAAGTATTCACGGGCCAGATAGGTGTATAGCGACGTACATTCTATTTGTCTTGGCCCCAATCAGTGTGCGTGTTTGTGTTGCCATCTCAGCTATTGTGTGATCTCTCGTTATGTTGCTCGTTAAATGTTGACCTGCAGATAACGTGCTCCAGGCCGGCAACCACTCTTAGATCGTGCTGCTTATTCTTGCCAAGGGACAGAGTAGACTTTTTCTCCCACCAATCTGGTCTAGATTTGAACCCAGGTTCCAAAGATGAAAGGATATTGCTCTGATCCACCATCCAACTCAGCCTCTGTGATTTATTTGAATATATTTTACAAGCCCCTGTTTTGGATGGAAAATTGAACTTGGAGGCTTTAAGGTGGAGCTGTTTTTTTTCTCAATCCAATAAAGAGGAGAGCTTCAATGTTTGAACATCTGCATCAACTCCCCTGCATCATGAAGGCCTTGCTTTCAGGTTATTTGCCAGGAGCTTCCTACTTTGTAAATGTCAGATTGAATTTTTATGCAGTACACCGCCGACATAAATGATCCTGCTTCATTGCTATCCAAGTAAGTTAAACGTGATCATACTGCTTATCCAGGGTCCATAAAATGTTATGATATCGAAACATCACCGGCATTTTGCTGCTCAAGTGGCCTCAGGGTTCAGTAGTGTTACTGAAACAATTTCATCTGCTACTCCACCAAGATCTACCCCAAGAAATGGGGCAGACAGGGAAAATTACATCTGCACTTTCCTTACCTGCCCAGATTTAGGAGAGTAATCCTGGCTGGACAGCAAAATAAGCAGCATTGTGCTTCTAATTAATCTAAAAACACATCTGGTAGGGTTACAATGTATGAGCCTCTTGCAAGCGCACCTCTCTTTAAATCTACAGGGAATGTTTTTTGTTATTGGTATAAACCATCACTGAAGCAACCCGAATATGATTTTTCAAATTTATGCATCATTAGTCAGGAATATAAAACAAAAGCCTTTGCTATGAATAAATTGACTTCCTTGAAGTTGCAATCGCACTATGATTAAAGCCCTGTGAAGAATAAACCATTAAAAATGATGGCATTTAAAGTTTCTTTTGCTTTTGCTGATGATGGATGACCATTTCCCCCCACAACTCCTTGCCACAACCGACCCCCGCCCAACCCCACCAAATGATACTGATGACATGATTGAGAATTGAAGCAGACAGTACAGAGAGGTACAATCAATACACACGCGGTTTGAATTACAGTCATTAAAACAAACTGGCTGAGACTCTGCTGATATTTCAACTCCCTTGCATTGCTGGGCTCCGTCCATCTTCCTATTCAGCTCTCCCATTGGGCACTCATGGGTAATGCAGCTATTGATAATATCGAGAAATATGCACAAAAGAATATTAAGGTTGAGTCCAATTTTCAATTGGACCCTGATGGTGCTGGGAATGGAATCGTACGGGTCAGGAGGAGGTTATTTACCCTATCGTGCCTGTGCCACCTCTTTGAAAGGGCTGCTCGTTTAACACTGTTACCGTATCTTCTTCATTTTCAAACATTTATCCATTATCTTTTTAAAAGCTGCTATGGATTCTGCTTCCACCGCTGTTTTTGGTAGGGCCTCCCACATACTAACAACCCTCTGTGTGGGGGTGTGGTGGTGGGTGTCAGGGGTGGAAATCCTCCTCATATTTTTCCTTGTTCATTTACTGATCTTAGATATACCAGCCAATGGAAAAGATCTTGCTTGAGCAACCTTATCAAAATCGCTTACAGTTTTGAAGACCTTTCTTGGGTATCCTCTTAGCATTTCTAATGAAAAATGCCCCAGTTTCTCTAGCCTTTCCTTATAACCAAAGTCTTATTTAAAGAGTATCTTTAAAGTCTCAAAGACTTATACTTGTGATTCCTTTGCTGTGTACAGTCCATTCATTTGATCAGAAATTGATCTCTGAAGACGAGGTAATAGATCCTATAAAGAGCTGATTGTGTCAAATACTTGGGCAGAATTTAATATACTGCAACAAAAACAAAATACTGCATACAACCATAGAATTAGAAGCACGGGTAGGCCATTTGGCCCCTCGAGCCTGCTCCACCTTCAATAAGATCATGGCTCATTTGATTGTAACCTCAACTCCACATTCCACCTACTCTCAATAACCTTTGAGTCCCTTGTTAGTCAAGAATCTACCTACCTAGGCCTTAAAAAAAAATTAAATTACCCTGCCTCCACTTCTGTCCAGGGAAGAGGGTTCCAAAGACTAACCCCCTGAGAGAAAAAAATTCTTCTCATCTCCATCCTAAATGGGAGGCCCCTTATTTTTAAACTGTGCCCCCCCTAGTTCTAGTCTCTCCCACAAGGGGAAACCTCCTTTCAGCATCCACCCTGTCAAGTCCCCTCAGGATCTTATATGTTTCAATAGGATCACCTCTCATTCTTCTAAACTCCTATGGATACGGGCCCAGCCTAGATAACCACACACCCTCAGCCAATCCCAGGAATCAGTCGAGCAAACCTTCTGCAGATGTTGGAAATCTGAAATGAAAGCAGGAACTGTTGGAAACACTCAGGTCAGGCAGCATCTCTGGTGCCTGATGGAAAAGTTACTGAGCTAAAGTGTTCATAAATGCTGTTTGACTTGCTAAGCTTTTCCAGCATTTTCTGTTTTGATTTAATATGCTATGATTGGTATGGGTTTTTCACCAGAAGATACTTATGATCTTTGCCACAGCACTTTGACCTTCCCAGCTCTAACCTAATCACTTTACTCTTTATTAATTGAAGTGTCAACTATGGCACAATGGTAGCACTCTCACCTCTGAGTCAGAAATAAGTCCCACTCCAAAGACTTGAGCACATAATCCAGGCTGACACTCCCGAGCACCACTGAAGGAGTGTCAGAAAAGACGTTAAAACCAAAGGTCCATCTCAGGTGAATGTAGAAGGTCCCGTTGCACTACTTCAGAGAAGAGCAGGGGTGTTCTCCCCAGAGTCCTGGCAAATATTTAACCTTCAGTCAACATCATTAGAGACAGATTATCTGATCATTATCACATTCCTGTTTCTGGGGCTTTATTACAGTACATTCAGTAAGTACTTCATTGCTGTTATGACATTGTGAGGCATTGAGAAAGACACTAAAAATCCAAGTCAATCTTCTTTTTGTTGTTGCTCAGGTTTAAAGGAAAAAAATGATTGTATGTCCCAGCACAGAGGCTGGGTTAGATTAAAAATGTAAAATCTTTTCTTTTAAGCCTGCTTCTTAATTGCAATGAAAGCATCCAGCTTGAGGCCTGCTCCACAAAGCAGATCAAAATATTAACACTGCAACACTTACTTTAAGAAAGTATTTCTCACTCATCGCTGAACATGCTTCTAATCAGCAAAACTGGGAGCAGCCTGTGATTCCATTTCACAACCATCCCCCCACAATGTTGGTGTATTTTACCTGAACAGTGCCAGTCGGGATTCAGTGGTAACACTCTCTTGCCTCAGAGTCAGAAGGGTGTAGGTTCAATTCCACTCCATAGACTCCAATGCATGATGTCTGCTGACACTCCCATGCAGTACTGAGGGAGTGCTGCACTGTCAAGAGATGCCTTCCTTCGGACAAGACATTATATCGAGGATCTATTGGGCGCCCCCATGTGTGGCAGACAGCCAAGTTGGTAGAAGGGCAGGGGCATTTTCTCATTGTGCTGGCCAATATCTATCACTCAACCATCATAAAAGTGTAGAGGAAGTGAGGGACCTTGGAGTGAATGTCCACAGATCCCTGAGGGTAGCAGGACAGGTCAATAAGGTGGTTAAGAAAGCATATGGAATCCTTACATTTATTAGCCGAGATATAGAATACAAGAGCTGGGAAGTTATGCTGGAGCTATATAAAACATTAGTTAGGCCACAACTTGAGTACTGTGTGTAATCCTGGTCAGCTCATTACAGAAAGGGCATAATTGCATTGGAGAGCATACAGTGGAAATTTACGAGGATGTTGCCAGGACTGGAAAATTGCAGCCATGAGGAAAGATTGGATAGGCTGGGGTTGTTCTCCTTGGAACAGAGGAGGCTGAGGGGAGATTTGATTGAGATGTACAAAATTGTGAGGGGTCTGGACAGAGGGGATGGGAAGGGCCTATTTACTTTAGCGGAGAGGTCAGTGACTAGAGGACATAGATTTAGTGACTGGTAGAAGGAATAGAGGGGAGGTGAGGAAAGCTTTTTTCACCCAGAGGGTTGTAGGGGTCTGAAACTCACTGCCTGAAAGGTTAGTAGAGGCAGAAACCCTCAACTCATTTAAAAGGTATCTGGATATGGACCTCAAGTGCTGTAACCTGCAGGGTTACGGACCAAATGCTGGAAAGTGGGATTGGGCTGGGTGGCTCATTTTTCTGCTGGTGCAGACACGAATGGCCTCCTTCTGTGCCACAAACTTTCTATGATTCTATTCTAAAAAACATATGATCAGGACATTTATTTCATGACTGTTTGTTTGTAAATCAGCTGGTTATGGTTCCTTTAATCTCAAGGATAGAGTAATGTGAACACCTCATGGATTATTGTACAACTTCAAATTTGTTCACAGGACATGGGTGATACCTGGCAAAGCTGCATTTGTGGTCCATCCTTAGTTGTCCTGAGATGGTGGTGGTGAGCCTTCTCCTTGTGGTCATGGTGCTTCCACAATGGTGTTAGGTCAAGAATCCAGGATATTGGCCTAGTCAGAAAGAACAATATGTATCCAGGGATGGCGTATGACCTGGAGGGGAACTTGGAGACCATGGTGATTGCACAACATTGATACATTGGCCCTCGGCGATAGAGGTGAAAGGGGAGGGAAATGCTGTCACTCATGAGATGCAGAGTCATATTGAAAAATACAGTTCAACAGTGAGGCTTAATATTGGTGGGCTTAACAAAGGATGAGGTTTTGAACCACAGCAATGGCAGGAGTAAATAGTATAAGTGAATTGATTGCCTAAGAACATTAATGCAGTACAGCGCAGGAGGGGAGGGTTAGTTTCAGAGCATCAGATGTGCCAAAGGCAGATTCTACCTTCCCGCCAAACAAATAATTCTAATCACTTTTACATAACTTGTTTCTACACCCCTGTGACCTCTTTTCTTTCATCTGTCTGTCCAATCTAATCTTGAATGCTGTCACTGTTTCTGCCCCAACTGCTAGCCTTGTAAGTGAATTCCACAGCTTTACAACCGTGGGTGAAGACACATCTTCTGCCCCTTGTTGGTGTCAGCTGTGGCTCAGTTGGCATCACTCTCACCGCGGAGTCACGGTTGTGAGTTCAAGTCATACTCCAGAATTTGAGCACGAAATCTAGGCTGACACTCTGGTGCAGTATTGAGAGGGTGCTGCACTGTCGGAGGCACTGTCTTCTGGATGGGACATTAAATCGAGTCTCTGACTATTTTCTAACCTGACATAAAAGATCGAATGGCACTGCTCCTGGTGTTCTGGCCAATATTTGTCTCTCATTCAACATCACGAAAGTAGATGATCTGATCATTATCACATTGCTGTCTGTGGGAGCTTGCTGTGGGCAAACTGGCTGCCACATTTCCTACATTTCAACAGTGAGTACATTTCATTGGCTGTAAAGTGCTTTGCAACACTTTTTTTTAAAGCTCTTACTCTTAATCTTGTATGTATGGCACCTCATTCTTGGCCCCTTAAATACTGGACACAGTCTGCTCTTATCTCCCCTCTCCCATCCTTTCATAATTTGAAAAGTGTCCATTATATCAGCCGTAGCCTGTGTTTTTCTAACAAGACCCAACTCTTGAAGATTTTTTATTACTCCATACAAAGCAGCATCCTAGTGAATCTGCATTGAGCAATGCTTCAACTGTTCTGCTAACCTGGATATGGGGGATTTTCACTGGTTATGTCATGACTACTAGTACATCACACATGTGGGAGATTTCACAGCATATGTACAGATACTGGACAAAGCACCTTCATTACACAAGGAGCCCCTTCACTTCACTAAGGAGTGAGTAGCTCTCCTATACTTCTACTGACTACTACACTCTTCATTATCTCTATGCGATGAGTAAGAGCTGGGCTTCTCCTTCTATTGCTAATATCCTCAACACCCACCACAATTGCCAGACCTCTAACAACTTCACCCTTTACTTATTTATCATATTCACTGCTGCTCTTTGTATCTGCGCTGGTGCCAGCTTCCAGCTTGGATGTAATGGCCGTTACAAAGTTATACATTGTGCTTGGTTTCCTTGCTCTGTGAAAAGAGTGCATTGTGAGCACGTTTATCCATGTTAATCATAGAATACATGATGAATGTATAGCTAATGCCTCTAACATTACCCATTCACCAATATAGTTACAACACTCTCTAAACCAGCCCATCTCAAAACTCAACCATAACTTTTTCATGTGGAGTCAATTTTTTAAGTAAGGTCTGTTGCGTGATAGTTTGGCCTTTAACTTTAACAGCAGTGAAGATTGAGTAATAAGTGGTCTGGCCTATAGAAATTCCTTCTTGCTATGTATAATATGATTTGCTTGACCTTGCTATTATCCCTTCTGGTACCTTACTTGCTGCATCTTGCTAATATTTCTCTGCTTTTGCCTACATCCTTCACAGTTACATCTATTTCCTCATTTGTGACCTGTGGTGTTTCTCAACAGTAACATACATGCAGCGTTCTTTGTCATAAAGCTTCTCCTGGACCACTTGAGTCCTGAGGCCAGGGTTGATGCTGTCAGTCACATATTGCCGCATTTTGAGCCTACTTTGCGTACGAGGAGGCAGTCGTTTCCTCCGAGCAATGTACTTGCATCGATCTATTAGTGCGACTCTCAGGGATCCCATCAGTAAAGCTCCCTTCGCTCAGCTGACATTTTGTCAATAATTGAACACTTCACAGCTGGATTATCAAACTTCTCAACACGTAGCTCGCCTCATTAGCTGTTTGAGGAGTCCAACAGTGTCATTACTTCAGGTGCACCTTGCATTCCGGATTGTTGAAATTGCATCCTCACCCAATTGGTCCCTTTAAAAAGCTGGGCATTTCTGCAGTCTTGATGGTATTTCATTGACTGTGATTTTTGGCAAAAAAACAGGAAGCGGCCTTTCCAACACCCTCCACCTGTGCCACCAGAGGAAGGGGGAAGGAAAACCTCACATGTCAGCAGCACATATTGGGAATCTGGACACTGCCATCCCAGTGTTGAGAAAATCACAGGTAATTTGCCCCCGAATTATTAATGAGGGATGTTTGTGGTCAAGACTTCTTGCCAGCAGTGCAGCCTTATTACATTAGACCCATTGTTCAAGCATTAAAATAACATTTATCCAAAAAAAACTGCACATTTTTAAAACGGAGATAAGAAAAAAACATGTTGCCCTTAAGTAATGCAAATGCACTTTTCTATGAATATTTAAATATTTTCAGGTGTAGAAGTATTTATAGCTTTATGGCACTGTTAGCTCACAAGATCATTTAAATATTTGAAAATATTCAGCAGCGCTGTGCATGTAGCTACAGCACATGGACTGCAGCGGTTCAAGAAGGCAGCTCACCACCACCTTCTCAAGGCCAACTAGGGATGGGCAATAAATGCTGGCCTTGCCAGCGACGCCCACATCCCATGAATGAATAAAACAAAAAGTGATCCAACTGCTAAGTGAATAAGGGATGTTCTGGAATGTGATCAGGCTTAACTGACCTTGAGGTGTGACACAACTTTCAGTGAACCACACAGAGGCTTCCTAATGTGCCGTTATGTAGAGCATTCCAGTCATAAGAATTACATCAGCTACAGTGCTGACCTTCACCTTTGATGATGGTTCTCAGATCGGCAGGAAGAAAGAAGCAGTGAGGATTGAGAGTCATTATTCCACAATTCACACATTCCCTGCACTAGGGAAACGTGAAATTGGCAGACATTCCCTTTTTTATCATTTTGGTGAAATCCAACTAGAACTTGGACTGACTTCATTATTGTGTCATGTCTTGGAAATAATACCATCTATTTTAAACTGTGCTGGTCTTTTATTATACCTTGGCTGTCATGTTCTGTGTTTTGAGCAGACCTCCATCTCTTCTATGTCTTAGCAACAACACTTTATTTCATTGGATATCGCAGGCTTGATTTTCACTTGTGTGTGAGGGCCCGAGCAAGCGGTACCACAGCCAAGTGCTGGCAGTTAAAATCTCTCAGTTTTAAATATTGGCAGTAAGTCTCCCACCCAAATCCGGAGGGAATTGCTGTCTGCCCAGTGGGTTGGAGCTAGGTTTCGGGAGTAAAAGTCCGCCATCAGAGACCCAAAGGAATCGTCACCAACATAAGGTATGTTTGGCGGTGGGGGGGAGGGGGAGATGGGGTTTGCGATTGGTGGTGGGGGGTGGAGTCAGGTTCTGGAGGTGGTCACAGTCAGAGGGGATGGGGAGGGGGAGGGATGCCCAGGGCAGGGAGGCTCAAGATTTCTTTGTGGGGCCCAGAGGCGATCCCCTGCATCTTCCAACTCAAAAAGATTACTTCTACTAGCTTAGCTGGGCCTTTTCTGGCCTTCTGCTTACTTGCTTCCAGGATTCACTGGCAGTCCAGCACTCACTGAAGATCGTTGTGTGAGTTGCAATGTATCAGAGGTGTTGTGCCTTGTGGTTCCCAGAAGTTTGAAATAATCACACTTTTAGACCCAAATGCTGGAGCTTCATTGAATGTTTTTCTCAGATAACACCACATGCTGTAGACGGATATATTGTTGGTTCAATATATGGAATGCAGTGCAATAATGAGTGATGTGTCACTCTGCATACTTGCGTATACATACGCATAAATATATAGTTCCTAAATCATATTGATATAAGAGAATAGCTGGACTCCAAATTTTACATATTCATGAGGCACTCGCCTGTCTGCAGCAAGCATCTCTCAAAACCCAAGAATTAAAATGCCAGCAGGCAGGAGTGAAGGTGCTGGAAAGGAGACTGGCCTACTTTCTTTGAACTTGTGGGCACAAGGGGTTAAAACAGAGGAATACATTTCTTGGACATCACCTTTGTATGATTTATCGTTTCTTTTCAGCAGTGTTATTTCTCTAATTGGACACGGTCGCTTTTCCATGTCTTAGCTAAAATATGGTTTTAAAGGGTGATTAACTCTTTATGACATATTCTACATTATTTTCAGACTATTAGAACCAGAGTTTAAATAAACATTCTCCAATAATCTCCTTTATTTCAATGATTGCAAAAGACTCTCCCAATTGACACCTGGGTAAAAGAAAATGAAAGTCAATGGCTGCCAAGGTTAATGAAGCAAAGTTCCAAAAGGCATCACTGATCCTTCATTATTGCTGGGTCAATACCATGGAAACCCTACCTAGCACCATCATGGAAGAACTATCACCACCAGAACGAAGAAGACCAAGCACCACCACCTTGGTGCAATTGGGCATGGGGAATAAATGCACCTTTGCCAGAGTTACCCACATCTTGAGAACAAACTTTTAAAAGACATTTTTGCATAAACTGTTTAGAGATTTACAAACATAGAAGTTGTTGTGGGATGTTTTGCTACATTAAAGGCACTATATAAATGCAAGTTGTTGTCTTTGGTGTGCTGCAAGAATCCTGCTCAGCGCACCCCTCTGAATAAGGTTAAGACATTCTCAATCTTAGTTGGCAGTAAAGTTGTCTGTAGAAATATTATGTATGTAACAATGACAGAGAAAAATGGGTCAGAAGAAGTTTGGTTGTACACAAATGTCAGCGCAACTTAAGTCTTGGAGATGAATATCTATTTGTTCTTAAGAAGTTTCATAGGAAATTTTGGATTGAGTAAAGGCCATCAATACAGACTGTTTTATCCACATATTTGGTTTGGTTGTTAGGGACTCCACAACCCACTCAGTATTATGAGTGAAGTCTCCAACTCCAGGTGTACAAACTCCAAGTAGATGAAAGCCAATAACTCCCAAGCTTGACAGGCAAAACTTCAAGCTGTTAAACCAACATAGGCCAAAACTATTCGACTTTGACCAGATGCATTCCCCCACTTGACTGAACCACAGTTGGGAGGATTGATTAACTTCTGTAGATGAATTCTTCTGCTTTCCTTTCAATCCTGTTTTTTTATAGGCAGATATGCAGCTTGTATTAAGAGTTAAAATAGAATTAACTGTTGTTGTAGTTGTCTGGTCTGTTTTAAAAAAGTAATTTGCCATTCTTCTAACTGGAAACTTGATAACGATATCCGAGATGTTTCTCCATAAGTACGCACTTGCTTCACTCGGATACGCAGCAAAACAATAGATTGGGAACTAATTAGACCTCATGTTCTGCACGATATGGACATCAAGTCATTAGGGAGTTAACTGGTAATGGCAAATCTTTCTGCCTGGGAGGAGTGAACCAGTTAGAGGTGAGTATTTACATTCTGTCTTTAGCCTTGTGGCTGCAATTAGAGCGACTGAATTTCTAAGAAACTGCATTCGGGGCCCTTGATTGTTTCACTTTTCAGAAATTGAACTGCAGACCTTTGGAAAGCCAAGGAACTGATGGCACTCCAAGTCCCAGTCCCAGCAGGTTCAACCAAAGAAACATGCACAATGAGTTTATGAATCTAGCTAATTTCTATCCTCAATCATAAATACTTTATTGAGAGAAAGGTTCCCTGATTTGTAGATTTCCTTAACACTGCCAGGAGTTCAGAATATTCATCACAGAAGAAAGGACCAGCTCATTCATCAAAAAACTGCCAAGGAATTTCAGCGCATAAAGGATTCATTTAGTTTTATCAGCAAAGATGAATCATGAAAGTGATGAGCAATCTTACATTAACTGTACAAGTACTTTAAAGCTGCAATCTTGAATTTTTCAAGAAAACTTCAAAGAGATATTTGACAAGGCTGGGTTATGTTAAGGGGATCTGGTCAAATGAATCGTGAGAATTTTGAAATATTCAATATAATCTCTCGACTTCGGCTTTGGAAATAAAGTGATCTTTAAATTATCCAGGTCATTTAAGAAGTATGTACTAAAATATAAAGTGGGAATTTGATTAATTCTATGGATTCTCTTAAAAGTGTTAATATTTCAATCTGCTTTTAACAGATCTCTAGGTAACAGTGAAGTATCCCTTTCTGACTGGGTAACTTGAACTTTCAATGAAGATTGGGGGGAAAAATAAAATGATTGGGGAAAAAATAAAATGAATGGGAGAGCAGCCTATGTTCTAAGTGGAAATGGTTCAATGTCTCCCTCTGCAATAAGGGGTATTATGATGTTAGAGAGAATGGAATGTTAAGGTACAGGAAAAAAGGGAGTGTTAAAAGGAGGAAGGGCTCTGATACAGCAGGAAGGAGAATACTTTAATATGGAGACAAGGAATGCTCTGATATGGAAGGAAAGGAAATGTTACAATATGGGGTGGAACGTGTATGCTTTGATAGCATAACGGAATAAAACATGTTCACACTGATCAAAGACAATTATTCTAGTATGACTGAAAATCTCATCCATGTCTAATTAGAATGAAATTAGTAACCAATGGAATATCGGTTACTAATGGGTAATGAAATCACTTGGGGGCTGGATGGTTACTACAATAAAAATTCCAGACAGTGGGGTATATAGGTACAATGGGCTGAAAGATTCCAAGCTGCAGATCATGCCCTTCACCAGGCACAATGTTAGGCAGACACAGTGCTATAATCTGCTCTCACTATGTGCTTGTAGAATGAAATGTAGACTTGTATTTGTATCGAGCCTTTCATGACTTCCGGACGTCCCAAAGTGTGTTACGGCCAGTGAAGTACTTTATGAAGTCCAGTCACTGTTGTAATTTAGGAATTGCAGTTTCCAAGGTTTGCACAGCAAGCTCCCACAAATAAGAACGTGATAATGATCACACTGCCTGTTTCTGTGGTTGAGGGATGAATATTGGCCAAGTCACCAGAGAGAATTTTCCTTCGACGTAGTGCCATAGGATCTTTTAGATGCATCTGAGGGGGGGAGACAGGGCAACACTTTAATGGCCCAAATCTTCCGAGGAGTGGCAATCGCCGTTGGATCACCACTCCTCTCCTACTTTTCTGCTCAACATCAGAGCTCCACATTTCTGGCCGGGAATTCCGATCCCAGCATCTTCAGAAATGCGGAGCATCCCTTCAATCCAGCTGTGTCCTCGTAATATTGGATCATTGGGAGAAAGACTAGCTGCCGTATTCAGGTAAGGGTTCACCAACACACTGAAAAGCTGAGACATTTAAACAGCTTTTCAGTGTGTTTGGGTATGAGTGGCTGAGTGAATGGGTGAGTGAATGGGTTATTGTGTAGATGAGAAAGGAGATAGGGTCAATTGAGTAAGGGGGTATGATAGCAGGTGGGTAGGGTGCTCGGGTTGGGTTAGGAGGGTTGTTGGGGAGCCAAATGGAGAGTCAGGGAGGGGCTCAGTGTGAGTGATGGGAGGAGTTCAGTTGTATGGTCACCCAGGAGTTAGACTAGAATTTTTCTAGCAAATTATCTAGGTATGTAGGCAGGAACCATCTGAAACCTCTGATTCTAACTCGGAGTCGGAGACGTTTTCAGAGGGTCCCGGGGAGCAGAGGAATTGCCCATTGGAAGTTCAAACTTCCCGGTCAATTCTCATGGAGTCAGTGTGTTGGGATTTCCACGGAGTCCCAGCATGTATTTTGGGGGCGGGGTACATCTGGTCTCTGATGATCCGGAGACCAGAAGATCTGGGCCAAAGTCTCATCTGAAAGACGGTGTCCTCGACAGTGCAACTTTCGGTCAGTACTACACCAGATTGGAAATCGAACCCCCACCTTCTGATTCTGAGGCAAGTGTATTATGCACTGAGCTATGACTGACAATTCCACAGCTGGCCATAGGCTAGCTTATTCCCATGCATGGTTTGTTAAAAGAAAACACCTTGGAACGAAGTTAACCTGGTAATATTTGTACAGCGGCATTTCAATTTTCAACCCTATTCTGCACGTGTGCTGGCTGTGTGAGCACTAATTACTGACCTAATTAATTTCTCCTGAACCTTCTTATCAGTACATGTTTTATATACCTGCAAGCCACAGGAAACTTCCAAGTCGCAGAGTACCGATTCCTAGTTAACTGCACAAGCTGTCTTTCTACTATTGCAATGTGATCCAACTACCATTGACTTGACTGGAGAATCTAATCTTAAAATAGGATATGATCCAGGCCTTTGAAATGATTACAGGCTTGTGTAGCACAGGTACAAACAGCTCATTTAACTTGGATTGTGACCATGGAACCAGTGGAGACAAATACAACATTAATGACCCCCAAGTGAGATTAGAAGTTAGAAGAATTTTTGTCCAAATGGAATAGAGGATGTGATGAATTTGTAAAGATTTGTCAAAAAAAATTCAAAAAATTGTTTCAATGATACCTTTAAAAATGGAATCAACAGCTACAAATGAAAGAAATGGTCTTCGATGATCAAATATTTTTTTGGAACATGATTGTTCCCAAATTACTGAGACTATGGAATGGAGATGGCCAGAGTTGAATATTGTGAGGCTGCAGTTCTGCTCAATTATTTACCTTGATTTGGATTTTGGTTCCTTTGGGAGACTGGGTGGTTTCAGGCAGAATCTATAATGGGACAAATGGTACTTTCTGTTAAGAAAATTCGCAAGATGGGTTGAAGGGATTTTGTCTGGTTCCATAGTACCTCATTATCCTATTTGGAATAAAGAGTAGCAGACAGTGATTACAAGGCTTTATTCTAATCGAGGTGGTCAGCAAATCTGATGACCACAGAATCAAGACTTCAGTATTTAACTGCGATGTGAGTCCAATTTTGATTACAACATTGAAATCCTTCCCTTTCGCCTCTTCCTCTTCGTAGCATGATGCAGGGCACCAAGTTTTATAATCTGCCTATATTTGGTCAAGCTTCAGCTTGGCAGCCAGTAAACTATTTCCTTTCAGCACATTGTGACCCTTTGTTGATGAATGAAAATACCCCTCTTTGTCTCCCTCCTGCAGTGGTGATTGAAAACAAACTGATGAAAACTTGAATTTTGAATGCTTTTAGCTGCTGATATTTTTATCCCTCTTTGGGTACATGAGGTATACTAAAGCAGCACAGTATCTATTTACAGAAGAATATTGAGGATGCTTCTGATGCCACTACTGTGCATTTGCACACTTAATGTGTATCCAGCTATGGTTGTTGTAGGTTATTGTTTTGGTCCCTGATTGTGCTGTGCAACCTTTGTAAGGATTAAGTCCCAGTGGCAGTGAAGCAGAACACGAGCTGCCACCAATGGTGACAGAGACGAGCTGTGATCCCCCAGCATGATCCGTCATTAAGCAGTGACCTCGGTGGTCGGATACATGAGCACAACCAGACAACGCTGTTGGCACTGCTGATGTGGAACGTGCAGACACAAATCACTCTCAGTGCTCAGCGCTATCATAGACAAAATATATTCTAGAATGTTCCACTGAACTGATCATAATCCCATCAGTTAATGGTTGTACTTATTGCAAAATTGGAAAACTATTTGCAATCTACCTTTTTAAAACCGATTCCTAAGTAAGAAATTACTACTCTTAACTTCCTTCTGTTTCTTTTAGCTTAATTTTGTGATAGTCAGGATTTGGATCTCAGTGCTAGGAAAGTACGTGGCTCTCTATTTTGTATCTCATGTCAATAGCAAGTAGTTTTTACTGTGGAACAAATACAAAGTTAACCTCCCTGAGACGTGGAGAAATTACTTCACTCAAAGGGTTGTGAATCTTTGGAATTCTCTACCCCATAGGGTTGTGGATGCTCCATTGTTGAATACATTTAAGACTGGGAAGGACAGATTTTTGGTCTGTCAGGGAGTTGAGGGATATGGGGAGTGGGCGGGAAAATGGAGTTGAAGCTGAAGATCAGCCATGATCATAGTGAATGGCAGAGCAGGCTCAATGGGTTGTGTAGTATACTCCTATTTTTTGTGCCCTTGTACTATGCTAACAACTGCCTTAAAGCCTCATTCATCAACTACCCATCCCATTTATGCTTGCATGACCCACACCAGCTACCCTTAAGGCTTCCTTGAATGAAATTGCTAATGTATTGTGCTTTGCTGGGGAATAGTAGACAGTTTTGTTTTACCCATTAAGAACCTGGCTGATCCACACTAAGCATAAGGGTGTCAGGGACAGGATCATTTTATTCCAGTGTCATCATTAAATCCAGCTTCTGCCTGAGTTGTGCTTATTCAGTTATTGGTGTCTGTAGAGTTACACCAGCTGTTAAATTTCTAGCAATAAATAGCAAAACAAAATCAGAAAAGCAAAATACTGTGGATGCTGGAAATCTGAAATAAAAACATGATGGAAATACTCAGCAGGTCAGGCAGTATCTGTTAACTGTTAACATTTTAGGTCTGTGGCCTTTCATCAGAACTGGGATAAACTGAAGATGAAATAAGTTTTGAGCAAGGGGTGGGTGGGACAAGGACAAAGGGAGGGTCTGTGATAAGGTGGGAGACAGGAGAGATTGAATGACAGAAGAGTGAGTCTTCCAGGGCCAAAGGGAATTGAGATGGGGCAAGAAAAGAAACAAAGAAGAAGAAGACATGCCGAGAGCAGGTGTGCTACTGGCTGAAAGTGAAAATAAGAGAAAAACTAAAACATGCAAAGTAAAGGAACAAAATAAGGGGGCAGAGTTTACAGTTTGAAATTGCTGAGCTCAATGTTGAGTCCAGAAGGCTATAAAGAGCCTAATTGAAAGATGAGGCGCTTACGTTGAGTTTCATTGGAACAATACAGCAGGCCAAGGACAGAGACTTCAGCGTGAGAGCAGGGTGGAGAATTAAAATGACAAGTCATCGGAAGCTCAGGGTCTGAGAGTATGGTGGAGACAGGATTAAATTGAGGCATTCAGAAACAGGGAATTGTCTGGATTATTATCTGAAAAGGAAGAACGTGCAGGGTTACCAGGAGAAGACAGGGGAGTGGCTCTAGGTAAATTGCCCCTTTGGAGAGGCAGCACAGACATGATGGGCCATGCTGGCTCTGTGCTATAACCATTTTGTGACTCTGTGATTCATGCATGCGGACTGACCACAAAGCAGTCATCTAGCCTGCATTTGGTCTTCCCAGTGTAGAGGAAACCACATTGTGAGCAGCAAATATGATATGGTAAATTGAAAGAATTACAAAGTAAATCAATGCTTCACCCAGAAGGAATGCTTAGTGAGGAGAGAGGAGATAAAAGGGCAGGTGTTACATCTCCTGCATTTGCATGGAAAGGTGCCATGGGAAGGGGACAGGATGTTGGGGGCGATTAAAGAATGGACCAGGGTATCACGGAGGGAACGGTGCCTTCATAATGCTGAAAGGGGAGGGAAGGGGAAGATATTGAGGTGGTAGAAAATAAACCTCCTTGAATACGAAGACTGGTTCAGTGGAAGGTGCCCTATCGTGGTTCTGGGAGGAAGGACAAGGGCTGAGAGCAAAAGAGCGGGAAATGTGTTGGGCATGGTCGAGGGTCCTGTCAACTAGGGTTGGGGTGGGGTGGGGTGGGGTGGGGGGGAATCCTCAGTTCAGAAAAAAAGAAATTTTGGAAGCGCTGATGTGGAAGGTTGCATCATCAGAACAGATGCAACAGAGAATAGAGGAATTGGGAGAATGGAATGGAGTCCTTACAGGATGTAGGGTGTGAGGAAGTGTAGTCGAGGTAGCTGTGGGGGTCCATGAGCTTTTGATGAATATTAGCCCTTATAATAGCCCTTAACTGAAACTGTGTTTCAACTACGTTAAAATTGTAGGCCTGTAGCATTGAAGAGCTAGATATTTTTGAGATTGAGGCTGGTAAACCTGAAAGAACAGGTTTCCCTCGGGCATTGCTGAATTTAACAGTGGGACCTAATTATCATTTTTTGTCTCTGTTTCCCAGCCATAGACAGCCAGATTGAGAGGTTGCTGGCTGTCAGGCTAGTAGGCCTTCAGAACCAGGCCACAGGAGGGGAGTGGAGGGATCAGGGAGAACCATGCAGGGGAGGCGATCAGGGCACAGAGCCAGACAACACTGGAGAGCTTGATGTCAGGGGAGACCAGAGGCTGGAGGCAGATGAGAAGCCAGAAGGGAGAGAGGTCAGAAGGGTCAGCAGGGGAAGGTGTGGGGGATATCAGAGGCCTCATGGAGGAGATTTAAAGAGTTGGGGCGTGTGGGGGCCCAATCGCAGTGAGTGGGTGAAGCAGGTATACTGGATCCAGCAAGTTAGTGGAAAGGTTCTTATCTCCTGGATCCAGCACCCTCATCCTCACCTCCCTTAGCTGGAGATTTCCTGGGGCCCAAGAAACAAGGACAAATAGGATTAAATTTCAAATGGTGATTAAACATGAGGCAAGCGGCCTCATTATAATATAATATTTGAATTGCCAACTCTCCTCCTGCCTGATCTGTTAATTGGATCCAAGCCAGTTGGCAAAGCCAAAACCAAGAAACAGAGCTTTTCTTTATTGAGAGAGTTTGTTGTACAGTCTCTCAGCTCTTGTCCCACTCACCCCAGTGTCCCAGCTCTCCCCTATTTAAATGTGCTCAAAGACAATTAATACCCATCACCTGTTTCTCTTAACCTTAACAATGTAATCAACATTAATAAACCTTAACAATGTAATTGTCAAGGCATTAACATGATCCATGACCTGCCTCCATTAAAACTGGAAGTGGGCAGGTAGGGGTCAGGATTCAGATTTTTAACATTTTAGTATCGCACACAAGCCAAACCCGCCCATTTGGGGGTGGGGCGAATAATATTTCCCCAAAGTCTCTGAAATGCCTCGCATCAGAACCATTTCCTCTCCCAAAAAAGCAATTTACAAATCAATTTCCTGTGTTGTACCACCCTCTTAATTAAACCAAGACATATCACCCATCTCTGTGACCTCCTCGTGCATTAGTGGCCAACCAAACACATCTTAAAAAGAGCCCAACCCTGTTCTGGTAGAATTATTTAAGCTTGTATTCAGATTAAAGCTTTGTGATATTGTCTTCAATTCATGGGAAACGACATCAGCCTGGTCCAATTACAATAGAGGAGAATCATATAAGAAAACAATTAAACCAAAAAGCTTTTGCTAAAAAGTCACTGGTTAGTTAACATGGCTGCAAATATAATTTAAGGCTGTATAAAGGTTTGTAGAGTTTGTGTAACAGGAAGCTGCTATGCATCACCAGCACCAAATTGGAATGTACGGTACACACATTATAAAAGGCATTGCTTTAGCGAGCAAGTATAAAGGAAATCTATTCAATTTCTGTGTCCTGTTTCCTTTGCTGCACACTGTTCTTTGTATTTCCTATCATTTGCTTAGTGTAATGGAAATTTCTCTTCACTGTAATCAATTCAATTGGTGCCCAGCTTTTCGTTGTCCTCTTCCTGCGATTCAGGATCCACCATTACCAAGAACCACACCATCCCCCCACCCCCTGCACCTCATCCAATAGAGAATATTGTTTTTCAGGCTGTGAGACTGGGTGATGGAAGAGAAAATTACTCCATGAAATAGTCAGGAGTGTATCATTGCGTTGATTTGATTACACTTCAATCACATGGAATGGAATAGATGTTGAAGGTGTAAATGAAACTTTCTAAACTGATTTTTTTTTATTCTTGCTCGCTGACTTATGTTGGCCCCCATTCTTGCAATACCTCAAATTTAAAACTCTCATCCTTGTGTTCCATAGCTTCACACCTCCCTGTCTCTATAATCTCCCCCAAGTCCACATCCCACCCAAGGTCTCTGCATTTCTCCAACTTTGGCCTCCCTGTAGATCTCAATCATAATGGTTCACCATTAACAGCAGTACCTTTTGCCACCTAGGTCCTAAACTCTGGAATTCCATCTCTTAAACCGCTCTGCCTTTCTACCACGCTACTCTTTTAAGATGCTTCTTCATATATGACCCCTGTCCTAATATTTCCCTACGCAGCTTGGTGTCAAATTTTGATAACGACCCTGTGAAGTGCTGTTTTATTACATTAAAGACCCTATATAAATGCAAGTTTGTGTTGTTTAGATCGGAGAAGCCATTGGCACATGTAAGAGTCCAGTCAAGCATTGTTCATGGCACAGAGATGAATCATTGGGGAGGGAAGCTGGAGGAGCACAGAATAGGTGATCATTGTATCATGGAAAGATAGAGGGGGGTGAGGAGTGATAAGTATTGCAGTGGTTTGCTGTTGTCTTCTACAGTATGGCTGACCAGGAAACTATCCCGCTTTTACCACCTGCCATCTGGCATATTGGAAGGATTTACAGGCCGATAATCAATCTGTCTGACCACATTCTGAGCATTCCTTATATGGCCATCAAGTCCTGAAGTGGGACTTGAACCCAGAGCTTCTGGCCCAGAGGTATAGGGATGCTACCACTGTGTTACAAGACCTCCTTGATTATGTACCACAGTCACAAAATATGTTGGAAGAGGTGGTGTGGAGCTAGATGATGATACGATCCTGGAGGGAGAGGTTGGAGATGGAGCAGTAGGTAGTAAGCATGGGGGGAGTGAGGTTTGTTTCAATTTAGTGTTGCGAAAAGTCACATCTTCAGGAAATGCAAATGTTAAAATCACCAAACCACAAAATAGGAACTTTCCAATGTTAGAGAGCAAGTCACTCAAGTTAACATTTACCATTTTATCTTCACATTCCTAATGACCAAAATTGATGGGAAATTAATGTCAACATTGCTTGGGACATTTATTGCTTGCTCATTAGGTATTGAGCATATTCAGAGACCCATTGCCCACCTTTCATATGTTAGTCATGGTTCAATGGGTAGTACTCTCACCTCAGAGTCAGAAGGTTGTGAACTCAAGTCCCACTCTATAGACTTGAGCATAAAATCTAGGATGACACTGCATCTACTGTAGTACGGAGGGACCACAGCACTGTAGGAAATGCCAGCTTTTGAATGAGACATTAAACCAAGGTCCTGTCTGTCACTTCAGATGAATATTAAAGATCCCATGACGCTATTCAAAGAAGAGCAGGGGAGTTCTCTCTGGTGTCCTGGCCAATTCTTATTCCTCGATCGATATCTGTTCATTATCACATTGCTCACTCTCTTCTTTCCATCTTCCTCTCTTACACAAATGTTGCAGTAGCTCTGAGACACATCCAATCCTCTATTCCTGTACTATTTTTACAGTATTTTTTCAGTTCTTTATGATCATATTTTGGATGTCTATCTGCTCCTCTTCCCATTAATTCTTTGGTTAATACCATGTTTAGTTTAGTTTTGACTGGGACTTTAGCTCCACTTTATATATTATAAACCTGTGTCTCAAACCACTTAATGTCTGTAACACAGACAGCAAGTTTGATGCTGATAATCGGGCTGTCGCAATGAATTACATTTGATAGCAGGTCAGGCACCAGCAGTGAAATATGGCAAGGCTCAGCCAATTTTTGTATCTGCAGAAAGTTTTGACTGAGTTCTCAGTCTCTTTCACAACAACCCACTAATCTAATCTGAAAATATGATGTGAAATTGGTTCAAATTTCTTTTGCTTATTTAAGAAGCATGCAATAATATTCTACTGCTCCTTGCAGTTAAGGGAGCCTTGGGCACACATTTGTAGCCATTCGTGCTAATGTATTGTCACCTACACTTTTCATGCCTACTGTGCTGGAAATATACTATCCAGCTAAACCCAGACATTGTTAACTTTAAGTAGTAGCACGATTACAGTCTATTACTGTCGGTCCCTTTCCAAATTTTGATTGCAGTTGGAAAATCCAGACCAGTAAATCTGTGCTAAGCTGAAAGAAGGTGTCGTATCGTTTAGATGGTGCCGACTACGGTTTCAAGGCACAGCCAAGATGATTGCTTTTCTGGTGTTCTATTCCAAGTGGTATTACACTATAGTTTTGTTCCTGTGTAAAACCCAGCACTAAGTCCATAGCTGCACTGGTGTATCTCTTGCTTTATGGTATAGTCGGAATAAACTTTTGATGCTGGGAAGTTTAGAATTTATGGCCAGGAATTTCCTTCATGAGCGCAATCAAGAAGTTTCATTTTGGAATCCTTAAAACCTACCTCTTTGACCAAGCTTTTAGTCATCTGCCCTAATAGCTCCTTATATGGTTCACTGTCATATTTCATTTTATAATGCCAATGTGCAACGTCTAGAAGCATTTTATTATGTTAAAGGTGCTACATAAATACAAGTTGTTGTTGGAATTTCCCCCGAAACCTGTCTACTTCTCTATGCCTCCTCTTTAAAGCCCACCCACCTTTGGTCACTTGTCCTGATATCTCCTAACGTGGCTTCTTGTGAATTTTGTTTGATAACGCTCCTTTCAAGCACCTTGCAGCGTTTTACTGCATTCGAGGTGTGATAAATGCTATTATTGTGATTCAAAAATATGCCTGTAACAGTGTAACTAGTTGGGGTCCAAAGAGCAGTAAAGTGTGGAACTTACCATATATTTCTGTTCTTTGAGTGGAAACTTAAATTTTAATACTTATTCAATCATCATTATTGCGCATTAGTTTTACCATATATAGGAATTTTTTTAAAAAATAATTTTTGGGATATGGGAGTCGCTGGCTGGGCCAGCATTTATTGCCCAACCCTATTATTGCCCTTGGGGTGGTGGTGAGCTACCTTCTTGAACCGCTGTAGTCCCTGTTGTGGAGGTACACCCACAGTGCTGTTAGGGAGGGAGTTCCAGGAGTTTGACCCAGCAACAGTGAAGGAACGGTGATATTGTTCCAAGTCAGGATGGTGAGTGGCTTTGAGGGGAACTTCCAGGTGGTGGTGTTGCAATGTGTCTGCTGCACTTATCCTTCTGGATGGTAGTGGTCGTGGGTTTGGAAAGTGCTGCCTAAGGAGCCTTGGTGAATTCCTGCAGTGCATCTTGTAGATATTACACACTGCTGCCACTGTTCATCGGTGGTGGAGGGAGCGAATGCTTGTGGAAGGGGTGCAAATCAAGTGGACTGCTTTGTCTTGGATGGTGTCAAGCTTCTTGAGTGTTGATGGAGCTGTACTCATCCAGGCAAGTGAAGAGTATTCCATCACACTCCTGACTTGTGCCTTGTAGATGGTGGACAGGCTTTGGGGACTCAGGAGGTGAGCTACTCGCCAGAGAATTCCTAGACTCACCTAGCCTCTGACCTGCTCTTATAGCCACAGTATTTATATGGCTAGTCCAGTTCAGTTTCTGGTCTATGGTAATCCCTAGTATGTTGATATTGAGGCATTCAGTGATGGTAATGCCATTGAATGTCAAGGGGCGATGGTTAGATTCTCTCTTGTTGGAGATGGTCATTGCCTGGCACTTGTGTGGCACAAATGTTACTTGCCACTTGTCAGCCCAAGCCTGGATATTGTCCCGATCTTGCTGCACCTGGACATGGACTGTTTCAGTATCTGAGAGTCGTGAATAATGCTAAACATTGTGCAATCATCAGCAAACAACCCCACTTCTGACTTTATGATGCAAGTAAGGTCATTGAGGAAGCAGCTGAAGATAGTTGGGCCGAGGACACTATCCTGAGGAACTCCTGTAGTGATGTCCTGGAGCTGAGATAACTGACCTCCAACAGCCACCACCATCTTCCTTTATGCTAGGTATGACTCCAACCAGCAGAGAGTTTTCCCCCTGATTTCCATTGACTCCAGTTTTGCTCAGGCTCCTTGATGTCACACTCTGTCAAATGATGCCTTGATGTCAAGGTCGGTCACTGTCCCCTCCCCTCTGGAGTTCAGCTCTTTTGACCATGTTTGGACCAAGGCTGTAATGAGGTTGGGAGCTGAGTGACCAAACGGAACATCAGTAAGCAGGTTATTGCTAAGCAAGTGCCGCTTGATAGCACTCTTGATGACCCCTTCCATCACTTAATCGATGATCGAGAGTAGACTGAAACAACAGTAATTGGCCAGGTTGGATTTTTCCTGCTTTTTGTGTACAGGACATACCTGGGCAATTTTGCTGCAACTGGACAGTGTTGTAGCTGTACTGGAACAGCTTGGCTCGGGGGCACGTCAAGTTCTGGAGCACAAGTCTTCAGTACTATTGCTGGAATATTGTCAGGGCCCATAGCCTTTGCAGTATCCAGTCTCGTCAGCCATTTCTTGATATCACCTGTAGACTGTGATGCTAGGGACCTCAGGAGGAGGCCAAGTTGGATCATACACTCAGCACTTCTGACTGAAGATTGTTGCAAATGCTTCAGCCTTATCTTTTGCACTGATGTGCTGGGCTCCCCCATCAGAGAGGATGGGTATATTTGTGGAACCTCCTCTTCCAGTGAGTTATTTAATTGTCCACCACCATTCACAGCTAGATGTGGCAGGACTGCAGAGGTTAAACCTGATCTGTTGGTTGTGGATTCACTTAGCTCTGTCTATCACTTGTTGCATATGCAGTATGGCATGCAAGTAGTTCTGTGTTGTAGCTTCACCAGGTTGATACCTTATTTTAAGATATGCCTGGTGCTGCTCCTGGCATGCCTTCCTGCACTCTTCATTGAACCAGGGTTGATCCCCTGGCTTGATGGTAATGGTAGCATGGAGGATATGCCGGGCCATGAGGTTACACATTGCGGTTGCGTACAATTCTGCTGCAGATGATGGCTTACAGCGTCTCATGGTTGCCCATTTTTGAGTTGCCAGATCTGTTGGAAATCTACCCTGTTTAGCACGGTGGTAGTGCCACACAACATGATGGAGGGTATCCTCACTGTGAAGACTTCGTCTCCACAATGACTGTGTGGTGATCACTCCTATTGATACTCTCATGGACAGATTGATCTGCGATGGACAGGTTGGTGAGGATGAGGTTATGTATGTTTTTCCCTCTTGTTGGTTCCCTCACCACCTGCTGCAGACCCAGTCTAGCAACTATGTCCTTTAGGACTTGGCCAGCTCGGTCAGTAGTGGTGCTACTGAGCCACTCTTCGTGATAGACATTGAAGTCCCCCACCCAGAGTACATTCTGTGTCCTTGCCATCCTCAGTGCTTCCTCCAAGTGGTGTCAACATGGAGGAGCACTGATTCATCAGCTGAGGAAGGGTGGCATGTGGCAATCAGCAGGAAGTTTCCTTGCCCATGTTTGACCTGATGCCATGAGACTTCATGGGGTCCGGAGTCAATGTTGAGGACTCCCAGGGCAACTCCCTTCCAACTGTATACCACTGTGCCGCCAACTCTGCTGGGCCTGTCTGCCCGGTGGGACAGGACATACCCAGGGATGGTGATGGTGGTGTCTGGGACATTGTCTGTAAGGTATGATTCCGTGAGTATAACAATGTCAGTCTCTTGCTTGACTAGTCTGTGAGACAGCTCACCCAATTTTGGCACAAATCCCCAGATGTTAGTAAGAAGGACTTTGCAGGGCTGACAGGGCTGAGTTTGCCTTTGTTTTTTCCAGTGCCTAGGTCAATGTCGGGTGTTCCGTCCGGTTTCATTCCTTTTTATTGACTTTTTAGCGGTTGAATACAACTGAGTGTCTTGCTAGGGCATTCAGGAATCAACCACATTGCTGTGGGTCTGGAGTCACATGTAGGCCAGACCAGGTAAAGACAGCAGATTTCCTTCCTTAAAGGACATTAGTGAACCAGGTGGTTTTTTATGACAATCGACAATGGTTTCATGATCACTAGACTTTTAATTCCAGATTTTTATTGAATTCAAATTCCACAATCTGCCATGGTGGGATTCGAACCCTGGTCCCCAGAGCATTACCCTGGGTCTCTGGATTACTAGCCAAGTGATAATACCCCTATACTACCCCTATGCCTCCCCCAATAATTGGCATAACGTTACAATTTTTAATGCAACTTGTACATATGCTATAAAATACATTCGAAGAAATTGCAAATGTACTACAGGATAAATTATTTTTAAAATTTCTCCAAAAAATTGCAATGAAATGTTGAATCTACAAATCTGATCATAATTTGAAGACTGCTTCTTTGCAAAGTGCATTTGCAGAAAACCCATGTATGGGGACAGGTGGGGCTGTGTTCAGGTTGAGGGTAGATAGATGGTTACGGCAATTTGCACATATTGTACTTGTGAATGCAACTCATGTGCAAAGTCCTAAGCCATGTATTTGATTTGCACCCTGATTGTGTGGGCACAAATACAGAGCAAATGCAAAGCATTCAGCACACAAAAAAGCCTTTATAAAGGAATTAAAGAGGTCCATCAAAGATTCCGCATGTAGTTTGTTGAACAATCTAGTATGGAAATAAATCCTACGACCCAGGAGAATCCCAGTACAATTCCTACCTCTCACTGCATTTGCTATTCTCTGCAAGAATGCCAACATGGAAGCTATCATCTTGGTTCCCCTAGGCTGGGGAGGAGAAACTCCTACTCTCGATTTCAATCTGGTTAGTGTTGCTGGAAAGCTTTGTATATGAATATCAGGTTTGGGCAAGATCAGATTCAATCATGGTGTTGCCACTCTCAAATAATCTGCCAACATTCATGAAGTAAGCTTGTGTGTGAAGAAATTTGGGTGAGGTTCCAGAGACCTGCGGATGCAGCATTTGCTGCCTTTGGCAATGGAGGAGACAAAATAATTTAGAACACATCAGTAGAATAGGATTACATTTAATACTTAGCCCAGTTAGTTGACATATTTAGGTGTTTGGATATGACAAGGCACTGAGGCAGAATTCTCCGTGCATATAAATATTAGACCTGTCGAGAAGATCTTTTTAGCTGTCTGGTTTCGTACTGACACTTTGAAGCTCTGGCACTCCGTTGGTCAACAGGGAGATTAAAGTGGTTGCCAATGGCAGGGGATCTGGATTTAAGCTAGAAGAACAGAGATTGTAGCTAAGGAAAGTAAACTCAGCATGAGTGTAAACCCCATGTCCTACCGGCTACAGTGCAGAACAATCATTAGTGTACAAGCCAATATTGAGGACTCAATTTTGCCTGAGGTGGTGTTTGTGATACAGCCACAGCCCATTAAATTTCATCCGTCACAAAATGCAAACAAATAGCTTTCAAAATATTGTTTCAAAAACATAAGTTGCTTTGGTTGTCGCCCTTAGTTACCATCAAGAAGCTTGAGCTAAACCGTTATTTCCCAGTCAGCTGTCTTGGTATTGTTTATTCCAATGGGGGGAAAACTGAGAGGCTGGTCGCAAATTTTAGATTAGTATTCAAGAATGGCCAAAATGCTTGGATTTAACAGGCTCCTTTAGGGGGGATTTACTTCATTACATTGTGTCAAGTCCTGTAAGGACTCCCTGCTACGTATGGTCCATCTGTGTGAGTGTAATTGGGCCTGTGATAGCTGTTTTCATCTTACCTTCATTAGTACCCTTTGTTGAAACATTTGATAAATACAAATTTAAACAAAAGTAATGTTCACGTTTCAAAGGATTTCACAATCTTAATCATATAGCATTTACTGTTATTGCTGTCCATACAGGCTCGGTTAGTTCTAAGAGATGTTTTTGTGACAGCATCTTTCTTGTGACACTTGCAACAGCTAATGAATTACAGTGTTGGACATCAGCTTTCCCACAAAGCTTTACAATGGATTTGTTACTGTCCCAGCTTAATTAACAAGTTTTAGGCTATCCTGGAACTTGAACTAACACTATTTTCCATGTATTCCTTAAAGAGAAGGGTTACCCTATAGAATTTGTTTTAACTTGTTTAGTACAGAAACATTGATTCCTCGAATTTCACAGCAGAGGAGTTCTGACCTATTGTGCCTGTTCTGGCTTAACTCCCATTTCCCACATCCCCTTTAAACATTTCTTTTTCAATTATTCATCCACTTTGCTTGTTAAAGCTACTCTGGATTCTGCTTTCACTTTCACTATTTTGGTAACATGTCCCATATTCTGATAACCCCCTGCATTAGATTTATCCTAACAACTCCCTTTTTCTTTTGACAGCTTCCTCACATTTTTGCCCTCAAGTTAGCAGTTTGCTGACCAGTTTGTTCCTGTTTATCTTGTCAAATGTCCTCATCGTTTAGAACACTCTTCCTTGATTTTCTCTGTTCAAATAGAACAGCCAATACCTCTTCAGAGCTCTCATATTTTATATCGGTTTTTTTTCAAGCTTTCCCCCCATGGTTGCTTGGGCACGACACCATTCTAAACTACTTGTCACCTGCTTCACTGATAGTTTCACTGAAATCTGGTAATCATCTATAGGGAATGACCAACTATAGATCCACATCTCCTGTTCCATGCTCAATTCACCATACCGTTCCAAATGCTGTATCTTCCCTTATCAGTTTGTTCCAATTAAATAGATTAGGGAGGACCAGGCATCACCATTTTCAGTTGTACAAGGATAAGGCCAGTTTTTACTTGGACCCAGTCTGCAAAAGACCCTTGGAGATGTTCTAGTGTATGAAGGAGTTAGCAAGGTTGTGATAACACAGAGAGGGTATCGTCTTTTATGATCTACCAGCTGCAGTTGTATCCTCGGACTGCTAGCACACCTGTCAGCTTCTTAAACTTGTTATGGCTGTACATTGACAGGTGGGATTAAAGCGTTTCTAAAAAATTGTATGAAACCCAATGCATAAAAAAAGTGGTTATTTTTGCAGGTTGGATACAAGGAGCATAAGGTTTTTCGATGATATAAGCCAAAGACTTAACTAAGCATGTTGTAAGGCAGTTTAGAAATGAGTCCACTTTAAAATGTGCAAGTGCTTTATCTGGATACACAGAGGCAGACTTCCTACTTAACTATCTATAAATTGGAGTTCTTTTTGATTCATTTGTACTGAATAACACCCTCCTTAACCACTATTCTTACACCTTTTGATGATCAATATGAAATACTTGTGCAGGGTAATGAGAAACTTGCCCGAGTGATGTCTATCAACGTTCGCCTATTTCAAGAGAAAAGTCAGGTCAGCAAGATATGGGAGCAGAAACCTGGAACACTGCCTCCCGCAGAAGAATACTGGGTGCTGAGTCAATTGAAATTGCGATAATAGTCATTATGGCACAGAAGGAAGCCTTTCAGCCCAATGGGTTCACGCCAGCTGCCTGTAGAACAAGCAAGTCAATCCCATTCCCCCACTCTAGCCCCTTAGCCCTGCAAGTTTATTTCCTTCAACTGTCCAGCCAATTTCCTTTCAAATCAAAATTACTTGGAAAAACTCAGCAGGTCTGACAGCATCTGTGGAGAGGGATACAGTTGACGTTTCGAGTCCGTATGACCCTTCATCAGAACTAAGACATATAGAAATGAGATGAAATATAAACTGGTAGAAGTGGGTGGGACAGGAGAGCTCGATAGGGGGCCAGTGATAGGTGAAGGCCAAGAAGAGACTGCCAAAGATGTCATAGACAAAAGGACAAAGGGGTGTTGATGGTGGTGATATTATCTAAAGGATGTGCTAATGGGGACATTAAGGGAAGCAAGCTAGTGACAGATGGCCCTAGTGCGGGTGGGGTGGGGGGAAGGGATCGAAATGGGCTAAAAGGTGGTGATGAAACAATAGATTGAAATTAATTTAAAAATAGAAGGGAAAAGAAAAAAATATAGTGTAAAAAAAATTATTGGAGAAAGGGGGATTGGAAAGAGGGTGGGGAAGGAGGAGAGAGCTCATGATCTGAAATTGTTGAACTCAATATTAAGTCTGGAAGGCTGCAAAGTGCCTAGTCGGAAGATGAGGTGCTGTTCCTCCAGTTTGCGTTGAGCTTCACTGGAACATTGCAGCAGGCCAAGGACGGACATGTGGGCATGAGAGCAGGGTGGTGTGTTGAAATGGCAAGCGACAGGGAGGTCTGGGTCATGCTTGCGGACAGACCGAAGGTCTTTCACAAAGCGGTCACCCAGGCTGAGTTTGGCCTCTCTAATGTAGAGGTGACCGCATTGGGAGCAGCGAATGCAGTAGACTAAATTGAGGGAAGTGCAAGTGAAATGCTGCTTCACTTGAAAGGAGTGTTTGGGCCCTTGGACGGTGAGGAGGGGGGAAGTAAAGGGGCATGTGTTGCACCTTCTGCGGTTGCATGGGAAGGTGCCATGGGAGGGGTTGAGGTATAGGGGGTGATGGAGGAGTGGACCAGGGTATCCTGGAGGGAACGATCCCTGCGCAAAGCCGCCAGGGGGAGTGAAGGGAAGATGTGTTTGGTAGTGGCATCATGCTGGAGTTGGCAGAAATGGCAGAGGATGATCCTTTGAATGCGGAGGCTGGTGGGGTGATAATTGAGGACAAGGGGGACCCTATCATGGTTCTGGGAGGGAGAGGAAGGTGTGAGGGCGGATGCGCGGGAGATGGGCCGGACACGGCTGAGAGCCCTGTCAACCACCGTGGGTGGAAAACCTCGGTTAAGGAAGAAGGAAGACATGTCAGAGGAACTGTCTTGGAAAGTGGCATCATCAGAACAGATGCGACGGAGGCGAAGGAACTGAGAGAATGGGATGGAGTCCTTACAGGAAGCGGGGTGTGAGGAGCTGTAGTCGAGGTAGCTGTGGGAGTCGGTAGGGTTGTAATGAATATTGGTGGACAGTCAATCACCAGAAATTGAGACTGAGAGGTCAAGGAAGGGAAGGGAAGTGTCAGTGATGGACCACGTGAAAATGATGGAGGGGTGAAAATTGGAAGCAAAATGAATAACATTTTTCCAGATCTAGATGAGAGCATGAAGCAGCACCGAAGCAGTCATCGATGTACCAGAGAAAGAGTTGTGGGAGGGGGCCTGAGTAGGACTGGAACAAGGAATGTCCCACATACCCCATAAAGAGACAGGCATAGCTGGGGCCCATGCAGATACCCATAGCCACACCTTTTATTTGGAGGAAGTGGGACGAGTTTAAGGAGAAATTGTTCAGTGAGAGAACAAGTTCAGCCAGACGGAGGAGAGTAGTGGTAGATGGGGATTGTTCGGGCCTCTGTTCGAGGAAGAAGCAGAGAGCCCTCAGACCATCCTGGTGGGGGATTGGGGTGTAGAGGGATTGGACGTCTGTGGTGAAGAGGAGGTGGTTGGGGCCAGGGAACTGAAAATTGTTGATATGATGTCGGGCGTGACAGGAATCGCAGATGTAGGTGGGGAGAGACTGAACAAGGGGAGAAAGAATGGAGTCAAGATAGCAAGAAATGAGTTCCGTGGGGCAGGAACAGGCTGACACGATTGGTCTGCCGGGACAGTCCTGTTTGTGGATTTTGGGTAGTCTGAGGTTGGGAGACTATGAGGTTGGAAGCTGTGGAGGGAAGATCTCCAGAGGAGATGAGGTCAGTGACAGTCCTGGAAACAATGGCTTGTTCAGTGGTGGGGTCATGGTCCAGGGGGAGGTAGGAGGAAGTGTCTGCGAGTTGATGCTCAGCCTCTGCGAGGTAGAGGTCAGTGCACCAGACAACAACAACACCACCCTTGTCAGCAGGTTTGATGACAAAGTGAGGGTTGGACCTGAGAGAACGGAGTGCGGCAAGTTCAGAAAGAGACAGGTTAGAGTGGGTGAGAGGGGCAGAGAAATTGAGACGACTGATGTCACGCCGACAGTTCTCGATGAAAAGATCAGGAGCAGGTAAAAATCCAGAGGGAGGGGTCCAGGTGGAGGGAGAATATTGGAGGCGGATGTTCCAGTGAAGCTCAACGCAAACTGGAGGAACAGAACCTCATCTTCCGACTAGGCACTTTGCAGCCTTCCAGACTTAATATTAAGTTCAACAATTTCAGATCATGAACTCTCTCCTCCTTCCCCACCCCCTTTCCGATCCCTCTTTTTCCAATAATTTTTTTACACTATATTTTTTTCTTTTCCCTCCTATTTTTAAATTAATTTCGATCTATTCTTTCATCTCCACCTTTTAGCCCATTTCGATCCCTGCTCCCCACCCCACCCACACTAGGGCCATCTGCCACTAGCTTGCTTCCCTTAATGTCCCCATTAGCACATCCTTTGGATAATATCACCACCATCAACACCCCTTTGTCCTTTTGCCTATGATATCTTTGGCAGTCTATTCTTGGCCTACACCTATCACTGGCCCCCTATCGAGCTCTCCTGTCCCACCCACTTCTACCAGCTTATATTTCATCTCATTTCTATATGTCTTAGTTCTGATGAAGGGTCATACAGACTCGAAACGTCAACTGTATCCCTCTCTGCAGATGCTGTCAGACCTGCTGAGTTTTTCCAGGTATTTTTGTTTTAGTTCTAGATTTCCAGCATCCGCAGTATTTTGCTTTTATCCTTTCAAATCAATATAGTCCTTCTGGATAAGGGACATGGAGATACAGCTAAGTCATCATACAACTGAATGATCTAACTCCTCCTATTTCTATCTGCCTAGGTTCAATCTCTGTTGATTTTGTAAAGATGGTGGTGGTGTAGTAGGGGGTGGGGTGAGGTGGGATGGGATGAGGGAGGTGGCAGTGGTATTCATTGGAAGTTATCACAAAATTCCAATACCACTATCGTTGCAGTTCGATTTGGGACGTGAGCTAATGCTGTGTGTACCCCCTGCTCCAGTCACTGATGTGACTTCTGTTGTATCCCATGAAAGCATTGGTCTGTTGAAAGTGGAAACTATTCAGTGATGCATTGTTTTTGTGAGTTATGTTTAGATATTGGATGTCAGTGCTGGAAACTAACTGAAATATGTTTACCCGTACACCCAGGTATTCCCACATGCAGGATTCTGGAATTATTGCGTCATGGAATGACACAAAGGGAGAGAGAGCAAGCCGGTTTAACAAGGGGGCAAACACAGCATGAAACAATTGTATAACATCATGTCTGTCTAGCCCAGCAGTTAACTGTCTTAGTCTTAAAGAGTGGAACAAACACTAAGGAAACACTGATGCTGCACCATGGTAGCTGTTACCATTGGGTTACTGTTAACGCATTTTTGCTGTTTTCTTTGATTTGTATTTAGCAACATGATGGGTTTAAAAAAAAATTTTTATCAACTGAAATCTTCCAGACCAGCTATTCCCAAATGAGCAGATTGAACCTTAGTGGAAGATATGTTTTCATTGTTAACGTAGTCACCGAACACACAGAGAGGTGAGCCAGTGCACAGTTGGTAAAGTTATAAACCAGTCTTTTCCGGCAAGCTTGTGGCTTCTTTCATGATATTGCCTGCCTTGTGTGGCATGGATTTCACCACAGTTGTCTCTGTTCATAGCACAAAAAACACTTGCAGGAAGGTTTAATGCGGTTGATTTCCTTTGCCTAACATCCATCGTGTGTCGGGACTGTGAATAGGAGTAGAGATATGTAACACTGCACATAACTTGCATTTCTTGGGCCTGCCGATGTTTACCTCCATTTGAAACATGGGAGAATACATACATTGTAAAGAGGTGGTGTAGGAACCACTGTAACCCATCCTGTGTCACTTTTGGTGGGCATATACCAGGAATGAAGAGTGGCCATGAAAGTTTTCATCCATAAAGAAGACAGAGGCGTCCTCTAAACTCAGGCAAATCCTTTTCATGATGGAGCATGGCTGGGGGTGGGAGGGGGGTGCAGGGATACTGCTGAGCTGCTATTTCTGACTCTAGGTGAAAAAAACCACCTGAAATTCGTACTGCTACAAATTGAAAGGTTACAACAACACACAACATCCCTCCCCCAATTTTGAGAGAAGAATTGGCAATCCTGCTCAGCACTCATCCACTAACGCTGATCAGCTGGATGTGGGAAACCATCTGATTCAGCCAAGCTCAGGTTGTGCATGTGTGGAAAGATGGGATGATGAATGGGGAAGAAATTCAGCCACTAAAATGCATATTCAACAGAAACCATGGTTTAATACAGATGCAGAAGGGTAATTAAAAAGCTCAAATAATGGTTTACCCTCTTGCATTTGTCTTCTCTGCTCCTTTGGTAACATCAATTCTACCAATTTGAGATGCCATTGAGAAGACATATATAAGCTGTGAAGCATGAATGGTGCGGAATGTTCTTAAGGCGCTGTGCTACTAATGGGGGTGGAGGGGGGTTTGCGGGGAGGGGATGAGGATTTGCCTCAAACACTAAGTGACATCAAAAACAATTGTTGTTGCTTTGTCTGCCATTTTCCATCTATTGGAATTAATGGAGAGACAATTGTAGGCAGTGCTCTAATAAGCTGCTCACTATGCAAAGCTTTGTTGCTATGAGACCTTGCATGGTTCTGCCCTAGGTGTTTTTCCCCCTCACACTCTCTTTTTGGTTTTTCTATTTGAACTTTTGGTAGTTTTACTATATTGTCCATAATTGTCCTGGCTTTTGCTTTTATTAACTTCTCTGTAAACACCAGAAATGTTTTTGTTTGCTTGATATTTGACCAACTTGATTGAAACATATAAGATCCTGAGGAGTTTTGACAGGGTGGATGTGAGGAGGATGTTTCCTCTTGTGGGAGAATCTAGAGCTAGGGGTCACTGTTTAAAAATAAGGACAGAGATGAGGAGAAACTTTTTCTCTGAGGGTCGTGAGCCTTTGGAACTCTTCCTCAAAAAGCAGTGGAAGCAAAGTCTTTGAATATTTTTAAGGCCCAGAGGTAGATAGATTCTTGACAAAAAAGGGGTGAAAGGTTATCGGGGGTAGGCAGGAGGTTACAATCAGATCAGCCATGATCTTACTGAATGGCGTAGCAGGCTCGAGGGGCTGAGTCACCAACTGCTGTTCCTATTTCGTACGTTCGTAACACTGCCTATTCATCCCTTGGAACCTCAACCTTTGATGTGCTTACTTTCTCCATGCTGAAACATCTGCCGCTGCCAATCTGAAGTCCCATTTGCCAATTTTCTCTTCCATTTAACCTGGGAAAGGCCTCTTGATCTTGCTATAATTTGTCAATCAAGTTCTCCATGGTGATGGTTATTTTCGGCTCTTGCACTGAGCCTAATTATTTTGTGGCTGTTATTTTCCAAACGCTCCCTCTCTTTTTGGTCACCTGTTCACTCTGCACGATTATTCACAACCAGGTCAAGGTGGTGCTTGCTTCATTGTTGGAGCAGCAGCATATCGATTTAGAAAACAGACCTATACATTAGTGGGAGGGAGGCAATCTCCTTTTCCTTGCCACAAATATTTTCTCCCCCTCAGTCTACTTTTGGATCATTAATATCTCCCATGATTGTAACTCTGTTAATAACTGGGTTTAAATTAAAATCCCCATCACTTCTGAGTGCTACCACACACTACAGCTCAGTAAACTATTGGCGATGGGGGAGACTGATGACCATTGTTAGAACTCTCGTGCTGTTTAGCACCATGCAGGCAATAATGCAATGACGGAAAACTATCAACTGCACAAAAGCATCTTTTGGCATGAGGGATGATTTGGAAGGACATTGTTGGTGAATTGTCAGGTGTTCAGACAGTTTAATAAGATAACAGCAATGCATTTAAAAGGAAGATAGACTAAAAATGTGAGGGGACAAAGAATAAAAGGGGAGAGGAGATTAAAATATCCTAATAAGGTGAGATGATGAGGGGCGGGAGGGGACAGATGCAGGGCACAAACACGGCATTGATTGATTCAACCAAACGGCTTGTTTCTGTGCTCTGCATTCTATGTAACAAATAATCATTTGAATAACTGCAATATTGGTCCCAAGGTGATCTGAAACATGAACATTTAGCCTGTATCATCTTCAAAATCTCCTCATTTTAAAAATTTGTCAATGTATTACGCTGCTGTGTGCACTGCAGCATCTCTAAGTTGCTGAAGAACCTTTGAAGCAACATCACAAGCAGGCAACATGCTGTTTAACCATTTTACAGGACACTTGGGTTCGATCAAAATTACTGTTGTTAGTTTTTTTGGCGGCCTTCAGCGCTCTCAGCCCTTTTGGTTTAAACTGCAGGGCAAACCACACAATTTGTCATTCCCAGATTATATACACAGCTGCTGCCAAGATAAATTATAAGAGAATGAATTTAAACAGAGGGATTAAGGTGGAACTCACTAATTAATAGTCACTGACTCGGACCTTATCATTAGGATTTTTGTGGATTCTTTTGTTGCTGGGAATGTTTCTCTCCAGCACCACTGGCATTCCTTCATGTTTCTGTATGCTGCAGTTCAACATAGGGCAGTATATAGAGATGATTCATTTCAAGCAATTGGTCAAAGAGCATTGCGTATGAAAGACCTGTCTTAGGGAGCAGCTCACTGGGGCATTAACCCAAAACAGAGTGATTCTGACAGCCACAGTGATAGATTGCTCAACTCTCTGTCTAAGCAACCACTGTTGACATAGAATTACATAGATTGCACAGCAGAGAACAGGGCATTCAGCCCTAACAGTCCATGCTGGTGTTTGTGCTCCACATGAGTCTCCTTAGACCCATTTTCATCTAATCCTATCAGCATATTCTTCTATTCTTTTCCCCTTATGCATTTAAACTATTCAACTCAATCACTCCACATGGTAGTGTTTCCACCTTCCTGAGCAGAAGTTAATATCTACTGTATGCCAGCTATCATGAGTGTTAGATTCAAATAAGAACAGGAGTGGTTAAAGCCTCATAATGCATGGAGTTAGTGCACTGCCACCCCAGATCGGTCAAACAAAGGACTGTTATTCACCTGTGATTTCCCACATTGCTTTTGATTTATTCTTTCATGGGATGTGGGTGTTGCTGGCAGGGCCCGCATTGGTTGTCCATCCTCAATTGCCGTTGAACCGAGTGTCCTGCTCGGCCATTTCAGAGAGCAGTTAGGGTAAACCACATTGCTGTAGGTCTGGAGTCACATGTAGGCCAGGCTGGGTAAGGATGGCAAATATCTTTCCCCAAAAGACATTAGTAAACCAGATGGGTTTTTACGACAATGTGATAGTTTCATGGTCATCATTACTGAGATTAGCTTTACATTCCAGATTTATTAATTGAATTTAAATTCCACTAGCTGTCTTGGTAGGTTTTGAATCAATGACCCCAGAGCATTAGCCTGGGCCTCTGGATTACCAGTCCAGTGACATCCCCACTACGTCACCACTCAGACTGGGAGTGAATTGGACGCACACGTGCATGCGCGCACACATACACACGCACACACACACACACAAACAAAGAGAGCCTGCCCTCCTGTTCCTTCCTCCCCAGAAACCTATCCACAAAGCAGGCCAAGAGTGGTGGAAAACCTAGGCTGATAGGCAACCGCTTGTGACCCTCTTTCGTGCTAATTTAGCTGAGGCCAGCACAGAGTGTGTCACCAGAGGTGTATGCAAGGTCGGTGTTAGTTAAATCCCACTCCTTAGCTCAGGCCTAGTCCCCACCCCTTCCCTGGTGACCAGGACTTGGGGCCTAGTCTGTCTGTCTCTCACTCTGCTTGTTAAGTGAAAAGGCGAAAAAGGTTTTATTGGTTAACTCTGCCGCTTGGCATTTTTTAATGGTCGTTTTTATTAATTACTCTTTTTTTTAAAGTTATCAATTTATTATTTTGACATTGATTTTTGTTTAATGTTGTGCTAAGCCTTATCTTTTTGAAATTTGCTCATCAGCCCCATGTGAGAGAAAAAAATTGAAATGTGGCCACAACCCCATCCCCACCCCCCAGAAGAGGTTGGACAAGCCTGGACTAAATGAATGGATTTAAGTAATATACCCAGTAACTCTTAAAAACATACAGGCATGTTGCTTCCCCAGAAACAGAAGAAAGGCTGAAGCCACATACAAAAAAGGGCAAGTTTTTATTTAAAATTATTTCACTGGTTTTCCAATTCAATTTAAATGTGCAATAAATAGATAAAACACTATTCCAAACTATAACAGAAAACATTTCTAACGTGATGTATTGTAACTATAGTACAAGAAATAGAAAATAAAAAGCCTCTGGGAGTTGGAGTTGCCCATTAACCTCTTTTTTTTAACGGACCAGCATGCTGACATTAAACAGGATTTATGGAGGCAGCCAAATGAAATCTCCCTGGCCGAGATTTTCACAGTTCACACTCTCCCTGTATCTGACGCAGCCAGAGAAGTAACTGATTGTGACAAGTGTGTGACTGAGCAACCTAAACCACAGTAGGAAGTACAGAGTAAAGATTTGTGAAGTATTAGGCCTGGGTGGGGGGAGGGGCGGGTTGAGTGGGAGGAGAAGATGGAACAGTAGGAGTGAGAGGGAGAGAAGGAATAGAGTTGACATATTGCAGGAGAAAAATGAACTACAAGTGAATGTTTCCATTTAATGATTTTCTGACTGAAAAATGTAATGTGTAGCCCAGAGAATCACGTATTACTCAATAACTGTGATGACTTTCCTTGCTCTTTCCATACCTTCTCACTGGAAATTAATTGGGATCTATAAATATTTGAGACGAGGTTATTTTTCAATGAAAATTAAATACAGTGCATTCCCATTATTATCACTACTGCAAGTCACGGTGAGAAGTTCTACCAGCAAGGTTTCACTCTGGTGTAGTGTTGTTTTCCTCACGGCAACATTTGCATTAAACCACTTTGCAACGAAATCGGTATGAAATAAAGCAGCAGCTTTTCGTGACAAGGGCTGGTGCAAATTTGAGGATATTTTTGTGCCTGTTTAGAGGAAGCAGTGAGCCCTTGCAGACTGACTGGTGTAACAGGAAAATGATGTTGTGGTATGCTTGGGCTGAAGGGAAGGGGACAGAGATGGATGATTTAAAAGTGAATTGGATCTGTTGTAAAGAAGTAAGACTGAAGAAAAATTGCAAATAACCCGTAAACACCAATAAAAGAGATTAGCTAGGGACAGGAATCCTCTGTATAGAGTTACACTCACTCACTCACTTTTCCAGAACCGCTTCACCAAATTCAGGGTTGCGGTGTCATGATAATGAAGGAAAAAACACCGAATTGCATCCGGAAATATTGGACTTTAAAAATAAGACCTGAGTTTTTTTTTTAAATGCACACAAGCCACTGGCTGGAATACTGCAGGGAGACTCCCTAAGTGATAATGGAACCCCACACTGTTGCCAGACAAGGTGCTTCTAAAAACATCCAGAAACTAATGGCTCCCTCTGGTAGAGACAATGGGACATAATGGGAGATGCATATCATCTCAGCAAGAAATCCTGTGAGCAATGCCCAGGCAGATTTGTGAATTCGCTTCTCACTTGGAATATACAAAAGAGGGGTTAAAAGTGAGCTGAAAAGATGCCCCAGTCTGTCTGTTGGTCAGTGTTCTGAGAGAGCAAGTGCTGGAAGTTAGACTCAGAATTAACAGCCACACACACACTACCCGTGCAAATCGCCATTTTGCAAGTATCCCGATCTCTCTCCCTCTCTACCAGAGAGTCAACACTACTGGAACTTCAAAACCGACTATTCGTCTACTGAAGTCAATTCTGCTGGAATCTTGAATTGCAATGGCCGCAGCACTCAATCACCTACTCCCCACAAGTCAAGGACTGTTCTGTATACCGTTTTTATATATGTATATTCATTTACTTCAAGCTAAATTCTTACTTTACCCACATGACCATATATGCATATATTTTATCCTTTCTTGTCCTTAGTTGTTAATAAACTTACTCTTACCTTTAACTCAAGAAAGTCTGACCAAATTAGCTCCTTCAAAACCAAAACAATTGGGCCTGAGAAAAAGGGTATCTGCGAAAGGGACCCTTTTTAGATTAAATCTTTTTGCGACCAACAGAGGTGGGGAGGGGTGACTGAATAAAGAGTTCATTCTCCTCATCCGGGGCATAACAATTTGGGGGTGTCCCAGACAGACGGTGACAAATTGAGGGGTCTCGCCTGAATCAACAACTTTGGGGAACTTCATCTGGGGGTGGGTCATAACAGCAGGGAGTCAGGCGATGAGCGCTAGGCGGGGTACACTCAGGACGGGAGGCCAGTCCATCATAGGGCACACACACACACGACAATTTACCACAGCCATTGCAACCCACCAGCATGTCTTTGGACAGTGGGAGGAAGCCCATATACAGTGGCGGTTTTATTCTGAGTTGATAAAGAAGTCGGTGCAGATTGGCTCAATTACCTAATAGAACTATTAAAGAAGGCCTAGTTTCTTTCTTCTGCTGAAAGTCAGGAGGGGAGAGTGGAGTAGCGGCATTGTCACTGGACTAGTAATCCAGAGACTTAGGGTAATGCTCTGGGGGCCCGGGTTAAAATCCAGCCACGACAGATGGAATTTGAATTCAATAAAAATCTGGAATTAAAAAAGCGAATGATGCAAAAAAATCCCATCTGGTTCACTGTCGTCCTTACCTGGTTCCCTCTAAAATGCTACTCAGTTGTATCAAACCGCTACAAAGTCACAAAAAACGAATACATCTAGGCACCGGAAACGACAATGGCAAACTCAGCCCTGTCAACCCTGCAAAGTCCATCTTACTAACATCTGGGTGCCAGTGCCAAAATTGGGAGAGCTGTCTCACAGACGAGTCAAGCAACAGTCATCCTCGCGGAATCCTATCTTACACATAATGCCACCATCCCTGGGTGTGTCCTGTCCCACCAGCAGGACAGGCCCAGCAGAGGTGGCGGCACAGTGGTATACAGTCGGGAGGGAGTTACCCCTGGGAGTCCTCAACATCGACTCCAGACCTCATGAAGTCTCATGGCATCAAGTCAAACATGGGCAAGGAAACCTCCTGCTGATTATCATGTATCGCCCTCAGCTGATGAATCAGTGCTCCTCCATGTTGAACACCACTTGGAGGAAGCACTGAGGGTGGCAAGGGCGCAGAATGTGGGGGACTTCAATGTCTATCACGAAGAGTGGCTCAGTAGCACCACTACTGACCGAGCTGGCCAAGTCCTAAAGGACATAGCTGCTAGACTGGGTCGGCGGCAGGTGGTAAGGGAACCAACAAGAGGGAAAAACAAAGTCATAGAGGTCCATTGCGCAGAAAAAGGCCCTTCGGCCCATCGAGTCTGCACCAGTCAAACAAGTACCTAACTATCCTAATCCCATTTTCCAGCACTAGGCCCATAGCCTTGTATGCCATGCCAATGCAAGTGCAAATCCAAATATTTCTTAAATGTTATGAGGGTTTCTGTCTCTACCACCCTTTCAGGCAGTGAGTTCCAGATTCCCACCACCCTCTGGGTGAAAAAATTCTTCCTCACATCCCCTCTAAACCTCCCGCCCCCTCGTTATTGATCCCTCCACCAAGGGGAGAAGCTCCTTCCTGTCTACCCTATCTATCCCCCTCATAATTTTATCCACCTTAATCATGTCCCTCCTCAATCTCCTCTGCTCCAGGGAAAATAACCCCAGTCTATCCAATCTCTCCTCATAACTAAAACTCTCCAGCCCAGGCAACATCCTGGTAAAGCTCCTCTGCACTCTCTCTAGTGTAATCACATCCTTCCTATATTGCGGATTCCAGAATTGCACGCAATACTCTAGCTGTGGCCTAACCAGGGTTTTATATAGTTCCAGCATAACCTCTCCGCTCTTATATTCTATACCTCGGCTAATAAAAGCAAGTATCCCATATGCCTTCTTAACCACCTTATCTACCTGTCCTGCTACCTTAAGGGACCGGTGGACATGCACACCAAGGTCCCTCTGATCCTCGGTACTTCCCAGTGTCCTACCATTCATTGTGTATTCCCGTGCCTTGTTTGTCCTGCCCAAGTGCATCACCTCACACTTAAATTCCATTTGCCACTGATCAGCCCATCTGACGAGCTCGTCCATATCCTCCTGTAATCTAAGGCTATCCTCCTCACTATTTACCACCCCATTAATTTTCGTGTCATCTGCGAACTTACTGATCAACCCTCCTACATTCAAGTCTAAATCGTTTATTTATACCACAAACAGCAAGGGACCCAACAACAATCCCTGTGGAGCCCCACTGGACACAGGCATCCAGTCACAAAAACATCCCTTGACCATCACCCTCTGCTTCCTGCCACTCAGCCAATTCTGGATCCAATTTGCCAAATTGCCTTGGATCCCATGGGCTCTTATCTTCAAGGTCCCCATGTGGGACCTTATCAAAAGCCTTGCTGAAGTCTAAGCAGACTACATCAAATACATTGCCCTCATCTACACACCTGGTCACCTCTTCGAAAAATTCAATCAAATTGGTCAGACATGACCTCCCCTTAACAAAACCATGCTGACTGTCCTTGATTAATCTCTGCCTCTCCAAGTGTAGATTAATTCGGTCCCTCAGGATTGCTTCCAATAGTTTCCCCAGCACTGAGGTTAGACTGACTGGCCTGTAGTTCCCTGGTTTCTCCCTTCCTCCCTTCTTGAATAACGGTACCATATTGGCTGTCCTCCAGTCCTCTGGCACCTCTCCTGTGGCCAGAGAGGTATTGAAAATTATTGCCAGTGCCCCTGCTATCTCCTCCCTTGCCTCACTCAACAGCCTGGGATACATTTCATCCAGGCCTGGAGATTGATCTACTTTAAAGCCTGCCAGACCACTCAGACCACCTCCTCCCTTTCTATGCTAATTTCTTCAATTATATCACAGTCCTTCTGCCTGATTTCCATACCCACGTCTTCCCCCTCACTTGTGAACACCGACACAAAGTATTAATTTAGAACCCTACCTACACACACAAATTACCACTATGGTCCTTAATGGGCCCTACTCTTTCCCTAGTTAACCTCTTACTCTTACATACATACTTGACCTCATCCTCATCAACCTGCCTGCCACAGATGCATCTGTCCATGATGGTATCAGTAGGAGTGACCACCACACAGTTGTTGTGGAGACAAAGTCCCACCTTCACATTGAGGATACCCTCCATCGTGTTGTGTGGCACTACTGCCATACTAAATGGGATAGATTTCGAACAGATCTAGCAACTCAAGACTGGGCATCCATGAGGAGCTATGGGCCATCAGTAGCAGCAGAAGTGTACTCAAACACAATCTGTAACCTCATGACCTGGCATATCCCCCACTCTACCATTACCATCAAACCAGGGGATCAATTCTTCAATGAAGAATGCCGGAGGCCATGCCAGGAGCAGCACCAGGCATACCTAAAAATGAGGTGTCAACTTGGTGAAGCTATAACACAGGACTACTTGTGTGCCAAATAGCATAAGCAGCAAGTGATAGACAGAGCTAAGTGATCCCACAACCAATGGATCAGATTTAAGCTCTGCAGTCCTACCACATCCAGTCATGAATGGTGGTGGACAATTAAACAACTCACTGGAGGAGGAAGCTGCACAAACACCCCCATCCTCAATGATGGAGGAGCCCAGCACATCAGCGCAACAGATAAGGCTGAAGCATTCGCAACAATCTTCAGCCAGAAGTACCGAGTGGATGATCCATCTCGGCCTCCTCCGGAAGTCCCCAGTCTTCAGCCAATTTGATTTGCTCCATGTGACATAAAAAAAATGGCTGAAGGCACTGGATAGTGCAAAGGCTATGGGCCCTGACAATATTCCGGAAATCGTACTGAAGACTTGTGCGCCCCTTGAGCTTGCCATGCCCCTAGCCAAGCTGTTCTAGTACAGCTACAACACTGGCATCTACCCAGCTATGTGGAAAATTGCCCAGATATGTTGTGTACGTAAAAGGCAGGTCAAATCCAACCCAACCAATTACTGCCCCATTAGCCTACTCTCAATCATCAGTAAAGTAATGGAAGGTGTCATCAACAGTGCTATCAAGCGGCACGTGCCTAGCAATAACCTGCTCACTAACGCCCAGATTGTGTTCTGCCAGGGCCACTCAGCTCCTGACCTCATTACAGCCTTCGTTCAAACATGGACAAAAGAGCTGAACTCCCAAGGTGAGGTGAGAGTGACTGCCCTTGACATCAAAGCCACATTTGACTGAGTGTGGCATAAAGGAGTCCTAGCAAAACTGGAGTCAATGGGAATCAGGGGGGAAACTCTCCACTGGTTAGAGTCATACCCAGCACAAAGGAAGATGGTTGTGATTGTTGGAGGTCAGTCATCTCACCTCCAGGACATCTCAACAGTAGTTCCTCAGGATGTGTCCTTGGCTGAACCATCTTCAGCTGCTTCATCAATGACCTTCCTTGCATCATAAGGTCAGAAGCGGGGATGTTTGCTGATGATTGCACAATGTTCAGCACCATTCGCGACGACTCAGATTCTGAAGCAGTCCATGTCCATATGCAGCAAGACCTTGACAATATCCAGGCTTGGGCTGACAAGTGGCAAGTAACATTCACACCACACAAGTGCCAGGCAATGACCATCTTCAACAAGAGAGAATCTAACCATCGCCCCATGATGCTCAATGGCATTACCATCACTGAATCCCCCATTATCAACATCTTGGGGGTTACCATTGACCAGAAACTGAAGCAGACTAGCTACATAAATACAGTGGCCACAAGAGCAGATCAGAGGCTAGGAATCATACAATGGGTAACCCACCTCCTGAGTCCCCAAAGCCTGTCCACCATCTACAAGGCACAAGTCAGGAGTGTGATGGAATACTCCCCAGTTGCCTGGATGAGTGCAGCTCCCACAACACTCAAGAAGCTTGATACCATCCAGGACCAAGCTTGATTGGCACCACATCCACAAACATTCACTCCTTCCACCACCAACGCACAGTAACAGCAGTGTGTACTATCCACAAGTTACACTGCAGGAATTCACCAAGGCTCCTTCAACAGCACCCTCCAAACCCACGACCATTACCATCTAGAAGGACAAGGGCAACAGATACATGGGAATACCACCACCTGGAAGTTTCCCTCCAAGTCACTCACGATCCTGACTTAGCAATATGTCGCTGTCCCTTCACTGTTGCTGGGTCAAAATCCTGGAACTCCCTCCCTAACAGCACTGTGGGTGTACCTACACCATAAGACATCAGCTCAAGAAATCAGCTCACCACCACCTTCTCAAGGGCAACTAGGGGTGGGCAATAAATCCTGGCCCAGCCAGTGAAGCCAACATCCTGTGAATGAATAAAAAAAAAAACCCTCCAGCCTCTCAGCATAGTGGCCATTCTTCACAGTGTATCTATAGGCATTGAATGCTAACTAGTTAGCTGAATTAGATCACACAGTTGTGCCAGATTCTGTCTCCACCTGATCTCCACACACACAGTCCAGCAGGAGAGAAAAGCCTGGGGAAAGAGACCAATTATAGTCGTCCTACTGTTTTCCCCATTGAGGTCAGCTACGTGGGGAATAACCCAAGGCATTACTGGCCTGCATGGTTCAATAACACATCAAGTGGTGCATTTACACTTAAGGCTCTTGTTTATTTGTTAAAATACTGTCAGCATTCAAGTTTTTTGCAAAATGTTAGCAGCAAGGCAAAATAAAAAGTTCAGTGCTCAACTTCCACCAAGGAGGTTAAACATTTTGCGCCCCCAAACTGGCTGTTCATGCTTGACTGTTAACATCTTAGAAATGGCACAAGGGATTTTAGTGTTCCATCTTAACGATGGACCCTAGAACATTGGGGAGAACTGGAATTTCCCCCAGCTTACCCGGTACGTGGATAGGTGCTGTAAATGCCAGTTATGTAGCTGCAGTGGTCTGAGATAGCATTCCTCCACCTCTCCAGCTGTGAATCACATTCTAATGTGACACGAATCAACCTTATTCACATTACTGTGTACACCGGCTGTAGACACAAGGGGCAGATTTTTTACGCCGCCTCCTGCTGGTGAGATTTTCCAGTCCCGCCAAAGTCAATGGGCTTTTGAACGTCTTGCTGCATTTCCTGGCCCTCAAAGGCAGGGAGTGAAGATTGGAAGCGTGAGATGCCATGGGACTACTGCCACATGTTCTTGGTGGTTTGCTGAAGATTTCAGGGTGCCTATGGGCCAGCTCATTGCGAGGTTTAAACAAGAAAGTGCTGAATTCTTACTTTCCGTAAGTTTCAGTGTTGGCTTTCTACGACCGGGAATTATTGGTCAATAAGTTTGTTCCAGTCCGCAGCATTATGTAAATTGTAAGTTGGTTGTGTTACATTAATAGACACAGCAGTAAACCAAGTCAGCCTCAGATTGCCTACGTGCAATTTTTCAAATAAACCTCTAGCAATGCTATCAGAGTTGAATGGCATTTATACCCAATTTTTGTACTTAAATGTATCATTTCTCAAAGGACATTGATCAGCTTAGGGTGGCATGATTTAAAACTAAATAATGTCTTAATTTTTTTATTAAAAGGAATGGATAACTGTATATTTGTTTTGGCAGAAATTTAGGCTGCAGAGCTTGGCTCTGTAGTGCCTGACTTTTTGGCATTATGGATGCCACATTGGGTGCAAAATGGTGCCCGCGTGGCATATGCATATTTCTGATGCGGGCCACATGGGACACCATTTTGGTGAGGGCAATGTTAGGAGCTGTGTGTCAAAAGTATTTAGAATAGGTAGATCATGACACAGCTACCATGTAACACTGGTTTGACTCAAGTGGTGTCGTTTTCAACCTCAACTCCACCTAATGCCCCCTCTTAACCTCACACACTGAACACATGTTCAGCAGCAGAAAGGATGCCTCACCAGTGCTACATAAAAGTATCAACTACTTTCAGATCAGTTACTGATTGATTTCTACTGGCTGCTGCTGAATTTGTGGAATGCTATGAGTTTCCTTCTGCTGTTTCAAATTTCTGAAGTCTACAGGGTGTGGTGTTGCACACGGAGAAAACCCTGGTTCTCACCTTGAGGATTCTGCTCAGACCACTTGTTCCCAGTCATGGGCGCTGTAGTTTCTATCCCTTTTGACCTTCAACATGATGGGGAGAATAAGGAGGTGACACAAAGCAGGACAAGCTGCTTGAAGAGGGAGGAGGAAGAGGGGAAGAGCTCTTAGCAGGAGGCAATATCCACCCAGAGCATTCGGGGAACAATCCTCCTACCTCAACCTCAGTGTATGTTACTTCTTTGTTTTATGAAGGAGGTGCTCACTGAAATCTGCCACCTCTTGCAGACTAGCCTGAAGCCTCAGAGCAGGACAAGGGTGGCAGTGCCAGTGGCTGTGAAAATATTGTGGACATGGACTTCTTTGTGTTGGTATCCTTCCAAATTGGAGCAGGAGAGATCTCTAATGTGTTGCAGTTTGTTTTCTACTGCTACATAAGGGAGGTGATTGATGCTCTGCCAGGAGAGGGAAGTACATTCTATCCACTCTCTCCAGAGAGGAGGTAGAACTGCCATCCACAATTCCATTGGGAAAACCTTTGGGGTGCTTAACCCACACTTGCACTGACTGGAGGAGCCCTGCAGCACTAGCCAGAGCATGCATCACAATTTGTCATGATTTGCTGCGTCCTGCACAACCTCACCATCATGAGGACACAGCTCTTGCCACCAGGTGTACAGCCAGCAGCTGAGGAGGAGCAAGTGGAAGAGAGGAGGCAACTAACACATCCCTTCCCAGCAAGGGTGTTAAAGATCAGCTCGTCTGACTGCAGTACCAATGAGCATAGCCCCAGTTCCCCATTCACCAACAGTCACATACCTTCCCTTTGTCACTGACCGTCAGTGTCCTCTTGGTGGCAGTGCTGAAATAAAAGGCACTACAAAATAACTTCATCAAAAAAGTCCATCCAATATTCCATACAAAACCCAACAAATCATCCCTGCACATTCCCATTGTTTTCTGGCCTAGTGCACTTGCACAGTGCTACCCCAGTGACTGGTGCTGGATTTTCGATGGACGAGACTGAAGGCAGCCTTGCAGGATGCTGTCGAGCAGCCGTGCTCCAGGATTACCTGGCTTTGAACTGCAACACCTCCACATTGGCTGCAATCCCTGGACTAGCTGGCTGACCGAGAACAGCAAAGGTACTGGTGGATGGAAAAGGTGGGAGGATGAATGTTGTAATCCTGAGTGAGGACGTGAGGTTCATGTTTCATGGAACCACTGCCACTTCCCTGAGTACCTTGGCAAGTTTCGTATTCTGCCATCCTAGAAGTCTGCTAAAGCACAAATTGCTGGACTGTTTGGGGATCCTCCAAGCCCATTTCCTCATTGGGATTTGCAGTCATGATGGCTGCAGTCTGCGCCTGCATGACAATAAGCTGAGATTGCATAACTTCAGTGTAAGCAGCTCCAGACGTGCTGTGGTTGCAGTGGAAGCTGAGACATCGGCCATTGAGCACTGCATAATGTTTGGCTCCACAGGTGCTGCTGTGAAGTTGGCTATCACTTTCACCCTGGAAAGAATAGGCTCCCAGCTCTGCACAAGGCACTGTGATACCTCCATGCTCCTTGACAGTGACTGAAAGCTCTCTGGCAGGCCTGCCAACGCACACACGAATGCTTTTCCTCGAAGCTGCCCCATTGGAGGTCTCATCTGAATTCCCTGCAGCAGAGCTTGTGCATAGCCTCGCCCTCCAGCCATTGGGCAATGGACTTGCCTCAACCCTCTTCTCTGGCTGCAGGATACTCACACCCAGTAACTCACCATGCGCTACCCTCTAAAGTACACAGTGCCAGCCTCTGAGCTAGTGGCTGCGAGTGTCAGATCAAGTGACGATGTTTCTCCATCATCAGAGTCTTCTTCCCCTTCCCTTTCTTGCTCCTGCACCATTGCCTGGTCAGGTTGCAGTTCTTGAGTATCTGAAAGCAGGGATGCACAAAGGTAGGGTTGTGCTGAGGGGAAAGCTTACACCATCTACAGCTGGGAATCAAAGCTGAGGGGAAAGTGGGATGTAAGGAGGTGTGTTAGGTCAGACCATTGCTTCATTTTTGATCCTTTAAGCCCCACCGCTGGCAACGTTCTCAGTAATGGCTGCTCCGGCAATGGTGAGGACCACCTCCTTTAATAGGATGAGAACAGGCCGATTAACTACTGCTGTCTTTGGCTGTGCGTCACCCTGTCCAGCAACGAAGAGGGAAGTGTGTCAGTCAGTTTCGTGCAGCCTGAGTGAGATGACTGTCATGGTTGACTAGCTGGCAGTGTGTGCAAGCTGTGAGCTGCAGGTGGGAGGCTTGTAGCTGTGCTAAATGTGTGAGGATTGGGTGAAGCTCTGAATGTTAGGCTTGAGTCACGATTGATCGAGATTGTTGGTAGATGATTGTGTGTGTCGTGCATTGAGCAGTGTCTGAGTGGTGGTTCAGTTGGCAGGATGTGGCATTTGAAGATGAATTCACTAACCATCACCATTTGTGAAATCTCATTAAACTTCTTTGGGCGTTGCAACCAGGTTCTCAGGGCTTCACGACTGGCATCGGCCTCTATGGCTATCAGCTCCCATTACCTTCTGAGTTTGCCTGGACTGCCTCGTTGGCCACACGTGGATCCAGGACCTCTCCCCACCCTGTTCCTGCACCAAGGCCTCCAATGCTGCGTCAGAGATTGTGGAGCCCACTCTCTGCCATGTTGTGCTATTCTTGTGTAATTCCCAGGTCAGACTCACTTGTGTAATAAATTCCAGCACTTGCACCTCTTAAAGAGAAGATGCAAGACTGGATTTAAGTCACCTAGACTAACTTGCACTCACACTAGCCTCTCAATATTTTGCACCCTTCGCAGGCACTCACCTCACTTAGCGCTGACTTCATACGGCAAACATTAGCTCAGTGACAGTACTTTTGCCTCAGCAGGTAATAGGTTCAAGTTCCACCCCAGAGGGGACTGACAGTTCAGTGCAGTACTGAGGGAGTGCTGCACTGTTGGAGATGCCGTCTTTCAGATGTGACATTAAACCCAGGCCCCGTCTCCTCTCTGAGGTGCAAGGAAAAATCCCACGCTCTAATTGAAGAGCAGGGGAATTTTTCTTGTCAATGTATATCCCTTAATTAACATCATTAAGAAAAGATTATCCGGTTATTATCACATTGCTGTTTGTGCAAATTGGCTGCTGCATTTCCTTACGTTGCAACAGCAACTAAATTTCTAAAGTACTTTGTAGGATGTGAAAGGGGCTATATAAATGTATGTTCTTTCTTTCTCCTCTGGGACCAGTGTATGTCTCCAATAACTGTCAATGAAAGGAAAGCATTGTGTGTGTGTCCATGCAGCGTGTCTGTTTTTCTCTCCCCCCCCTCCCCCATCCAACCCCCCCCTCGTTCTGTCCCCCTCACTCTCCATCTTTCTCTCTCTTTGCCCCACTCTCTCCACCCCTCTCCCTCCCCCTTTCCCACTCACTCCCCCCTCGCTCTGTCCCCCCCTCGCTCTGTCCCCCCCTCGCTCTGTCCCCCCCTCGCTCTGTCCCCCCCTCGCTCTGTCCCCCCCTCGCTCTGTCCCCCTCTCGCTCTGTCCCTCCCCTCGCTCTGTCCCCCCCTCGCTCTGTCCCCCTCTCGCTCTGTCCCTCCCCTCGCTCTGTCCCCCCCTCGCTCTGTCCCCCCCTCGCTCTGTCCCCCCCTCGCTCTGTCCCCCCCTCGCTCTGTCCCCCCCTCGCTCTGTCCCCCCCTCGCTCTCTCCCCCCCTCGCTCTCTCCCCCCCTCGCTCTCTCCCCCCTCGCTCTGTCCCCCCCTCGCTCTGTCCCCCCCTCGCTCTGTCCCCCCTCGCTCTGTCCCCCCCTCGCTCTGTCCCCCCCTCGCTCTGTCCCCCCCTCGCTCTGTCCCCCCCTCGCTCTGTCCCCAACTTGCTCCCTCCTGCCCTTGTGCTCTTCCCCCCTTGCTCTCACCCCTCTCTCTCTCCCCCCTCTCTCTCTCTCTCTCTCTCTCTTTCCCCCCTCCCTCGCTCTCTCTAAAGCTTTCTGTCTCTCCCCTCTCCCTCTCCCCTCTCTCTCGCTCTCTCCCCTCTCGCTCTCTCTCCCCTCTCGCTCTCTCTCCCCTCTCGCTCTCACCCCACCTTGCTCTCACCCCCCCCCCCGGCTCTCACCCCCCTAGCTCTCACTCCCCCTTGCCCTCTCCCCCCTTGCCCTCTCCCCCCTTGCCCTCTCCCCTCTTGCTCTCTCCCCCCTTGCCCTCTCCCACCTCGCCCTCTTCCACCTTGCTCTCTGCCCCCTCACCCTCTCCCACCTCGCTCTCTCTCCCCTCACTTGTTCTCTGCCCCCCTCACTCGCTCTCTTCCCCCCTCACTCGCTCTCTTCCCCCCTCGCTCTCTCCCCTCTCCCCTCGCTCTCTCCCCTTTCCCCTCGATCTCTCTCTCCCTCTCCCCTCACTATCTCTCTCTCCCTCTCCCCTCTCCCGCTATCTCTTTCTCTCTCTCTGTTTCTTGATCTGAACACACACATAGTACAATATCTAACTATTTTTTATGTTTTTCCTGACTGGAGTAATGGCTTACAGCAGTATTGGATCTTTATAAAGGTAAGGTTATAGTTACGAGTGGGCTATGCTTTCCCAGTCTGTAGCTACCGCCCCTGTTGAGAGTTTAGTATTATGCAGTGTAGACTTCAGAATTAGTGCACGAGTCCACAAATGGATGGCAGATCTTCCAAGCAGCAGGATTGTGAGGAGGTAAGAGCCTAAGGGAAGGAACACAATGCTAAGAATGTAAATTAGTTTTAGATCTTCCACTTTCTGTTCATGTGATAGAATCACAAGGTACTGATGTAAAAGCAAGGTGACATTTTGCACCGCTCTTTTGAATTACTTAATTTTAATTAGTTTCCTTCTTTGTTTCACAGAAACCTAATGCCTCGGACTCTGGAAGGTCAGATCACCATGGAGAAAACCCCTAGTTATTTTGTCACCAAGGAAGCCCCGAAGCGAATCTTTTCCATGTCAAAAGATACCAAATTGATTGTGGTGGTCAGAAACCCTGTGACTAGGGCGATTTCAGACTACACCCAAACCCTATCCAAGAACCCGGACGTTCCAAGCTTTCAAATGCTGACGTTTAAAAACATGAGCACAGGTCTCATCGACACATCATGGAGTGCCATCCGCATTGGAATTTATGCCAAACACCTGGAAAACTGGCTTCAGTATTTCCCCCTTTCCAAGATTCTTTTTGTGAGTGGGGAGAGGCTCGTTAGTGATCCAGCCGGCGAGATGGGCCGCGTGCAGGATTTTTTGGGGCTTAAGAGAGTCATTACTGACAAGCATTTCTATTTTAATGAGACCAAGGGCTTCCCTTGCCTGAAGAAGCCTGAAGGCAGCAGCAGGCCTCGCTGCCTTGGTAAATCAAAGGGAAGAACTCATCCCAAAATAGACATGGAAGTTGTTCTCCGGCTCAGAGAGTTCTACAGGCCATTTAATCTGAAGTTCTACCAGATGACGGGCCATGACTTTGGCTGGGAGTAAAACACCATATATCAAGTACAAAGCAACTGGTGATTAGTTGCATATCAAGCATCCAAGTTTGTTGATTTTAACCTTTTTCTGAGTGCAGAATTTCCTGGAAACTTGTAAAATTCTGTCTTGTTTGCCGCAATGTTGTGAACATGTACTGAATCTTCACTGGTCAAAACTCTTCTGCTGAACACTATAAAAGAGGGATGCAAAGATGACAAATACAAGCAAAGGAATTATTCTCATAAAAATGAAAAATCCTAAGTGCTGCCTTCATACTTGGATGGTATCGGGAATGAACTGCAAGACCATATCACTCCAGAAATGTCCGACACTAGGAATAGTCATTAGTGGCTGTGAAATTAAAAATAAATAATAATGCTAGGCTTTTTACTTTCTGCAGTGTTCTGGACCCTTTATTAGCAGTCACTGTGTTGTCCAAGGCGAGTAGCATTTATTATGAAGCATCTTAAATTAAACACTGGCCCCAACAAACGAGCACTGTTGAAGGTCTTGAGATCTGACCCTGAATGGTAAAATTGATTTACCGTAATCAACTGCTAAACTGCAAAACGTGTGTCGGGTCTGGATTTACCATTTGCTTGGTGTTTTAAAAACATTGTTCCTATCCATTTTCCAATTTAAGATTAATCTGTCTATTTAGTAGAGATACCTTTTTTTCCTATTTTAATCCGTTTAATATTAAATATGTTTTGCACCAATGGTATTTTCCATTATGAAATCCTGGTGAAAGAGATAATGTTTAACATAACATCAAGCAATGAAAACATGTACAAAGTGTGCAGAACGTGCCCCTGAGTAGATCAAATCCACTGTTCAGGGTTGGACACCTCGGACCCATTTACTAGGCACTGTTATGCATTGCCCACTGGGATAACTTTAGTTGCAGTTGTCTGGGTTGGGTAGTAGTGGTATTTAAAGTCCAAATTGATTATGATTGTGCAACCTTAGATTGAAGGGATAAAAATCACATCTGATCCAAACTGACCCAATTTTAACCACTAACTCTGCAGCTAAACTGCATATCTCGTTTTTAAATGCTTCTGTTCATAGAAAGAAAAAAAATCATGTTATCTATTACTTCTGTACCTATAGTCTTTAGAATGGTATCATGCTTCTGGCTCTGCCCGTTGAAAGCTCATTGGAACAGACTGGCAAGCATTCAGATATCATCCACTGATGTTTGTTTGTTGGACCAGCAAAAGGCCGTTAAATACTCTGAAAAATTGAATAGAGTTTGAACCTGTTAATCCAAATTTAATTTGGTCTCCGTGGCCTATAACCTACCTCTGTCCCAACCAAGTACATGACCCGGTGTCAAATTCAATGTCCAATGCCTGAGCAAGCAGTAGAATAATAAAGCAGCCTGATCTTGCCTTGCTTGCTACCGAGTAAAGTCGCTTTACATTAAGCAATCAGGTTACTTAAGTAAGTAGTCCATAATACAACAAAGATGAGCAAAATTATTTAAAGAACTAATTTCCTGTAACTTTCTTTCACTAATACAAAGTTGTATTTTGTTTTTGGTTTAAAAAGTGCAAAAGTCGCCACAACTTAATCCCCCTCCTTCCTATAATGGTGGGTAAGATAATGCACCACTGCTCTGGATATTGTTGCATTTCCAGACTAAGACCAATTTACTCCAGTGTCTGAATCCATCCCATTTATAGAAAAGCCCCAAGAAGAGCAATTTCGGTTAACCGCAAGCTGTTCTTTCTTAAACTTAACTTGCTGCTTAGGAAGCATTCTCTGTATTTGTTCAAAGAACAGAAAGCATAGATGGTCAAGTCAGAATCCTGTGAGAAGCCCAGTTTGTGCACCTACTGCAAGTTTTCTCTTTTAGGTAAGAAGGTGGGTTCTGTCATCACATTTGGATCATCATCAGATATGAATAAAAGGTATCTTCTTGGTATTAAGTTTTTCATTTTTAAAAGCAAATGCAAGCATTTCAAAATGGTTAGCTTTTCAAGTACCCTCCTTGTCATTAGCAGGTTAAGCAATCCACACAATGAGGCCTCATGAGTGATAGCTTGGTATTGCATGCTACAGTCAAGTTATAATTACCCTGAGAAACTCATTTAATGATGGAAAATTTTTCCCATGTTTCATTATGTCACAAGCCAATGGACAAAAAAAAGCAATCATGAAAATGCTGGCTTTTCCTCATGGGTTTTATACTTTAAACTGTTAACTGACATTGAGACAGTTTACTGTTGTATTCATAATGTATGGTTGAGAATAACTAATATAATTTTGTTCAACTAAAGTCCATGTATTTTTTGCACCAAGCTTACTACTTACATTTTTGTGGATTTGCATTATTTTAGTAGCGTTTACTTAACACTGAACATATATATATATATATATATATAGTAATTATTTCTAATGGACAGATAATTAAGACGCTCAAGTCATTGCTCTCCGTGATGTATAAGAAGTTATTCTAAGTAATATTTTCCCATTGTTATATATGGACTGAAGAAACTATTCTTGTCTTTATAAACAAAACCTATTTTCTATCATTTGGTTTCTAAAGTGATAATTCCCTAAAACATAATGTTTCATTTTCTACACTATCAGAAAGTTCATTGGTCTTTTCACAAGGGAGGTACCTGTTTAACACTCTGCTGGAGCAAGGATTTCTGCTCTTTCAGCTAAATTGGAGTGATTGTATTGCTATTTTTCCTAGATTGAGAGCATTTTGTAATTAATGTACATTTGCTTTTTGGATATTTTTATATACACAATGCTATTCCTGCATTTAAGTTAAACTGCATATTCAATCCCTTATTTTACTCAGAGGTTCAATCACTGTTCCAGCAGAAGGCTATAGTTTGAGAACTGAGTGTTGGAAACTGCTTAGTTTGCCAAATGCTAATACATTCAGACATCATCTTCCATTGGATAACATTTCAGATCACAGCAGGTTTCTCCACTTAAGATGTTGGCAATTGAGACCAATTTTCTTGTTGTTAGATCATCAAATCCTGCTAAGATTTGTATTAAATCAAAATGGAAAGGAAATCTTCAAAAGAACTACGCGCAATCAAACCGAATTGTTGGCAACCTTTCCTTGAATGATTTTACAGCCATGACTCGTTCTTTGTCTCAACTTTAAATGGATTTTACTCAATGTAGCCCCCATCTTTTAGCTTGCAATAGATAATGTTCCTAGTTTATATTTTCCATACAGAAAGCTTTTAATAAGCACTCAACATTCTCCGATATCCCACAATCTGCAATAAAACATGATGTTTATGGTTTCCCTCATGTCAACAGATAAAAAGGCTATAATACACAGGCCAGTGTTTTCCACTTCTGGGCTTGTGATCACAGAATTTTCTGTCCATTCCCCGTAGTTTCTAATGTACTTTTAGCAGATCTCGAGGGGCATGTTATAGAAAAGGTTGACCGAATCTTGCTTTGAAATGCGTTGGGCTTTAAGAAAATATTCAGTTGCCACTACAGTACATTTTCTCAAAGTGGAGCCTTACTGACAATCTAGGCCTTTGTTCCTCAGAATCGTGGGTATCTTAAGATCTACAGTTTAAAGGTCAAAGGTACCAAGCATCCTGTAAAAAGGCAACATAGGGTGGAATTTTACGGCCCCATCACAGCAGGGGTGGGGTCGTGAAATGCGGCGAGCGGCTCAAAAGTCCATTGACTTTGGCAGGACGGGACAATCCCGCCGACAGGTGGGCCTGTAAAATTCTACCCATACAGATGTTGTGACAGTGCCATTCTAAATTAAATTATCAGGCACTCACAATAGAGAATAACCAATCAAATCAACTTGGACCGCTCAAAATTTGAAGCACAGAAAAAAATACAATTGATTCCACTTACCGGCCATCTCTCACGTTGCAGGATTATGGGCTGTTCTAGAATCCATGGATGAGGAAGTCCTGAATTGAAGCAGGCCAGTGTTTCCTGCAAAAAAGCCACACTTGTCCTATCTGTGGAAGACAGTTGTATATTATAGAATGAGTGACTCTATCTAATCTCTGATGTCATCTAAAATTTAGTTTTATGAGTATTCTGTTAAGTCACTATAGGGTTAGGTCATCAGAAAAGGAAGGGCTGATTCTCCTGATCTTTCCTCCAGGGAATACCTGGTTTTCTCAGGAGCATAGGTTAGGACAAAAGGGAGGGTGACCTCTGTTACCAGATTTTCACCTCTTCTACATTGTTCCAGGATATCTCAGGGCACAGTCTGGAATAGGTGCAGGCTGATTTCATTCTAACGAGGTGTAAGGGACTGCTTGCTGCTGCATTACTGGCTTGGCTTGCAGTGAAACCAATTACACTGGTCTAGCTCCGGATCTCTGCTGGCTGGAGAGTCAGGGTGGTAGGGTGTGGAGTGGATTGAATAGTAAAGGCTAAACGGATAAGCACCCCTTTGGTGCTGGTTCTTAACCCTCTGATCTCCCAGTTACATATCCCACCCAATTCTCCTCTCCACTGAAGTTGATGTAAAGGACAATCAGATGGCATGTATAATGGGTGGCCAGTCTGATACTGCCAGCTTTTCACCACCACATATCTTCCAAGGTATATTTCACATTTTTAAATGGCTTGGTTGGGTTTAGTTTAGTTTTGTTCAGGTATGATTTATTCCTACCACATGATATCTACTGTGTTTACAAACACTGTGATTTATCACGCTGTACATGTTTCATGGGTGTTTCAGTCAAAGAGTGCATGATGCTGGTTAACCCTGTTTGCTCACCGACAAGATACCTGCCCTGTGAACCACTGCTACTATTGGTGTCATAAGGTCAGAGCCAGGCCTGTTCACATCACATTCACAGTCGAGAAGCTCCTTTCTCTGCTGTGAATAGACACAAGTACAAATCAGCACTGGACGCAGAACATAGGCCTGTATGTGCATCTGAACAGAAATGTACAGTTATGTCGCCTGCTTCCTGCTGGATTATATTGTAGACCCTGCAGTGGCTGGCAAATGAGCAAGACTCCTTAACAATTCCTGACTGCATGTACCCACATGACCTAGGGGTACAAGTTATTTGAAAGCCTTTGAGGTGAGTCTACGTGCTGATCTCAGGTTGATATATTTAAGTTCACAGAATTTATCGTAACAAGTTCATTCTGCACTGTATATGGTACTACTTTCACTGCTCTGAAGTATGTAGATGTGAAACTCAAAACTTCTACAAAATATTTGAAACCATCCCAGAAGCTTTTTGTTTGAAAGTTAAACACAATTCTTTCCCTGCAACTGCGTAAATAGCCTAATACAAAATGTTGCAGAGAATAAAAGTTCAGTTAATGCAAGAGAAAATGGTGATTTTTTTTCTCTCTCCCTCCACATTTTTCACTTGGCTGAGGAACAATGATATCATTGCCAAGAAAAGTCACCACAAGCAATTAAAAACACTTCTTTCCTATTGGCATTCTCCCTGGACTGTATAATTCATGGACAAAATGTCTAAAAAAGCAGGGAGGCCGTCGAGATGAAAGTTGTCTCTGGTCTGACGCGCTGGGGGGCTATGTCACATCTGCTGGAACTTGTTGTCAATTCCTCTGGCAGCTCGGTGTGATGGACTGCACTCCTCGTGTTTGGGTTTTGTTTCTCGTGACATTCTACCAAATTATTCTCAGTGACAGCTTTAAAGTTTCCCAAAGTGCCAGTGAAAGCCTCAAATGCTGATAGTGATCCTATTAGCCAGATGAGTGAATACATTCAGGGGTAGCCATATTGATATGCAAAAATCCAGCCTTGCTCTAAAGAGTGTCTGTGTCTCCCTTTTGTAAAGCAGCCGTACATTTTAAGAGCAAGCCTTTCTCTGGCTGCACAATACCATATAGACTGCAGCATTAAGAGTATCCAAAGCGGCCACAACCGTATTGAATCTCAGATTGCAGACTCATTAAGGATGCTCAATGAGGTCTTGCAAATACTGTTCAAGGCGGTTGACTGCGTGGATTTGGATTTTTGAAGTGTTGCACAATCCCCTGTTGAACCTAATTGCTGCCCTCGCAGTTAGGGGTCAAGTGTTTGCATTCATTGCATTGGACTGAGAGTACTTGTGACTTTGTCTGACCAGAGTCTCCACTTCATCACATCTTGGACAATGAATAAACGTTTGCTGTTATTGAGAGAGTACCTGAGACTTCACTTTATAAACTACAATTTCAAGCTACTAACTTCTTCAATGAAGGAAGACAGAACCTGCGTTAACCAGTATCTAACTGTACAGACCTCTTGGTGTTGAGGTAAAAGGCCATTCAAAATTTGTAACATTTTCACAAGCAAGGTGCTTGACCTTCCACCCGACCCCACCCCCACCGCAGCCCTAAATCTGGCTTTGAACAATTGTTAAAAATGCAAGTTTGCAATGGTTACTCACATTCTCTATAAAGCAACCTTTGTTTATTTGTTCTATCTGACTAGAACTAGACGAACTGAAATTTATTTTTAAAAATCAACTGCATGCCTTAATTCTAGTAAGAATTATTATTTTAATACAATATCTTTGAAGAGATCAAATTGTCTTTATAAAGCTTGTTCATTAGAGCTCAGTTTATGCATTCTAATCATGTTATGCAAACAAAACATATTATTATATCCATTTAAAATTGGTTATACATGCAAATAGTTCTAAACCATAAATCAGAATTGTCTTGAGAATGCTTTTGGTGTGTGAAGCAAATGCTATCTTTAATATTTTAAGTATATAAGCAGGGCAGACACTGGATTGATTTGTAGAATACTGTGCCAGAGGACAGGAGGATTGTAAATGTTACTCCCTCCTCAAAAAAAGGAGAGAGATAAACCCAGCAACTGCAGACCAGTAAACAGAATGTTGGCGTTGGGAAAACTCCTGGAGAAAATAGGCTGGATTTTCAAACACCCACGGGGGTAAGTTTTAGTACGGGTGTGTTTTAAAAATAGCACTCCCAGATGCCATGTCAGTAGTCCGTCTCTATGACGCACTCCAATTTTCAAAGGGAGAGTTGGGGCGGAGGAGGAGCTGGCAACCCACAGTCCTCCAATTAACTTGCTGCTAAGCTCAGTGAAAAGCTTGTTAATAGCTGGAGAGGGACAGAATCCAATTTTCAAAGGCAGGAAAAGGAAGAGTGACGATCTTGGGAACGAAAGTACACATTTTTCATGAACACAGAAAGGCATTTTGGTTTATTGTGGCTGCTGATTTAAAATCTTCAAGAAAGGAAAATCAATTTGAGGCGCCCATGCGGTGGCACAAAGTTGCCATTGCTTGAACAAAGTGGATTAAATACCTGATGAGTAAGCGTTTGAGCACTTGTTTGGATAGTGAATCTGCTGGTCCTCTGCTCTCCTGTCTGTCCCATTCCACAAGGCAATGGAAGCCCAGTAATGACTGCTGTCTGCCTTTGAGAAACCCCCTCCAATTCTCTCTTCCAGGCAATGTCCAATGACATTGATTGGGCACCGAGCTCACCTCCGGCCCAGTTAGGGGCTTTGCAAGTTAAAATTGTATCGCATTGCTAGTGCCAATGCAGTGCTGGGTTGGGGACTGGAAATTATATGGGAATGAAAATCCAGCCTATTATAATAATCTGGGGCAAAACTAATTGACATTTGGAGAAGTAGGGACTAATAAATGAAAGTCAGCGTATAGCTGTAAAAGGCAAATCTTGTTTTACTAACTGAATTGAGCTCTTTGACATAATGGAGAGGGTTGATAAGGGTAGTGTGGTTGATGTTGTGTACATAGATTTTCAACAGCTTGTTAGCAAAATTAATGCCCATGGGATTAGAGGGGCAATGGCAACTTGGATACAAAATTGGTTAAGGGATAGAAAGCAAAGAGTAATAGCAAAGAATGGTTGTTTTTCAGACTGGAAGAAAATAGAAAGTGGTGTTCCCCAGGAGTCAGTATTAGGGACACTGCACTTTTTGATGTATTTTAATGCCCTGGACTTATATACAGAGCATAATTTCAAAGCCTGCAGATGATACAAACTTGGCAATGTTATAAACAATGTGGTGACTAGTTAGACTTCAAGAAGACGTAGACTGGTAAAATGGTCAAACATCTGGCAGATGAAATTTAACACACAAATGGGAAGTGATAGTTTGGTAGGAGGAATAATTTGAACTAAATGGCAGAATTTCAAAGGGATTGTAAGAACCAAGAGACCTAGAAGTAAATGTACTCAAATTTTTAAAGGTAGCATGACAAGTTGAGAAGACTCATACTCATTAGGCAGAGAAGGAGACAATTCAGTCCATCAAACCCATGCCAGCTCCCTGTGGAACAATCCAACCAGGCGTGTTCCTGCTGCAATTTTATTTCCCTCAAGTGCCCATTCAGTTTCCTCTTGATGGTTTCCAGAAAGCTGCTTTTTTTAAAAAAGCATTTAGGATCCTGGAAGTTCCTCTTCAAGCCACTCACCATTCTGACATGGAAATAGATCACTGTTCCTTCACTGTCGCTGGGTCAAAATCCTGGAAATCGCTTCCTGACAGCACTGTGGGTGTACCTATACCACATGGGCTGCAGCGGTTCAAGACAGCAGCTCACCATCACCTTCTCGAGGGCAATTAGGGATGGGCAATAAATGCTGGCATAGCCAGCGATGCCTACATCCCATTAACGAATAAAATAGAATAGTGGAATAGAGTTCAAAAGTAAGTAAGTTATGCTAATAAAACACTAGGCTTCAGCTGGAGTATTGTGTTCAGTTGTGGACACCATATTTTGAGGAGGATGTCAAGGTCTTGGAGAGGGTGTTGAGGAGATTTACTAGAATGGAACCAGGGATGAGGGACTTCAATTATGTAGAGAGACTGGAGAGGCTTGAGTTGTTCTCCTTGAAGCAGAGAAAGTTATTAGGAGACTTGATAGAGATTAATAAGGAGGGAAAAATTAGAGTACGAGAGAAAGCTAGCTAGTAATATAAAGATGGATAGGAAGTTTCTATAGATATTTAAATAAGAAAAGAGTTAACAACAAGTGAACGTTGGTCCTATAGAAAGTGCGTCTGGGGAATTGATATTGGAAATTAAGGAAATGGTGGATGAATTAAACAGGTAAAAGCAAAATACTGCAAATGCTGGAAATCTGAAACAAAAACCAGAAAATGCTGGAAAAATTCAGCAGGTCTAGCACATCTGTAGAGAGAGAAACAGAGTTAATGTTTCGAGTCCATATGACCCTTCTTCAGAGCTGAAGGGCAGTGGAAATTTTTTTTTATTCATTCATAGGATGTGGCTTCAATGGCTGGGCCAGCATTTATTGCCCATCCCTAATTGCCCTTGAGAAGGTGGTGGTGAGCTGCCTTCTTGAACTGCTGCAGTCTATGTCATATAGATACGCCCACAGTGCTGTTAGGAAGGGAGTTCCAGAATTTTGACCCAGTGACAGTGAAGGAACGGCAATATATTTCCGATGGTAAATGATTTGCAGGGGAACTTCCAGGTGGTGGTGTTCCCATCTATCTGCTGCCCTTGTCCTTCTAGATGGTAGTGGTCATGAGTTTGGAAGGTGCAGTTGAAGGAGCCTTGGTGAATTCCTGCAGTGCATCTTGTAGATGGTACACACTGCTGCTACTGTGCGTTGGTGGTGGAGGGAGTGAATGTTTGTGGATGTGGTGCCAATCAAGCGGGCTGCTTTGTCTTGGATAATGCCAAGCTCCTCGAGTGTTGTGGGAGCTGCACTCATCTAGGCAAGTGCGGAATATGCCATCACCAAGGAAGTGGTATTAAGCAAATTGTTGAAACTGTGGGCTGCCAGCTCTACATGGACTTCACCCTAAGATCTTGAAAGAAGTGAGTAGTGAGAGAGTTAATGCATTAGTTTTAATTTTCCAAAATTCTCTAGAGTCAGGGAAGGTTCCATTAGATTGGAAAATAGCAAATGTAACTCCTTTATTCAAAAAGGGAGGGAGACAAAAGGCATGAACCTACAGGCCAGTTAGCCTAACATCTGTCATGGAAAATGTTAGAAGCTATTATTAAAGATGTTGTAGCAGGGCACTTAGAAAAATTCAAGGGAATCAGGCAGAATCAACATGGTTTTGTAAAAGGGAAATTATGTTTAACCAATTTATTGGAATTCTTTGAATGAGTCACATTTGCTGTGGATAAAGGGGAACTGGTGGATGTACTGTACTTAGATTTCCAGAAGGCATTTGATAAAGTGCCACATCAAACGTTATTGCAGCAAATAAAAGCTCATAGTGTAGGGGGTAACATATTGGCATGGACTGAAGATTGGCTAGCCAACAGGAAGCAGAGAGTTGGCATAAATGGGTCTTTTTCTGGTTGGCAGGATGTGACGAGTGGTGTGCCACAAGGATCAGTGCTGGGGCCTCAACTATTTACAATTTATATAAATGACTTGAAGGAAGAGACCGAAGGAATGGTTGTTAAATTTGCTGACAACACAAAGATAGGTAGGAAACTCAATTGTGAAAAGGACGTAACGAGGCTACAAAGTGACATAGATCGGTTAAGTGAGTGGGCAAAGATCTGGCAATCTGAGTATAATGTGGGCAAATGTGAAATCGTTCATTTTGTCAGGAAGAATAAAAAAGAAGCTTATTATCTAAATGGTGAGAGATTGCAGAGCTCTGAGATTCAGAGGGATCTGGTTGTCCTGGTGCATGAATCACGATAGGTTAGTATGCAGGTACAGCAGGTAATTAGGAAAACTGATAGAATTTTATCATTTATTGTGAGAGGAATCCATTACAAAAGTAGGGAGGTAATGCTTCAGTTGTACAGTGCACTAGTGAGATCACATCTGGAGTACTATATACAATACTGGTCTCCTTTTATTTAAAGAAAGATGTAAATGCATTAGAAGCAGTTCAGAGAAGGTTCACTAGACTAATGCTAGGAATGGGTGGATTGTCTTATGAGGAAAGGCTGGACAGATGAGGCTTGTATCCACTGGAATTTAGAAGATTAAGAGGTGACTGAATTGAAACATTTAAGATCCTGAGGGGTTTTGACAGGGTGGATGTGGAGAGGATGTTTCCTCTTGTGGGAGAATCTAGAACTAAAGGTCATGGTTTAAAAATAAGGGGTCGCTTATTTAAGACGGAGATGAGAATTTTTTTCTCTGAGGGTTGTGAGTCTTTGGAACTCTTTTCATCAAAAGGTAGTGGAAGCAGAGTCTTTGAATATTTGTAAGGCAGAGCTAGAAAGATGCTTGATTAACAAGGGGGTGAAAGGTTATCAGGGGTAGGCAGGAATGTGGGGTTGAGGTTACATTCAGATCTTATTGAATGGCGGAGCAGACACGAGGGGCTGAGTAGCCTACTCCTAATTCGTATGTTCATATGTTCAAAATCATGAATGGTTTTGATAGAGTAAAACAGGCGAAACTGTATTCAAAGGCAGAAGGATCGATGACCAGAGGTCACACATTTGAGGTTATTGACTAAAGAACCAGATCTGACATGAGGAAATTTGTTGTTTACACAGTGAGCTGTCATGATCTGGAATGTACTCCCTGTGGTTGATGTAGGTTCAGTAGTAACATTCAAAGGAGAATTGGGTAAACACTTGAAGGGGAAAGTGTACCGGAGTGGGACTAATAAGATTAATCTCCCAAAGTGCTGGCACAAGCAGGATAGGTTGAATGGCTTCCTCCTGTATGGTATCTTTGCGATTTACAGTATTTTTCTACGTACGGTTTTCTTGTTTTGCTAAGTTAGGCCAGCGCCTGCCTTTTTTAAAAACACTAAACTACTCAGCAGTACTGATCACCATAGAGACCAGGAGAGTCTCAGGTTTGATAGTTGCTTTGTGCTGAGTCTATTGATTTTGGATGAAGCAGGACTTCTATAGTTAATCTGAGCTATGGTCCCTCCAGCTAGCCTGAACTATGGTTAGCCGAATCAATGAAGGACATCTTGATTGCTGCTGGTAAACATATTTGTGAACCTCAGATGAAGGCAAAGTTTAGCTTGGTTGTGGTAAATTCTCCACAGTTAAATAGTTTGCCGATTCTCACTTCATAGTCATACAGACATAACAATAGCTATCAAGGTGAGGTATCAGAAGGTTGCCTGCTGTCAAGAAACCACACCCCGGTCTTGGTCAGTACTTTTGGAGGGAGGGGATGTTAACACGTTTTCAATTAGCTGTCCAAAATTACATAGGGTTTACAGATCAGAAATGGGCCATTCAAACCATCTGGTCTATAATAGTGTTTATGCTCCACATGAGCCTCTTCCTTGGGTCTTAATTCACTCTAAGAATGAATCTAGCAGTGTCTGGTATTAGACTTGCCTCTCACAGATAGGTTTTTGCATTTTTACATGGCAAGTTGCTGAAAGCATGAGTTGGTAATGGTGCGGTGAAAGAAATAGCAACTGGGAGCTGAGTGAAAATGACAAAGCAACTGTGTATGTCCTTAAGAAAATCAGATTGAAGGATTGTGAAATGAACAGTGCAATGACGGGGAAGAAATGTAAATTAGAGTGGGTGAATTCAATGTCAAATCAGGGACAGAGAAGGAAAGAAAAATTGGATTGTCAAAGAGAGTAAAAAAAGACCAAATGGAAATGTAAAAAATAACTTGGGGCTCAGGCACCTTAAGGCATGGCCATCAATGATTGAAGCAATCAAAATTGGGATGCTCAAGAGGTCAGAATTGGAGCAGCACAGATATCTCGGATGTTTGTGACATTGGAGAAGGTTATAGGGAAGGATGAGGCCATGGAAGGATTTGAAAACGAGGATGAGAATTTTAAAATGAAGGCATTTCTGGACTAGGAGCCAATGCATGGTTAACAGGTGAAGAGGACTTGGTGCAGGTTAGGATAAACGGTAACAGTTTTGGATGAGCTTAAGTTTATGGAGGGTGAAAGGTAAGAGAGCAAAAAGCCATCTGAATCCTAATAGGATGATTGTGGCATGTGAATTCCTTCATTCTTGATACCCACCCTGGTGAGAGCAAGGTAATATAAATTAGCTGGTATTTTAATTTCATTGTACATTCCTCGCTGCACCCTTTTCAATATTTCTGTGAGAAAGTACTTTATTACTTGCACATATGTAGTGAATTACGTATAAATGAATTCCTTCAATAAGACCTCCATATTAAGCAAGAATGACATTCTTGCTTTACTCTCTGTTATTTCAAACCTGGTGCATCTTCCAGATGTCCTTCCAGCGACTTGCAATGGTTGACCTTCCTACGACATCCAAGGTGAATTTGAGCTGTTTTCCATTCCAACAAACTCGTTTTGTTTCACAAAACTGCTGTGAATCAGGAATCCATGTCTCAAGTCATTGAACTGAGCTGTCCTTAAAGTTTCATTCTGCCATTTTTTCAAAAATGTTATGCATTTCACTGCTGAATGAATCCGATGTTTATAATTTCTACCTATGCAAAAGGCAGCTGCTTGAGGGGTGTAAATGGAGAATCGTTACTGATTTGTTCTGACTGGTCACTTATTTTTCAGTAATGGATCTATTTCAATTGCACTGTCATTTGCAAAAGCATCTTGAACAATCATGGTTCAGGTTTGTGAAAATTGATGAAATAAGAATCTTATCCACAAAAACTATTTTGGCCTTTCTTTGGCTGAAGCAAGTTGGTCATTGGTTTGCTCATATGTATGTGTGATCCTTAAAGTTCAAAATATGGCAGGGGGTTCTACCAGCCTCCAATCATAGCTCCACCTGGAGGCCAGCAGAAAAACTAGGAAAATGGTGGAGATCTGGATACAAGGCAAATGATGGGCAGGGGATGAGGATTCCTTCGATCAGAAGATTCTGCTCCTCAGTCAGGACCTGGAGTTTGTGTTTCAGCTGGTATGTCCAATGAGTGGAGGAATAAGAAGGATGTTTGTGAGCCCCATCAGTGAGGATAAATGAAGGAGGAAATGTGGAAGGAGGCTTGTGTAGAGCAAAAATATTGACAAGGATCTGTTGGGCCAAATGGTCTTTTTCTGGGCTGCAAATACTATATAATCAATTAGGAGAATGTTTAGTGATTGAGGCAAAGTGTTAGTAATTTTACCACCACCAAAACCAAGCCAAAAGAAACTGGTGAGGATAATTATCACAATTACTGTAGATCATGGTTGGCCTGTATCTCAAATCTTCACTATACAATATTTTTGGGTTATAAAATACATTTTAAAAAACTCTTATTTAAACAAAACATGTTCATCTTTAACTTACTCTTGAAGTTTTAAATTTTTACAAGTTAAGATTTTTAAAAATTAAATAATGTACATTAATAGAACTGATGCCTTCAACTCTTTCAGAATAATGTGTGATGCTGTAATTATGAAAGGATCAAGCTACATACTTCTGCAAAGAATAGGTGACCTATTCTAGCAAATTTCTTGAAATAAAATTTTAATATAGGTCTATAAAATTATATTAATTCTATTTATAGAAACATACAAGATCCTGAGGGGTCTTGACAGGGTGGATGTGGAGAGGATGTTTCCTCTTGTAGGAGAATCTAGAACTGTTTAAAAATAAGGGGTCGCCCATTTAGGACAGAGATGAGGAGAAATTTTTTCTGAGGTGAGCCTTTAGAACTCTCTTCCTCAAAAGGCGGTGGAAGCAGAGTCTTTGAATATTTTTAAGGCAGAGCTAGATAGATTATTGATAAACAAATGAGATGGGTGAAAGGTTATTGGGAGTAAGTGGGAATGTGGAGTTGAGGTTACATTCAGATCAGCCATGATCTTACCGAATGGTGGAACAGGGTCAGAGGCCGAGTGGCTTGCTCCCGTTCCTAATTCGTATATTCATATATACGTTTTCTCTTGAGAGCTTTCACTTCCCTTCACTTAACTTTCAAGCAAAATTATATGCAAAATATTTAGCAAAGGTTTCTATAATCTCCTGTAACCATTACAATTCCACTCACTTTCCCTGCTGATTTTCTTACCTCTATTGCGAGTTAAACTGGAGACATATCTGTTGAAAACAGTGCCAAAGCACTGAAATGTCCTACAGACAGGCAAACAAGGTTTAAGAGATGATTATGTGGATTGTCTAGTTATCCTTAACATCAGTTGAACCTGTTTGGCATTTTCCACTTATATAAATATTGTCTATGTAAATTACAACACTGTTGTGTTTGCATGACCACGTTTGATATCCAGTCAGATCCTCTACTGAGATGTTGAGCAGTGGACAATCTCCTTGTTCGGTTGTTCCTTTAGTAGCACCTTGTTACTTGCAGCCAATATTTTGGAGGTTGAATAGGTGTCTGTAAATATTTTCTCTCCGAAACTGCTCCCACACTTAAAAAGTATATTTTTCTGCATAAGATAACCTGACCAGTTCTGCAATGAATCACTGACGATCTGAAAATAAAATACTTTAATTTTATAATATAACCTCTGCTTTCTTCTGTTTTTTTTTGCTCTTCACCTCACACTTCATCATAGCTGTTTCAGAATTTAAATATGTTTCACTTCAAATGTTTAGTTATAGAATAAGCCAGTGGAAATCTTAGCAACATTTTCAAATTGTGCAGGGATTGTAAGTCTTGTGCACACTTACAAGGATATTCTGTGAGCTTTAAGAATCATTCCTCTGCCCTCAAATACATGATACTTCTCATGTGCTGCTATTTTAAATAAACATGAGTGTATTAAACAGCTACCAATCATTCTTAACTGGAACGAGGGCCATACCCTTGAGCCATAAGGAGCAGGAAGATTCCTATTCTGTTGACTGGTTTTCTGTTGAGTTAGTTGATCAGAATAGTGGCAGTAGAAGTGCTAAAACCAGCCACATTGCCCCTCAGCAAGGAAGAAGTAAAATACTAATCCAATTTCTGATTTGAGTGAGGTAGAAGGGCCGCTGGTGATTTTTAAATCATTCCTTCAAGGAGGGGAGAAAATTGAGGTGGATTGAAACTTAAGTAAATTATATATTCATTACTCGTTAACTTTTCAACATTATCATCAGATTGGTGAAATCATAGAATTTGGGTATTGCTGAAAAAAGAGACATGCTGTCGAAGCTTTTCTTCTTGCACTCCTCAGGGCAGATTCACAAGAATATCAAACCTCAAAGGGAGCAACAATTTATACTGCATGAAAAGAGGGTGCTGATTGATTGGCAAGTGGACTCTGATTGGTAGAGGCGTTGTCATGGAGAATGCACCAGGGAACAGTTAACTGCCCAGCTTTTGTTTAAATTCAAACCAGGCAGGTCGACTTTGATTGGTCAAGGCACTGTCATGGGGAATGATCCATTGAATGGCTGCCCCCAAAGCTTTTGTTTAGTTGAAAAAGGCACAATGCATGGACATGTTCTTTTTGTTTGCAAAGGACAGGACCCTGTGTGTGAATATAATTATACAGCACAGAAGGAGGCCATTTAGCCCATTCTGTCTTTGCTAGCCTTCTTGAAAGAGCTATCCAATTACCCCCATTGCTCTGCTCATTCCTCAGAGCCCTGCAAATAATCCCTTTCCACGTATTTTTCAAATTCGCTTTTGAAAGTCACTATTAAATCTGCTTGCATCAGCCTTTCAGCCAGTGCCTTTTGATTGTAGCAGCTTGTTACATAAGAAATGTTTTCCTCGTCACCCCTCTGGTTCCAAAATTGGACAACCCCCAGCCCCACCTCTCAGAAGGACTTGCCAAATATAGCAATCAAACAGTTAAGGTTCATTCCATACGACTATTTGGAATTAATTATAACATTTTGATTTCTGACCAGTTGATAGAAGAAAACAAGAAAGACAACTTATATCTGAAATGGTCATGTTTTTTGATGACAATCCTGAGGGACAGAATTAAATAGATCAAGGCTCAACAGTGGTAATGGGAGTGTCATGTACAGGGCAGAGCTATCATATTTGTTTTTATTATTCGTTCGTGGGATATGGGCTTCACTGGCTGGATCAGCATTTACTGTCCATCCTTAATTGCCCTTGAAGGGGGAGGTGGTGAGCTGCCTTCTTGAGCTTCTGTAGTCCATGCGGTGTAGGTACACCCACAGTGTGCAGGTACATCCACAGAACAATTACCCTCTACTGGTTACAAAGACAGGCTGACCAACTGTCCCGTATTTTAAAGGATCATCGCATAATTTTCCTTGCTGTCCTGTGTCCCGTACAGTGACTTTCTGGGATGCAATTTGTCCCAGATTTCCCCAGGAAGTGACTGGGGACACTTTTCTTACTGCTGCACAAGTACCTTCGGTGTCTGCGTATGCGCACTGTGCTGCTGCACATGTGTGCAGCCCACTCCACTCAGCCATGAAGAGCCAGGAGGACTGGCCAGCACTTAAACTCAATCGCTGTCCCTGAAGGCTGTTCAGCAGGTGAGAGTGGTTGAGGGGGGCGGGTGTGGGTGAGGTCTAGTGGCAGGGTCAAATGATGGGGGGAGATGGTGGGGCGGCCGTGTCCAGCAGCAGGTCCAAGTCGGGGCAGGGGACCCTGTGGCAGGCCCATACCAAGGTGGGTGTGCAGTTAACCCCTAAGAGAGGGGCTTCTGAGTGAGTGGCAGAAAGGGGTTTGGGGAAAGGGGTTTCTGAGTGAGTGGGGAAATGGGGTTTGGGGAAAGGGGCTTTTGAGCATGTTTGTTCCAGGAGGCGAGTTGGGCAGAGATGTGTGTGTTTGTTGGGGACAGCATGAAGCATTTGGGAGCAACGCGGAACACCTAGAGCATCGTGGAACTTCGAGGGAGCAGCATGCACAGCAGCAATGGGGTCGAGGAGGCAGACTGTAGGTAAAGTATTTCATATGTGGAAAGTTGCAAGGGCAAAACTCCTTGACCCAGTTGACACTGCATGCCCCTCCCCTCCCCTCACCCTAACCACCCAGGTCTCCAGCCTCCCAAACCCCTACCCACTTCCCATCAACAACCCTCACTGCTCAGTCCCAATAGCACCATTCTCCATCCCCATTGAATCTTCCCTTGTTTTCTCCCTCAGAATTGGTCACCCTGTATACAGATGATGTGTTGCAGAGGGGACTAATAAATGGAGAGTGCCGACAATTTTGGAATTTGGAGGTAAAGCAACTGGTTGGTTTAAATGTTAGTTGAATGTTCAGAATGATTGCCACAAAATGAGGTTCTGTGGATTGGCAGAATAGAATGAAAGAGTGAACAGTAAAAATGCAGTACAAGTCATGATAGAGAATCTGGAAGTGACTCTTGTGTCAGACAATGAACTGAAGAACCCCTGACAGTGAATGTGGAAGTAGAGGGAGTAGCTTAAATAGATCAGACAATGAAATAAAGACTTCAGAACAACAACAGAATCAGAAAGTCCTCATGACTGTGAAGTTCTGGTGGCTTGAGGATAAATAAATAAGAAAAGCAAAAGATAGGGAGTCAAATAGTTGGAATGAATTTGGAGTTAACTCTGAGGTAACAGATATAGGTCAACCAGCTTTGTCACCTAGCTGGGTTTGTACTGAAAAACTCCTTGCAGATGGGACTTATAAGGTTAAAGTGAGGTTCGTGACTGGGGTTTTTGAAGATAAAGTGGATGGTACAGATGTTAGAGTGAACTCTCCTGCTACTGGAAAAATAATTTTAAGGAACATTTTTTGGCTCTTTTGGCGACAAATTCACGTATATTCCTAGGAGTGTAAGCCAATTGGCATAAAGCTGTATTTCAGCAAGGAGATAATTTTCAGAGAGTCATATTTCTCAAACCACCTAAAGAGACAGCAGATGCGGAAGGAAAATTATGGAAACTAAAAAATGTGTCTTTGATTTCAATGCTACTTCCAGGATATGTTTTTCTGAAGAAAGGCATATTCAACTAAACTAAACTTTCAGGCATCTTCATGATGCATATTGAGTTCTCATGGGGCAGCACAGCGGAATTTGAGAAAGGCGTCATTCACAAGATTAGACCAGAATTTAAAATTGGGAGTCAGGCCTCTGTGGCTCTTGTTGATTTAGTGGGGCTGGTATAACTTTAAATCAGCAGCCCTATTTCGAGAGTGTTACTCCTGGTTAATTGCACAAATTTATCACAGGAAGCATTGTATCTAAAGAGACAGAACAATTGCAAAGCTTGATTGATCAGTTGAACTGCCTGCACATTCAGAGTAAACCAGATGCTAATTTTGATGTTTCGGAGATAAATACCACGATGAGACACTGTAGAATAGAGGGTGTTTCCAGGCAAATGAAATATGGGGCAGAAGTTTCTGTGCCCGCTGGCGGCCGCCGTGATAAGTGGTGTGAGCGGACAATATGGCGCAATCAGTTTCACGACAGCAGGAAGGCAGGTCGTAATTGTCCACTCAGCCCGCCAGCGGCGGGCCACATTTCCCACCATCGGTCGTCAGGGAGCTCAATGTAATACATCAGCATATCGTTATCGGGCCATCCTGCCAGGCTCTTGCACCCCTGCTGGATCGTCCGTCCACACCGGTGTGCTATCCCGCTGATGTGTTTCACAACAGCACAGAGCACTTGGTGGCCTGCATTTTGGGTGAACTGGAGGTGAGTGCACAACAACGTTCTGCAGAGCTCGCCAGGGTCGCCTGTTGTTTTGCATGCTTCAGGGGCGCCGGGGGGCTGGGGTTAAGTGCAGCCTTGCCTCTGAGTTGACTTGTGAGGTGGTGGTGGTGGGGGGGCAAGTGCAGCCTTGCCGTTGAGGCTACTGGTGGAGAGAGGGTGGTGTTGCAAGGGCAGCCCTGCCGTTGAATATAGTGCACAAGCATTCAGGATGGGGGGGCGGGGGGTTGGCGGGGAGGCAAGTGGCTACACATCGGGAAACCTGTAGAAAGTGACCATTCCTCTGCAACTGAGACAGTTCAGGCTCAGCCACATCGATAAGATTGTGGTCAGGCTCCTAGCTTATCTGCCCACTCAAGCAACAGAGGCATCAAAGTGCCACCAAGTTCTCCAGAGCTCCGCCCCGGCATAGACTGCAAATTCATGAGAACTTCATGGACTGCAGAACAGTTGGACTGCACACATTGTACAATCTCCTCGCTAAAGCTGGTCAATGCTGGAGGCGCTCACAGCCCCTTGCAATATCAACATCCCGGTTTGGACCAGTCATCCCCATGGTTCAAGCTAACAGTGCAGGTACACAGTGCACTAATCTCCGGCCATTAAAGTGGTGTCCAGCACTCTCTGAGAAGCATTAAGGGTCCTTCACGCTTAACCAGGACAGGTTAAGTACACCCATGCTAACCACGTGTCTCTCTCTTTCATCCTGCAGGAGGAGTACATCAGGATCATGGAGCCTGGTGAACTAGCTGTATGCCTGATGGCCTACAGAGCACGAAGAAAATGGAGAGAGCGACTGAGGCTCCTGGCTGTGCAGAGGCAGGAGCAGCAACCTCAGGAAGAAGGGGTAGCCAGCCATCGCAGGCCGGCGCCAAGTGACACCCAGGGTCTATAGACGCCATCTTTCATTCCTGCAAATGACCGAGAACCAGTGTCACCAAAGACTGCGCTTGTCTAGGGAACTGATCACTCACATCTGCCATTAATGCAGAATTTGGCGCCACATGGACATAGAGGGCATTCACTGCCAGTGGCTGTGAAAGTGACCACGGAATTTAATTTCTATGCCAGTGGCTCCTTTCAGGGCTCCACAGGTGACCTCTGTGGGATCTCTCAAGCCTCCACCCACAACTGCATCCATGACGTCACGGGTGCCATCCTGGCGAGGGCACACAACTTTGTGCATTTTCCCCAGGACCTGGACAGCCAGGATAGAAGACCGATTGGATTCGCCCAGATCTCAGGTTTCCCACAGGTACAGGGCACCATCGACTGCACTCACATGGCACTCAGATTTCTGTCGCAACACACAGTGGGCTACATCAACAGCAAGGGCTTCCATTCACTGAATGTGCAGTTGATGTACGACCACCAGAAACGCATCCTGCAGGTATGCGCACGGTTTCAAGGGACGGTGCACAACTCCTACATCCTCAGTCAGTCACAGATCCCTGAAGTCTTCCAGGGTCCACAGAAGCTGAAGGGATGACTCCTTGGGGACAAGGGCTACCTGCAGAGACCGTGGCTGATGATACCCATGAGGCGGCCTCAGACTGCAGCATAACGACAGTATAATGAAGTTCATGCTGCAGCTTGTATCTTGGTGGAGCAGACCATCGGGATGCTGAAGATGAGGTTCTGGTGCCTGGACCGCTCTGGTGGAGCCCTTCAATATAGTCCACAGAGGGTGTCACGCATCGTCGTTGTCTGCTGTGCTCTTTACAACCTGGTGCTCCAACGGGGAAACGAGCTGGATGAGGAGGACATGGAGGAGCTGGATGCCTCCCCCAATGAGGAGGATGCCAATGGGGATGAGGCTGAGGAGGTCCTCAAAGGCGGCGATGACGCGGATGAGGCCCTCACACTGACTAGACGAGGCAGGCATGCTCGGGAGGCCCTCATAGCTGCTAGATTTGTGGAGGATGATGCCGACATGCAGTGAGGTGACCCCATAGTTCCTCACATCACATTTGTGAATGTTTGACTCCAGTTTGGCTTATGGCAGCTCGAATACCCTCTGTGAGAATGCTCCTGTCATGGAGACACGGTGGAGGCCCTAATAGTTGTTTGATTGCAGGAGGATGAGGACACTCCATAAATCTTCACATAGACTCTGAGAGTGTCTGAGTCCTGTCTAGCTGAGGGCAGCTCACTTGCGCTCCGTGATCAGGGTCATCTCATAGAGACACAATCAAGAAACTTTAGAAACATCTGATGCTCTGTCTGCCTTCAGCACCTGAGCCCTTCAGGGGCTGGAGCACAGCATCAGTAGTCACAGATGTTGAAGAGATGGGGGGAAGCCCATCCATAAAGATGCTGAGAGCAGAGAGAATGAGAGAGCTCTGTGGCGCCTGCCCACTACATTCTGGCGGCAATGACCAGCACCGCCGAGGTGCAGGCATCAGTAAATTTTCCAGTGAGTGTGCGGCTGGACCATCACTTTATTCTGAAGCCTGCACAGAGCACAGGGAAGAGGCCCTGGACTGAGACACCTGCCTTTATCTTGCGCAGAAAGTTTTCCCATCTGAGTGACACGAACACTGCTCATCAGAACAAGGAGCCATAGGCAGGGAGACATTCTTGGGAGTTTATTGACAATCGTGAACAGTATGTACAAGTGATTAACACCCATGCCCAGGCTGTGCAACTAATTCTCCTTAACTGTCCTAACCCTGCCGCTACGTCTTGGTGCACCCCGGGCCATCCACAGTGGGGGTGGAGGCAACCTGCTGACTGTGACGCCCTGTCTGTGATGACTTTGGTAGGCATCCTCTGGAGGGCCGAGACTTGGAGGGGCCCCTGCTTTCGGGGTCCTGCTGTGTGACAGTGGCACCCTCCTCGGCCTGTGGAGCTGGAACTGCTGAGTTCACAGGAAGCGGGGAGTTGGATTGGATGAGCCGGGCGCTCTCTGAGTCACCTGGATGGATGGGCCCGGAGTGTGCACCTACGGATCTTCCTCCTTATGGGTGCCTGGAATGGGGGCCCCAGGCTGACTCCTTGAGGAGCAGGGATAGCTGGAGTGAAATCGAGCTGCCCAGCACCCCTCTCGCATACACACTGTTGGAGGCCAACTATGGCATCAGCCCGTGCAGCAGTGCAGGAGCGAAGTCCTGGACCAAAGTCTCCATGGTGGCCGCTATCCTACCAGTGTTGAGTTCAGGGCATTGGCATGCCGGCGCTATCACCTCACACTGAAGGTGGACAGACTTCTCCACCATGCCTTGCAATCTGAGGAGTGCAGTGGACATCCTTTCCTCATGTTCCCGTGCTTGCCTTTGCAGCTCCAGCAACTGTGACATGACCGAGTCCAGAGGCTCATCATCTGACTCAGACTCAGCAACGTTCTGGCCTCCAGCAGTCCTTCGCGTACAGGACACCTTGTAAGTCCTTGCCGCCGCCTGCAGTGGATCAGACAGTGCTATGTGCTCACCAGGTTATGATCCTGGGGCTACTCTAAAGCTAGGTCCCACCGAGGTGTGTGTCTCTGCACTGGTGGATGGTGTGGGTGAGCGATGTGATGGGACTTCAGGGAAGGTGCCTCTAGATTCCTCTTCAGATGTTTCTTCAGGGCTTGGTTGGAAGCCCTGGGTCATGGGCTCTGTTGGCTGTATGGCAGATGTGCCTTCAAAAGCAAGGAGAGATAATTAGTGCATGACAGTGGCCTGTGAAAGAGGACACATCATTCTCACAGCATGGTTGTCTGATGGATGTTGCACTGCTGGATCCTCATTTGGTACAGCAGCACCGACCTCATCATCAGCACAGGACAATCCAGATCCTTGCCAGCCAGCTGGATGGCTCTGTTTTCAAAGTCCATGAAGACCTTGATTTCAGGCATTCAGGTCTGCGACCTCTGTCTCTTGTTGTGTGCCAGCTTGTCCTGCGTGGATAGAGATGGAGAAAGTGTAAGCAGGACGCCTGCCAGGCCAGATGATAAGTATGCCTGGCCAGTGTGAGTGGTGAGTGGTCCCATGGATGGGATGAGGACAATGACGGTGAGTGTGAGAGATTGAATGGTGATGTCTCTTGAACTGGCAGTGAGCGAGGGCCCTGTGGATATGTGATGGGTTTGTAAGTGTGTGAGTTGAGAACGATGAAAAGAGTGACTTACCCTGGCAGAATGGAGGAGATCATTCATCCTCTTGCAACACTTGGTGGCTGTCCTTTTCTGAAGGGCATTGGCACTGACCACTGCTGTCACCTCCCAAACCGGAATGGTCACGCTGCCCATCCTGCAGTCAGAGCAGGGGTACAGAAGATCACGGCGGCTCTCCACGGCATCCAGCAGTCACTTGAGGGACCCGTCATTAAACCGAGGGGGTGGGGGGGTGGTGCGGCTGCAGTCTTCTTGCCTTTGAGGGCCATGTCTCCCGGGCAGCAGCGGTGAGCTGGAAGCAATGAGCACTGTGCTTGCGGCTGGACTTTAAACATGGCATCCAGCGTGATGCAACGGCGGAGTGATGGCAGGCGGGCGACTGAGGAGCCCCACCTGCCATGGAAATGGCATGTTTCACGGGAGTGCATAAATAATGAGGCGGGCTCAGGACAATATGGTGTAAATACCCGCCATTGCCATCGGTGGGTAAAACGTTGTTTTACCCACCTGCTACCGCACTTAGTGCAAATCTGGGAAAATTCTGCCTATGAAGAAAATTAAATTTGGATAAATGTGTACTTAGCTTCCCGTGCACATTGAGTTCCCAAAAACATGACACGTCTCATTTTCAGTGATGTTTCACATGCTAATTTTCTTTGTTGGTATTCTGGTGAAGCTGCTTTCATAATATTTGCTGTGGGTGAGAATGGTATGTGTTGCTCTTTAGCTCAGAAGCTAAGAAGATAAAGGGGTTGTTAAAAGCACTCTGGCTGTTGAAGCACTAACTCTTGTGGAGGCATTGGATTTGGGATTCTATCTGACAAATATCTTAAATGCTGCCCAGTTCAATAGAGGTACTGAAGATAGTAAGCACATTGACTGTAATGTGAACAATGTACCCACAATGAAAAGTGTGAGTGAGAGAAAAATATGAATTGAACTTGCTGTATTGTAACAAATGTTGAAAAGGAAGGAAATCTCTTAAATTAAATGAGTGGGTGCAAATCATCAATTGTCAGATCTTTTCACGAAAAAAAATGTGTGCACAAAGTGACTGCTAAGGGTCATGGAGGAGGTTAGCCTTAATGCTTCATACAGACTATGGAAGTCTGATACTTTTTGACATTTTGGTTGTGTATGCAAAGTCTAATTTTGTTACTTTTATTTAAAGAGAGAGAGAAGGGAATCTTTTAATTGTATATTAATTGGGAATTAATTGTATTCAGGTGGAAGGTATTAATTCGGGACACACCTTTGCTCATACATATAGGCCTGAATCTTCTGGTGGGCGTGCGGGGGCGGGCCCTGCTTGCCAACGTGTAAAATGATGCGCGGTGACGGTGGGCCTGCGTTCCAACATCACTGCGTGTCATTCCGATCTTCAGTTTGGTGAGCACGCAGCGGAGTCAGCTGCGCGCCCGCTGAACTGTCAAAGGCCTATTAAGGACATTTAAATAGCAATTGAAATGATTAACAGGGCCCTGACTCTCCCTCCTCCCCCCGCCTGCACAGTGAGCACTCAGCGCTTCTGGGCGCGTGTCACACTGGGCGGGCCTTAATTGGCCCGCCCACATAAAATGGCAGCGCGCAGCCGATCGCGGGCGGTGATCAGCTGTGTGCCCGCCCATGCCCGCTCCTTAGGAGCAGGCTGGGACAGTACTACTGCCCTAGGTTTGTAATATGTATCTTTGCAAATAAAAGAAGATAATTAATTAAAGACTGGACTTCAGTGTTCTGTCATTCACCGTCTGGCAATCTGTGTTTTGACAGCCTTGCTGATGGATACAAGAACATATGAACATGCGAAATAGGAGCAGAAGTAGGCCTTTCAACCCCTCGAGCCTGCTCCGTCATTCAATAAGATCATGGCTGATCTGTTTGTATTTCGGATTCCACATTCCCATCTACCCCCGGTAACCTTTGATTCCCTTGCCTAACAAGAATCTATCTACCTCCACATTAAAAATATTCAGTGACCCCGCATCCACTGCCTTCTGAGGCAGAGAGTTCCAAAGTCGCACAAACCTCAGAGAAAAAAAATTCTCATCTCTGTCCCTAAAGGGCAACCCCTAATATTAAAACAGTGCTCTCTAGTTCTGGAATCACCCACAAGAGGGGACATCCTTTCCATGTCCACCTTGTCAAGAGCATTCAGGATATTATATACATCAATGAAGTCACCCCTCACTCTTCTGAACTCCAGGGGAAACAAGCCAAGTCTGTCTAACCTTTCCTTATAAGAGGACCCATTCATTCCAGGTATCAATCTAGTAAACCTCCAGTGTACTGTCTCCATACATTTACATCCTTCCTTAAATAAAGAGACCAAAACTGCGCACAATATTCGAGGTGCAGTCTCAACAATGCCCTATATAACTGAAGTTTATCCTTACTTTTATGTTCAATTTCTCTCGTAATAAAAGTTAGCATTCCATTAGCCTTTTCAATTACTTGCTGTACCTGCATGCTAACTTGTTGCGACTCCTGCACTAGAACACTTAGATCTCTCCGCACCTGGAATTCTGCAGCCATTCTCCATTCAAGCAATACTCTGCTTTTTTTATTCTTCCTGCCAAAATGAACAACTCCACATTTTCCCACATTATACTACAACATTCATTTATTGTGGAACTTGTCGACTTGTCACAGAGTTGTCGTGTTCTGGAAGAAAGGTAGGCAGCGTGTTGTGATCACGGATTCAATACAGTCATTTAAGTGAAAACGTGACAGATTCCTGGGAAAACATTGCCAGTTACAGGGAGTTAATGGTTAGGTTAGATTGTAATGTGGCTCTCCCGGAGCCTCAGGGAATAGGGAAGGAATTGTCATGTGTTTTTCCTGAAATGGCAATGCAGACAGCATTAGGAGTGGGGCAGCAGCACACAAGTTGATACTGTCTGCTGGATGTGACAAGCTTTGAGAGCTTGAATAGGCTTTTACTTGCCCATCTTTTCCTACATTTCTGTATGCAGACTGTGTTTTGTACCTGGGCCAAGACTGTGTTCTCTCCTGGGAAAGACATAAAAATAGGTTAAAAGCCAAGGTAAATTTTGGAGATAACCTTTCTGGAAAATTCCTCTCAGACCCCCTTGGTTAACTGAAAACTAGTCCAGCAGATCACAGTCATTCTAATAAGTCCATGCATTACAAGGTGGTTGTTTTTCCAATCCTACTTTGCAGATACCATCTGAAGACTGGGCCTCGGATCCTGTGTTCCAATGATCTCCAACCCGACACTGTACAAGCAGCCACTTGCTGAACAATCATCGATGACTTGAAAGCTGTTGGTGTCCAGTGTTCCCACTTCTGTGTCATTATAATTTGAACAAAAACTGTTTGTGTTTTTTTAAATGCCAGCTGTAGCATCCTTTAATTTAATGGAATCTGATTCCATTCCTTTAATCTCAGGTATGGTAATATTGTGGCTATGGATTTATTTTATAATACAGAGGCTTAATTGAACTAAAAATCTTGTGATGTGAGTTCAAAACCTCCCATGACATTTTTTGGATTTGAATTCAGTTAATTAAATAAACCTTGAGGGAAAAAGCTTTGCATCAGTAATGGTGCCCATGAACTTATCTGGTTGTTGTAAAAAGCCAACAGGTTTACAAATGTGTTTACATTTAACTTGCCATCCTTATCCAATCAGATGTGTGTGTGACTCCAGATCCACTCTGAATGGCCCATCAAAACCCCTTCAAAAATTGCAAGAGGAAAAACATCAGATGGACCACTCGACATTGATCTAGGTATCGGATTTGGAAACGACAAAGGCACACTCAGTCTGACACAGTCATACTTACTGAATCACTCAGTATTCCAGAAATCCTTCACCACAATCCCTGGGTATGTCCAGAGAGAGCGGCACAATAATACACAGTTAGGAAGACTTCAACATTGACTTTGGACTCCATAGGTCTCATCCCATCAGGCCAAATGGGCAAAATATTGGCATCAGTACTTTCATTTGCCAAAATCCTAAGATCTAAACATCTTTGCTTCTGCTTCTTAAGCGCCCTCAGCTGATGAGTCAGCACTCCTCCATTTTGAATATCAATTTGAAGAAGCACTGAACAAGGGCACATCATGTAGTCTGAAGATGGGACTTTAACGCCCATAGCAGCACCATTGCTGACTGAGCTGGCTAAGGCCTGAAGGACTTAACTGTCAGAGTGATTAGGCAGCAGGTGTTGAGCGAAACAACAGGAGGGAAAAACCTACTTGAGATCATCCTCACAAATCTACTTGTTGCAGATTCATGTGAGTATGGGTCTCAGTGACCATCACATAGTGATCGTGGAGACTAAACCCCATCTTCACAATGAGGACCACCTCCATCATGTTGTGTGGTATTACTGCCTTGCTAAATGGAACAGAGTCAGAACAGATCTAGAAGGATCAAGAGGCAAACAGGTAACTGGACAATACTGTGTTACATGAGGAGTTTACAATGGGTCAACTTAAAAGGGAGTTGATCTTCATTCAAATAATGTGCACAAGCTGCTGGGAACTAACCAATACTAAGGACAAGGATGCTGGAGGCACTTGTATGGGAATAAAGACTTAAGTGACCAGGACAAAACTGATAAAATGAGCAGTATCCCTGATTGCCAGTCTGAGCAGTGATGTCTCTTGGAGATGTGAGGGTCACTCCATGTTATTGGTGCATTTGGGACACAGGTTGTGTCATGAGAGTATGATAATTTTCATAATATTTTCCTGGTTTATTGTAAAGTAAGTTTATGGAGGTAAGTAGTTGGCAGTGTCTGAGTGTGATTTAATTACTAAGATAAAAGCAAAAAACTGCAGATGCTGGAAATCCAAAACAAAAATAAAAATACCTGGAAAAACTCAGCAGGTCTGGCAGCATCTGCGGAGAGGAACACAGTTAACGTTTTGAGTCCGTATGACTGTTCAATAGAACTAAGTAAAAATAGAAAAGAGGTGAAATATAAGCTGGTTTTTGGGGGGGGGGGGGGCGGGGGGGGTGGCTCTACCTGTCCCCCCCCCCCCCCCCCCCCCCGCCCCTCTGCTTAAACCAGCTTATATTTCACCTCTTTTCTATTTTTACTTAGTTCTGTTGAAGAGTCATACGGACTCGAAACGTTAACTGTGTTCCTCTCCGCAGATGCTGCCAGACCTGCTGAGTTTTTGCAGGTATTTTTATTTTTGTTTTGTGATTTAATTACATTTGGAGTCAAATAGACTGCAGGCTTTGACTCAGCAAAAGAAGCTAGATGCTTGACACGCTAATGAGTAAACATGAATGCTGGCTTAGCATGTAAGGTGTGAAGGGAATTTGCATTTTTAGATAGATGAAGGGGGATTTGGATTTCAAAGGGATCTCAGTCTGTTTACAAATAGTCAGACAAGCAAGGCTAAGGAATGTGTTTATTTTTCCTAAGGGTTACTGACAATATATAGTGACAACATGAAAGTTTTTGTTATGAGGGAGATACAGTTTCAAAGACATATGAAACAATAGAATTTACATATTAAGAAGAGAGAAACGTTTATTAAGGAGAATGAGGCTATGTGTCAGGAGGAAGGCATTATGAGATCTAATGGAAGTATGTGAAGTAGCCTTAATGAAGCCTCCAGCATTTGTGCATAAGCCTGCTGTCTACAGAAATTGAAGCTGGAGAAAGCCATTTTGAATTCCACTGTCCAGGGTATTGTGTTAATTTGCTGGATCTGTTTAAAATCTAAAATCTATTTTTAGACCATTGCCTTAAAGGGGGTGTAACTGGGAGTCAGGATAATTAGGCATTTTAGGAGTTATTATAGTAGCAATTTGTAGTACTATGTATGTGTTTGAAATCTTTTCTATTGTTAATAGATATTTTAGTTTTTTTAAATCTCTAAGTCTTGGTGGACATATTACTTCTCAATTCAGTGCACGCATCTCGAAATAAATACAAATTGGAAAACCGTTGTAATAGTGTGATCAAGTTTCCCTTGTGGATTTGATCCACCTGGCACACATCATCTGCCGTGTCATAAACAGTTTTATGTCCACCATGTTTGCTATCAGACTGCGGGTATACAGTAATCTGGTAGGCTTTCCACCCAAACAACCAGGTCATCAATCAGATACTCACAAAATCCTGATCCAAGCAATTCAGGGTCACTGTTTGGATCTAGTGCTCGTGAATAACACTCTTTGAACTATTTGGTGTAGCAGGACCAAACCTTGTTACCCTGAGTAGCAGTTGGACATTGTTGGAGCATATAAAAATTCCTTAAATAAATGGAATGTCATCTTTAATCTCCAAATGATTTGGCATTCTCCAGTGTTCCCCTGAGGTCAGACGGCAGCATTCAACAAGAGGGGTGTCTGAGGAGCACAGATTGTGAGGCTGGTAAAGGATTAAACTTTACCTTCTGCAATATTCAATCATCAGTAAAGTAATGGAAGGGGTCATCAACAGTATCAATAAGCCCTTGCTTAGCAATAATCTGCTCAATGAATCCCAGTTTGGGTTCCACCAGGGCCACTCAGCTCCTGACCTCATTACAGCCTCGGTTCAAACATGGACAAAAGAGCTCAACTCCCGAGGTGAGGTGAGTGACTGCCCTTGACATCAAGGCCACATTTAATTGAGTGTGGCATCAAGGAGCCCTAGCAAAATTGGAATCAATGGGAATCAGGGGGAAAACTCTCCAATGGTTGGAGTCATACCCAGCACAAAGGAAGATGGTTGTGGTTGTTGGAGGTCAGTCATCTCAGCTCCAGGACATCACCACAGGAGTTCCTCAGGGTAGTGTCCTCGGCCCAACCATCTTCAGCTGCTCCATCAATAACCTTCCTTCCATCATAAGATCAGAATTGGGGATGTTTGCTGATGATTGCACAATGTTCAGTACCATTCGCAACTCCTCAGATACTGAAGCAGTCCATGTCCAAATGCAGCAAGGCCTGGACAATAGGCTTGGGAAAGGAATATTTGCGCCACACAAGTCCCAGGCAATGCCCGGCCCCAAGAGAGAATCTAACCACCTCCTCTTGACATTCAACGGCATTACCATCACTGAATCCCACTGTCAACATCCTGGGGGTTACCATAGACCAGAAACTGAACTGGACTAGCCATATAAACACTGGCTTCAAGAGCAGGTCAAAGGCTAGGAATCCTGTGGCAAGTAACTCACGCCTTGATTCCCCAAAGCCTGTTCACCATCTACAAGGCACAAGCCAGGAGTGTGATGGAATACTCCCTACTTGCCTGGATGAGCGCTGCTCCCACAACACTCAAGAAGCTTGACACCATCCAGGTTAAAGCAGCCCGCTTGATTGGCACCACGTCCACAAACATTCACTCCGTCCACCACCAATGCACAGTAGCAGCAATGTGTACCATCTACAAAATGCACTGCAGGAATTCACCGAGGCTCCTCAGACAGCGTCTTCCAAACCCACAATCACTGCAATCTAGAAGGACAAGGACAGCAGATAGATGGGAACACCACTACCTGGAAGTTCCCCTCCAAGTCACTCACCATCCTGACTTGGGACTATATCACCGTTCCTTCACTGTCACTGGGTCAAAATCCTGGAACATCCTCCCTAATGGCACTGTGGGTGTACTTACACCACATGGACTGCAGCAGTCCAAGATGGCAACACACCACCACCTTCTCAAGGACAACTAGGGATGGATAATAGCCAGCGAAGCCCACATCCTGTGAATGAATTTTTTTTTTTAAATTCTGTAGTATGTGGACTCAGTGTGGATCATCCACTGGCCAGGGCACATTACAGAGCAGCTGATTCTTCTGACTGTTGTATCCTCTCTTCGACCTAATATTGCAACAGAAAGCTCACTCCATGATTCAAACGCCAATGGGTGGAATCTTATCCTAACAGACCTGCACACAGTGGGGAGGTCAGTGGTGGGTTGGGAACCCATTTGATTCAGTAGCAGATTTTGCCTGGCTCTTTAACACAGCAATGGCAATATCAGGCTTCCACGATTTCCGGCCAATCAGGGAGGGTGGACGGGATGATGCACTAAATCTGTCCAAAGAAGTTCATGACAGGTCATTGCTGACATCTGCAGCATCTGGACAACGTTTGACCCCACAGCAGTGGTTAGAATGTCTGAACCATTGATTGATTCCTGAGGCTTCAGCAACACAGCAATGGAGGGAACTGAGACGGCTGTCCCCTGGGTATCAAACTCTTAGCTGTAGGTTCTGCTGTGGGATCTGAGGGAGTTCAATGAAGTGATGTTTGCCAAGTATTAGAGGTTGCAGCTAGCCTCTTAAACCAAGCAGGCACCTGACACCCACTAGAAATGCATGCCCGCCTTGGCAAGTGGGAAGCAAAGACCTGCCACGAATGCCTGAGCCTCACTGCTGCTCACACTTGTACAAAGAGCTGACTTTCTGCCTTGAGACCCCCTTCTGGGGCTCATGCCTCCCCCCAGCTGGATCACGGTGTCCATCACCTCTGCCCTGTGGAACGGCATGCGGCTGAGGAGAAGGCAGCTGCATCTGCTGCTGGTTTTACTCCTGCTGCTGCTGGTGCTGATGGTGCTGTTGGTGGTGGTGTTGTTCTCCATCTTGTTCCTCATCACAGGTCCAAGGTCAAGCTGTATAAGCTGCTCTTGTGCTGTGGTGAAGACTGACAACAGGGAAGAACAGATCAAGGTGAGACAAGTCCAGGACAGGTAAACTGATTCCCAAGAAGTTAGAATTCATCGGTCAATCAGTAAAAGCACACTTTCAGAAGAAGTGTTATGAGAAGCAGCCTCTCACCTGGACATAGCTGCAGCTTTTTAGTCTTCAGACTGGCTGAAAGGAGCAGAATGTAGATCTTATCATTGGGATGCATTAGCACAATTTGTCTTGGAAAATCAGTAAGAGGATGATCTCACTTTCAAAGAATGTCCTAACATTAGAGAACAAGCCCATGTTTTCCCTAAACTGTGCAGAATTTGCATTTTTAGATAAATCAGAGCAGTTTGAATTTCAAAGAGATGGTAGGATGTTTACACCTAGCCAGAGAAGCTAGGCCAAGCAGAGTGTTTATTTATCCCAAAGGTTATTGACAATATTTGCACCATGAAAAGATTTATATTATGAGAAAGGTAAAGTTCCAAAGACATATGGGAACAATGGAATTTACATTAAAAGGGAGAAACATGCACAAAGAAGAATAAGGCTATGTGTCAGAGAAGGCATTGTAAGATCTACCAGAAGTGTGAAAAGCCTCCTGTATTTATGCATTAAGCCTGCTGTCTACAAAAACCAAAGCTGGGAAAAGCCATCTTGAATTCTACTGTCTGGGGTATTGTGTTAACTTGCTGGCATTTGTTTAAGATCATTTTTTTAACCATTGCCTTAATGAGGTTCTAACTGGAAGCCAGATTAATTAGGGGTTTTAGGAGTTATTATAGTAGTAATTTGTAGACTTATGTATGTGCTTGAAATCTTTTCTTTTGTTAATAAATGTTTAATTTAGTTTTCTAAAAATCTCTAAAGTCTTGATGGACTTGTTACAACTGAATTTAGGGCACCCATCTCGAAATAAATATAAATTGCAAAACCACTGTGATAGCAGGATCGAGTTCCCTCGTGGATTCGATCCACCTGGTACACATCATCTGCCGCGTCATAACACCCCTTGTTCTAGATTCCCCCACGAGAGGAAACATCTTAGCATCTACCTGTCGAGCCCCATTCAGAATTTTCTACGTTTCGGTAGATAACCTCTCATTCTTCTAAACTCCAATGAGGCCCAGCCTGCTCAACCTTTCCTCATTAGACAACCCCTCCATCCCAGGAATCAATTAATGAATCTTCTCGAACTGCCTCCTTAAGTGAGGTGACCAAAACTGCACACAGTACTCTAGGCGTGGTCTCACCAATACCCTGTACAGTTGTAGCAAGACTTCCCTACTTTTATCCCCTTGCAATAAAGACCAACATTCCATTTGCCTCCCTAATTGCTTGCTGTACCTGCATGCTGACTTTTTGTGATTTGTACACAAGGTCATCCAGATCCTTCTGTACTGCAGCATTCTGCAGACTCTCTCCATTTAAATAATATTCTATTTTTCTACTCTTCCTGCCAAAGGAGATAAAGTCACATTTTCCCACATTACACCCCATGTGCCAAATTTTTGCCCACTCACTAACCCAGCTATGAGCCCTTTGCAGACTTTTTGTATCCTCCTCACAACTTGCATTCCTTCTCGTATCATCAGCAAATTTGGCCAAAATACAGTCGGTTTCTTCATCCAAGTCATTGATATACATCATAAATAGTTGAGGCCCCACCATTGATCCCTGCAGCACTCTACTGTTACAGTTTGCCAAAATGACCATTCATCCTGGCTCTCTTACTTGTTAGTAGCCAATCCTCTAACCATGCTCAAATATCACCTCCAACACCATATGCTCTTACCTTGTGTGGTAACCTTTTATGTGACACCTTGTCGACTGCCTTTTTTGAAATCCAAATACAGTACATCTACTGGGCTCCCCTTTAGCCACCCTGTTTATTATATCCTGTTTGTTACATCCTCAAACAACTCTAATAAATTTGTCAAACACAATTTCCCTTTCACAAAACCATGTTGACTTTGCCTAATTGTATTATGATTTTCTAAATGTCCTGTTACTACCTCTTTAATAATGGAGTCTAGCATTTTCTCAATGACAGATGTCAGGCCAACTGGCCTATAGTTTCCTGCTTTCTGTCTCCCTCCTTTCTTGAACAGAGGAGTTTCATTGTAGTTTTTCAGAATCTAGGGAATTTTGAAAGATTACGACTCATTCATCCACTATCTCTGCAGCCACTTCTTTTAAGATCCTAGTTTGCAGGCCATCAAGCTAACAGCCTTAATTCCCATTATTTATTCCCATAACTTTTTTCTAGTGATGGTGATTGTTCTAAGCTTCTCCCCTTTTGCCTCTTGATTTTCTTATGATCCTTTTTGTGTCTTCTACTATGAAGATGGGTGCAAAATACTTGTTCAAAGTCCCTGCAATTTCTTTGTTTCCCATTATTAATTCCCCAGTCTCACTCCCTTAGGCACCAATGCTCACTTTAGCTATTCTTTCCCATTTTTATACACTTGTAGAGGCTTTTGCTATCTGGTTTTATATTTTTTGCTAGTTTACTCTCGTACTCCAATTTCTCCCTCTTTATTTTTTTTTGGTCATCCTTTGCTGGTTTCTAAAATTTTTCCAATCTTCTGCCCTACCACTAATCTTCACACCATTGTATGACCGTTCTTTCACCATACACCATACTATTTGTCATTGGTAGTAGTTCTTGGGAACAAGGACTCCCTGATGGGAAGCAATTGGCTTAAGAAGCTATGGTTAAACTGAGCTGAGTTATTTACAGTACTGATCAGTAAGAATACGTCTGTGTTACAATCTTGGTAGAGGCAAGTATTTTTTTAATAAAAAGAATAAATCTGAAATCCTAGTTATTTACTAAAAGAATGAAGTTTCGAGATTCCACAGTTTAAAACAGAAGAAATTCTAATATACAAGAGTCAAGCAAAGGAAGCACTAAATACATTTTTGGGTAACAACCTATACTCTAAAACCTAAAATCAACATAAATTAAACATGAATTGTGGTTGATTATAAACTATAAATTACACATTAAATGGCAGATGCAACTAAAACAGATCTTATGAATTGACTTGGCAGTCCACTCAGATGATATGTCGTCAATCGCAGTCACAAAGTCCTTCAAAACTCTGTCTCCCTCATAAAAAATTTCAGCTCCTCTTCTTCTGCGATTTTGCCTGATCCCCAGTGAACAGCAGCGCACAATCAACACGAGTTCCATGGCACGGTCCTCACCAAAAATGGCACACATCTGCAGAACCTCATCAAATGTGCTTATGACAGTCTGGATGGCGGATACATCAATGTTATCTTCAAGTTTCAGAAACAGCTGTAGCTACTGGATATTTGGTTATTCCAAGCTTCTGGATCTAACCTTTGCCACCTTCAGCCTGCCTGCACTGTACCACTAGAATCTTCTTCTTCTACTGAGCTCGGATGGCTCTGTATCCTTTTATATGTTTCAACCGGTTTCAGTCTTGCCAGAAGTTTTGGTTTCCATTCTCAGTTTCAGTCTTTGTTTCCTTAGGGAGATATTTTGCCCTTGCTGGGGGTGCTCGGCGGGGGGTAGGTGGGGGCGATCGGGAAGCCGACCGCTGCCTGCGATGGACAACGCACCGTGATTTTATGCTGGCAGGACAATTAAGGCCCGCCCAGCGTGAAAAGCAAGCAGGTGGGGGGGTGGAGGGTGAATGTGCCAAGCGTGAACTTCACGCATGCGCGCGAAAGGGCTTCAATCTCCCTGAGGCGCAGAGCTGCCTCAGGGAGATGAAGGGCTCTTTGAAAAAACTTAATGAACAAAATGAAAATGTCATAAAACATGTCCCCTCATGTGACTCTGTCACATGAGCAGGGACATGTTTTTAATTCAAGTGTAAAATTTTTATTTTATTTTTATTTCCTTTAGGAAACCACATCCCGCCCATGGATGGGGTTTCCTAAAAAGTGCAAAAGCTGCTTAGCGTTTTCGCCTGCCCACCAACCGTTAGGTTGGACAGGCAGCATAAATTTGAAATTAATTACCTTTTTAATGGCCTTAATAGACTTTTTAATTGTCAGCGGGCACGCCCACTGAACGAAATATCACGGGACTACGCGATGATGTCGGGACGCTCGCCTGACATCATCACGCGTCATTTTATGCTTGGCGGGGTTGGGCGCGCGTCCGCCCACCGAGCTCAATATTCTGCCCTTAGAAACTGGAAGGGTCCGTTTTGTTAGTTTTCCTTTTCAGTTTCCTTTCTTCATTTCCCTTTTCAGTCCGTCTTAAAAACTACAGATTTATAAATCACAGATTCCATCACATCTGTCATTGAGAAAGTGCTAAGGGAGCTCAAAGTGGTCTTAGCACAAGAAGGACCAAATGATAAAATTAGACATCACGAAGTGAGGGACAATTCACAGTTGACATTCTGCAAGGGTAGACCTGTGTCTGTTTTGGTCCACTATAATCCCAAGAAACAATCGGTTTTAGATGGTGATGCCTCATCACAAGGGTTAGGTATGTTGCTATTTCACAGAATGGAAGATGGCGTGGAGAGGCCTGTAGCATACGCTTCATGTACATTAATGAAGTCAGAGCAAAATTACACACAAGTTGAGAAAAAGCCATTTTTACAATGTTCTACTAGTACCTATAGAGTAGGAAATTCACTTTGTTAACTGACCACCAAGTCCTTATGATCGCTTGGGGGAGGCAGTGGCATAGTGGTATTGTCACTGGCCTAGCATTCCAGAGACCCAGGGTAATGATCTGGGTTTGAATCCCACCATGGTAGATGGTGAAATTTGAATTCAATAAAAGGTGCACAACAATGTGGCGGACTCTTAAATGCCCTCTGATCAAGGGCAATCAGGGATGGGCAATAAATGCTGGCCTAGCCAATGATGCCCACATCCCATGAATGAATTAAATAAAAAATATGTTTCTAAGATGTTTCTTTAGCAGCAGCATGGCTTCAGAAGTGGGCATTGATTTTCATGGTCCATCTGTACAATACACTTTACATACACAAATGACATGCTAGTATCTGCCAGAAAAATTAGTGAAAAAACTTTGAGAGATGTGGTCCTCAGTTAGGCGCTCAATTATGTCATGAATGGCTGACCTAAACAGTGTGATGATGAGAAACTGCAGGAGTTTTCACACAGAAATGAACTTAATGTCAATCAAGGCTGTCTCCAAGTGTCATTATTGTGCCAAGTTTTAGAGAGGGATTGTTAGAGGAACTACATCAAGAGCACACAGGGATAGTCCATACAAAAAGAATAGCAAGAAGCTATTTTTGGTATCTAAAGGTAGATAGAGATGCTGAAGAATTGATGAAAAGTCAGAAGCGTGTATCAGAACAAGAATTGTTCCACCCGAAGTTCCCTTCGTTCCATGGTCAAACATAAGGAAACCATGGAAACATGTACATGTTGAATTATACTTATTTTTTTGTGTTAGCATCACTGTTAAGGCCAGCATTTACTGCTCATCTCTAATTGCCCTTGAGAAGGTGGTGGTGAGCTGCCATCTTGAACCAATGTTCAAGTCCAATTAGAGTAAGTACATCCACAGTGTTGTTAAGAAGGGATTGCCAGGGTTTTGACCCAGTGACAGTGAAGGAACAGCGGTATATTTCCAAGTCAGGATGGTGTGTGGCTTGGAGGGGAATTTGCAGGGGTTGGTGTTCCCATGCTTCTGGTGCTCTTGTACTTTTAGGTAGTAGAGTTTGCAGGTTTGGAAGATGCTGTCAGAAGAGCCTTGATGAGTTGCTACAGTACATCTTGTAGGTAGTATACACTGCTGCCATTGTGCATCAATGGTGGAGGGAGTGAGTGGGATGCTGATCAAATGGCTGTTTTGTCCTGGATGGTGTCGAGATTCTTGACTGTTATTGGAAATGCATTCATCCTAGCAGGTGGGGAGTATTCCATCATACTCCTGACTTGTGCCTTGTGGATGGTGGAGAGTCTTTGGGAAGTCAGGAGGTGAGTTACTCATTGCAGGATTCTTTGCCTCTGACTTGTTCTTGTAGTCACAGTATTTATATGGATGGTCCCGTTCAGTTTCTGGTCAATGGTAACAGTTTCGTCTTGTTTGAGATGGCCATTGCCTGGCATTTGTGTGGCACAAATGTTATTTGCCACTTATCAGCCCAAGCCTGAATGTTGTCCAGGTCTTGCTGCATATGGGCACAGGCTGCTTCAGTATCTGAGGAATTGTAAGTGGTACTGAACATTGGGCTGTTATCAGCAAACATCCCTGCTTCTGACCTAATGATGGAGGAAAGGTCATTGATGAAGCAACTGAAGATGGTTGGGCCTAGGATACTACCCTGAGGAATTGCAGTGTTTTCCTATGACTGAGATCATTGGTCACCAATGACTACGACCAACTTCCTTTGTGCTCAGTATGATTCCAACCAGTGGAGACTTTTCGCCCCTGATTCCCATTGACTCTAGTTTTGCTAGGGATCCTTAATGCCATACTTGGTTAAATGCTGCCTTCATGTCAAGGGCAGTCACTCTCACCTCACCTATGCAATTCAGCTCTTTTGTCCATGTTTGGACCAAGGCTGTAATGCGCTCAGGAGCCCAATGACTCTGGCGGAACCCAAACTGAGCATCAGTGAGCAGGTTATTTCTGTGTAGGTGCCGCTTGATAGCACCTTCCTTCAATTTGCTGATGATCGAGAGTAAACTAATGGCGTCGGAATTGGCCTGATTAGATTTGTCCAACTTTTTTGTGGACAGGACATAACTGTGAAATTTTCCACATTGCCGGGTAGATACCAATGTTATAGCTGTACTGGAAGCGCTTGACTAGGTACGTAGCTAGTTCTGGAGCACAATTAAATTCCCAGAATCTTATCAGGGCCACAGCCTTTACAGTTTCCAGTGCCTTCAGCCATTTTTTGATATCACATGGAGCGAAACAAATTAAAATCTCCTTGAAGTGGAAGTGAAAGGGTACCTTTTTCGGTGAATCGCTATAGCAAGTGATCTAAATGTTGAGTTTATATCAATAACACAAGTGTCAAAACTATTGAAGTTTTGAGAAGTTGGTTTGCAATTTACGGGTTGTGTCAGACCACAGCCGCAGTTTGTGTCAGAAGAGGTTGAAATATTTCTGAGTAAGAATGGAGTCAAACACACTTCAATACCACCTCATCACCCAGAATTGAATGGTGCTGCAGAAAGAAGAGCACGGATTGTGAAGAAGTTTTTGCAAAAGTATTTGCTGGATGACAAGCTCGGCACTGATTCCCATGTTATCCTTTGACACAAGCTCGACAATTTTCCCTTCTCTTACAGATTAATCCCACAATTCACAACAGGTTGCTTACCTGACCAGGTTAAACATGTTCCTATAGGACAAGGTTTAGTTTACTTAAACTTGACCTCAATAGCAAAGAAAGGGAAAAGCAAGACAAAGTGAAAATGGGTCATGATACACCAGGCATGAAATTTAGCGAGTTCAATACTGGTCAAAATATCAGTTAAAAAAAAAAACACTGAGGTGATAAGGAGAAGTATTTAACTGGAGTTGTAGTAAAGTGATGAGATGCATTCACATGTCTAGCAAAGTTAGAGAGAGAGTCCATCAGTGTCATGCAGATCATTGTTTGAAAGCGGACATCCAACAAAAGGAGAACATTATACCCCTCCTATCATCCAAATTCCTCTATATAGTCCAAAGTGAAAGTCAGAAAAAATGTGTAGAAGCTGCAAGTTTGCTGGTATCATAGAATCCACTAGTAGAGCAAAGCGAGCAAGGGTCTTAGGCCGGAATTTTCCTGTCTTGTTGGTGTCGGGCGCCATGGCAGGCGGGGTGGGGGGATAATATGTCAAGAATGCCAAAAATTGGTTTTGCGCCGTTGTGAAACCAGTTTGCAATCGTCCGTCCCACCATCAATGGCGGGCTGCGTTTCTCGCCACCGCACATCGGGAACCTACTTTTGTATCTAATTATAAGCCCTGCTCGCTGGAATCATCCCCCCACGTCAAATTTACCACCCACGAATGGTGTGCTTCACAACTGTCTTTAAAAGGCGTGCACATTGTGAGCTGGACTTCGAGGGGAACCCAGAGGTGAGTGCTCATGAGTATCAACCATAGGACATCAAGGAAGAGGCGCTGCACACTCGCTGGGGGCACAGGCAAGACAGCATATACTGAAGGAAGTACACAAGCACATGCTGGGGGGGTGGTGGGGAACGATGGGGTGAGGGAAGTGGCCATGCACTTGGAAAAGCTTTTCAAAGGTGAGCATTCTTCCGCAGCTGTGACCGTTCAGCTGCAGCTCCATTGGCATGCTTGGAGTCAGGCTCTGAGGCATTTCTGCCCATTCAAGCAATGTTAAAGCATGAAAGTGCCACCAAATGCTCCAGAACTTTTTACCCATCGGGTGCAGACTGCAAATTAATGTGTGTTTTAGGGGGCAGCTGCGCAATCCCCTTGCAAAATGTGGCCACGATACAGTCACTGGTGGAGGCGTTCACAGCCCCTTGCAATATTTTTATTAAGGTTTGAACTAGTATCTGTCATGTTCAAGCTAACAGCACAGCCTTGCAGTGCTGTTTAGGAGAATGCCTGCGCCAGAGCTGAGAACACAGCATGCAGTCCAATGGCCAAAGCTTCCACCAATCGGTCAATGGAGTAGGGCGGAGGAGGGTGGGGTTTGGGACAGTCAAGAAGTGCACTGCACACTGTCCATCCAAGTGGTGGTCAACACTCTCCGGCATGTGTGAAGGGGCCTTGAAGAGAGGTCCTTAAGACACATATATTAAGCCACGTGTCTCTCTCTTTGATCCTGCAGGAGGAGAACATCAGGATCATGGAGCCTGGTGATCTAGCGGTATGGCTCATGGCTTACAGGGAGCAGGGAAGAAGAAGAAGAGAGCGACATAGGCACCTAGCTCAGCAAAGGGAGGAGCACCTCCTTCAAGATGAAGGGGCAGCAGGGCCTGCTGCACACATAGCTGAAGATCCCAGGAGATCCATCGCTTGTAGATGCCTCGCTAGACCTAGGGTTTATGGACAGCGCTTCTCATTCCTGCAGATGACTGAGAACCAGTGTCACCGATGACTGCTCATGTCTAGGGAACTGGTTGGTCACATAAGCCACCTGCTGCAGGATTTGGTGCCACGGGTACATGGAGGACATCCACTGCCAATGGCTGTGAAAGTGACAGCGCCGCTCAATTTTTACACCAGTGGTTCCTTCCTGGGCTCCACAGGTGACCTGTGCGGTGACTCACAAGCTTCCATGCACAAGCATATCCATGAGGTCACGGATGCCATCTTCGCGAAGGCACAGAATTTTGTGCATTTCACCTGGGATCATAAAAACCAGGAAGCAAAAGTGCTGGGATTTGTGCAGATCTCAGGTTTTCCACAGGTGAGGGGTGCCATCAACTGCACTGAAGAAGAGTCATACGGACTCGAAACGTTAACTCTGTTTCTTTCTCCACAGATGCTGCCAGATATGCTTAGATTTTCCAGCATTTTCAGTTTTTATTTCAGATTTCCAGCTTAGGGCTCCTCATCTGACTCAGACTCAACAGATTTCTGGCCTCCAGCAGTACTCTGAGTGCCAGAACCTGGGAAGTCCTTGCCACAGCCTGCTGTGGATCAGACAGTGCAATATGCTCACGAGATTGTGACCCAGAGGCTACTCTTGAACTAGGTCCCACCGAGGTGTGTGTCTCTGCGCTGGTGGAGGGTGTGGGTGAGCACTGTGATGGGTCATTAATGAGGGTGTCATCAGATTCTTTTTCCAAGGTGTCTTCAGGGCTTGAGTTGAGGACCTGACTCATGGACCCCCTCAGCTCCTTCCCAGATGTGCCTGCGAAAGCAAGGAGAGGTAATTAGTGCATGGCAGGGACTGCAGAAGAGGGGAACTGACTCACAGCATGGTTGTCTGATGGGTGTTGCACTGCTGGATCCTCATTTGTTGAGCATCGCCGACCTCACCGTCAGTACAGGAACAGTCCAGGTCCTTGCCGGTCAGCTGGATGACTCTATTTTCAAAGTCTGTGAGGACCCTGATGTCAGGCATTCCTCCACTAGTCTGCTACCTCTCCTTTTTGTTGTGTGCCAGTTTGTCCTGCATGAATATAGATGGAGAGAGTGTAAGCAGGGTGCCTGCCCGGCAAGATGAGAAGGGTGCCTGGCATGTGTGGGTGGTGAGTGGTGCCATGGACAGGATGCGGACACAATCTGCAGGGCAGATGAAGGTCTGTGTGAGAGAATGAATGGTGATGTCCCTTGAACTGGCAGTGAGTGAGGGCCCTGTGAATGTGTGATGGGTTTGTGAGTGTATGAGCTGAGAGTGATGAGAAGAGTGACTTTCCCTAGTGGAATGGAGGAGATCATTCATCCTCTTTCGGCACTAGGTGGCTGTCCTCTTTTGCAGGGCTTTGGTGCTGACCACTGCTGCCACCACCTCCCATGCTGGATTGGTGACCTTGCTTGCTGGTCTTCGCCCAGAGCGGGTGTAGAGGACTTCATGGCGGGCCTCCACTGCATCCAGTAAGGGTGCTCAAGGGTGCGTCACTAAATTTGGGGGCTGCATGTTTCCTCCCTTTGGCAGCCATGACTTTGCAGCAGCTTCCAAAATCTCCGTGCAGGGGCGCCCTTTAAATATGGCATCCGGATTACTGGAGGCCTAAGGTGATGGTGGGATGGGCCAATCAGAGGCTGTCCCTTCAACAATCTGGCATGCTTTCTGGGAATGCATTGTTAATGCGCCAGGAATGGGATGATACTGCGCGAAAACCTGCCATTGCGGCTGGTGGGTAAAATGTTTTTTACCCCGCCTGCTACCACACTTAGTGCAAATCTGGGATGATACCACCCTTAGATTAAGACTAATCAATCAATGTCAATGTCCCAGCCATTAAGTTAAGTTGGTAGTCAAAGTCAAAGTTCAGGGTTAACTATTAGCAAAGAACATGTAAGTAGCCTGCCGAGACTCCTATTTGTTAAATCTGAATTAATAAGACAATCAATTCAGTTCTCGTTATTCACAGTTAACTCTGTAGTACTATATTCAATTATAATGCATCTAGTTGTTTTTCCCTTTATCATTGGGTATTGGGCAATTAGGAATGCTAGCAAAGCTAGGACACATGACCAAACGCATTACTGATTGCTCTAATTGTGAAAACTTTGAATAATTTGTTTTTTGTTTTTTGTTTTCGTGAATTAAAAATGATAAGGTTGCATAGTATAAGACTGGGCAAATTCATGACCATCACTGACGCAGTGGGTCATCATGTTAAAGCCTATGGAAAAACAAAGTAGGTTATTTGAGCTTACACTGATATAGTTATTATGGCTATTCTGGTAAGTGAGCAGAAAAGGAAATGAATCAGAATAGGGACATAAAGGGATGATGTCTTTCGGATGCACAGCACAAGTAATGGAACATTTATTGCAAGAAAAAACAGATTTCTTTCCTGATATACACATACAAGAGTTTAGAGGGAGGTGTTTATGATGAAAGATGAAATAACCGACAGAACATTGCAACGTGAAAAAGTATGTGCAAAGAAATGTTCAAAATTTTTCATGAGAAACTTATAGACATAAAGAAGACTTTAACAAAATGGTCATGTATTGGCCCAGAATAAATCAGGACATTAGTCACAGACTAGCAAAACGTTCTTATTTAAAATATAGGCCAAGCCATAAAAGCAGAACCACTGAAACGGCACTGACTTTATCAGCAGAACTTTAAATGTTCATATTCAAGCTAAAGCAGAAAAATGAAAAGATGGTTGCCAAATTTGTTCTGGTGATAGTGACATCTAATTATATAGAAATTAAACACAGAAAAATATAGAAATTATATAGAAATTAAACACAGAAAAATATAGAAATTATATAGAAATCAAACACAGAAATATGACAGCCAGTTCAAGTTGGTGGTTACCCTCCATACAAGCAGTAATCCTAATCACCTGTGCACACCTTGGTCCCTTATTCCTTTATCCTCTTTTCCTTCAACCACTTATCGAATCATCAGCAATTCCAATAGTGTGTTCTACAGCCTAACAAAAAATTTATGTAAAAGAGCTTTTCCTCCTCTCTGTCCTAAGGTTTTCATATTTAATCTTGTGCCTATGCCTTTTTGTTAAGACTCTATAATCATTGTAAGCAGTCATTTTATATCCACCCTATTCTGTCCCTTCATAATTTTAAACACCTCTATTGAATCACCCAATAGTCTAATGTCCTTTAGGGAAGGAAATCTGCCGTCCTTACCTGGTCTGACCTACATGTGACTCCAGACCCACAGCAGTGTGGTTGACTCTTAACTACCTCTGAAATGACCAAGCAAGCCACTCAGTTGTATCAATCTGCTAAAAAAAAGTCTAAAAGGAATGTAACCGGAAGGACCACCCAGCATCGACCTAGGCACCGGACACAACAATGGCAAACTCAGCCCTTTCCACCCTGTAAAATCTTCCTTACTAAAATCTGGTGCCTGTGCCAAAATCGGGACAGCTGTATCACAAACTAGTCAAGCAACAGCCTAACATAGTCATGCTCACGGAGACATACTTAACAGACAATGTCCCAGACACCACCATCACCATCCCTAGGTATGTCCTGTCCCACCGACAGGACAGGCCCAGTAGAAGTGCTGGTACAGTGGTATACAGTCGGGAGGGAGTTGCCCTGGGAGTTCTCAACATTGACTCCACACCCCCATGAAGTCTCATGGCATCAGGTCAAACATGGGCAAGGAAACCTCCTGCTGATTACCACGTACCGTGCCGTCCCCGCACCCCCCCCCCGTCCCAGCTGATGAATCAGTGCTCCTCCATGTTGAATGCCACTTGGAGGAAGCACTGAGGGTGGCAAGGGTGCAGAATATACTCTGGGTGGAGGACCAAACCAGCCGAGTCCTAAAGACATAGGTGCTAGACTGGGTCTGCAGCAGCTGGTGAAGGAACCAACAAGAGGGAAAACATACATGACCTCATCTTCACCAACCTGCCTGCCACAGATCCATCTATCCATGACAGTGTTGGTAGGAGTGACCACCATACGATCCTTGTGGAGACAAAGTCCCGTCTTCACGTTGAGGTTACCCTCCATCATGTTGTGTGGCACTACCACATTGCTAAATGGGATAGATTTCAAACAGGTCTAGCAACTCAAGACTGGGCAACCATGAGGCACCATGGGCCATCAGCAGCAGAATTGTACTCAACCACAATTTGTAACCTCATGGCCTGGCATATCCCCCACTCTACCATTATCACCAAGCCAGGGGATTAACCCTGGTTCAATGAAGGTCACTGGAGGGCATGCCTGGAGCAGCACCAGGCATACCTAAAAATGAGGTTTCAACCTGGTGAAGCTACAACACAGCATAAGCAGTAACTGATAGAGCGAAGTGATCCTACAGCCAACAGATCAGATCTAAGCTCTGCATTCCTGCCACATCCAGTCATGAATGGTGGTGGACAATTAAACAACTCACTAGGGAAGGAGGCTCCACAAATATCCCCATCCTCAATGATGGGGGAGCCCAGCACATCAGTGCAAAAGATAAAGCTGAAGCATTTGCAACAATTTTCAACTAGAAGTGCTGAGTAGATGATCCATCTTGGCCTCCTCCAGAATTCCCCAGCATCACAGATGCCAGTTTTCAGCCAATTCAATTCACTCCGCGTGATATCAAGAGATGGCTGAAGGCAATAAATACAGAAAAGGCTATGGGCCCTGACAATATTCCAGGAATAGTACTGAAGACTTCTGCTCCAAAATTTGCTGTGCCTCTAGCCAGATTGTTCCGGTAGAGCTACAACACTGGCATCTACCCAGCAATGTGGAAAATTGCCCAGATATGTCCTGTACACAAAAAGCAGGACAAATCCAACCCAGCCAATTACCGCCCCATCAGTCTACTATCGATCATCAGTAAAATGGTGGAAGGGGTCATGAACAGTGCTATCAAGCGGCACTTGCTTAGCAATAATCTGCTCATTGACGCTCAGTTTGGGTTCCGCCAGGGCCACTCAACTCCTGACCTCATTATAGCATTGTCCATTCAAACATGGACAAAGGAGCTGACATCAAGAGGTGAGGTGATAGTGACTACCCTTGACATCAAGGCAGCGTTTGACGGAGTGTGGCATCAAGCAACCCTAACAAAACTGGAGTCAATGGGAATCAGGGGGTAAACTCACCACTGGTTGGAGTCATACCTAGCATAAAGGAAGATGGTGTGGTTGTTGGAGGTCAGTCATCTCAGCTCCAGGACATCACTGCAGGAGTTCCTCTGGGTAGTGCCCTAGGCCCAACCATCTTCAGCTGCTTCATCAATGACCTTCCTTCCATCATAAGGTTAGAAGTGGGGATGTTCGCTGATGATTGCACAATGTTCAGCATCATTCTTGACACTCAGATATTGAAGCAGCCGATGTCTAAATTCAGCAAGACCTGGACAATGGTTGGGAAGGTGCTGTCTAAGGACTTGGGCTGACAAGTGGCAAGTAACATTCATGCCACACAAGTGCCAGGCAAAGACCATCTCCAGCAAGAAAGAATCTAACCTTCACCCCTTGACATTCAATGGCATTACCATCGCTGAATCCTCCACGATCAACATCCTGGGGTTTACCATTGACCAGAAACCCAATTGGACTAGCCATATAAATACTGTGGCTATAAAAGCAGGTCAGAGGCTAGGAACCCTGTGGCAAGAACTCGCCTCCTGACTCCCCAAAGCCTGCCCACCATCTGCAAGGCACAAGTCAGGAGTGTGATGGAATACCCTCAGCTTGCCTGGATGAGTGCAGCTCCAACAACACTCAAGAAGCTTGACACCATCCAGGACAAAGCAATCCATTGGATTGGCACCCTATCCACAAACATGCACTCCCTCTACCACCGACACACAGTGACAACAGTGTGTACTGTCTACAAGATGCACTGCAGGAATTCACCAAGCCTCCTTAGACAGCACCTTCCAAACCCATGACTACTACCATCTGGAAGGACAAGGGCAGCAGACACATGGGAACGCCACCACCTGGAAGTTCCCCTCCAAGCCACTCATCATCCTGACTTGGAAATATATCGCAGTTCCTTCACTGTCGCTGGGTCAAAATCCTGGAACTCCCTCCCTAACAGCACTGTGGGTGTAACTACACCAAATGGATTGCCACAGTTCAAGAAGGCAACTCACTATCAACTTCTCAAGGGCAATTAGTGTTGGGTAATAAATGGTGGCACAGCCAACGACGTGCACATCCCATGAATGAATAAAAAAAGTCTCTATTGTAAGAAAAATATCTTCAGTTTACCCAGGGTGGTGAATGGTACGTAACAACATTCACAGAATGGTGACAAATTGAGTATAAGATGCTTTAGCCAAGCATAGAATGCATAATACAATCTTTGGTGACAACGAAGCAGTGTTTCCAAGTGCTGCATTCAGTTAATTTGTCAAGGAATGGGATTTCATTCACACAACTTGAAGTCCAAATTACCCACAGTTGAATGAACTAATGAAGAAGTCAATGCAGATTGTAAAGAATCTCACGAAGTCGAGGAAAATGGGGAAGCTGTGTATGAGAGTTTACTATTGTACCTCTTTATAGAGCACTGCTACTCATAGGGAAATAAAAGCCAAGTATCAAGGAAGAACTACTAAAACAAATACTTCAGACTGGTAAAAACAGGCAACAGAAGCTCAAAACAGAAGTATCATTGTGATAGTCTCCCAGCAATGAAATTTATGATAAAACAGCTGGAGAGTTGGAACCAAAGGTATCATCTTTTCCATTCAAGAGGTCAGAGATCAATAGAGAAGAGGATTTAAGATCAAGTCCATCACCAAATAGAGTAACTGGAACAACAAATATATATAATTTGAGATTAAATATAGAGGAAGACTAATATATCTAGAAATTACTACTGGTAATGTACATGTAACATATTTCTATGGCATTCGTATGCTCTTTTAACAGACATTTTAAGATAAAGAAGAAAGTGGGGTAGAAATTATTCTGTGGCCCAGACATGGCACTGTACGAGCAGCACACACGGCCAAACAGAGAGGTCCAAATGTACACCGATAAGGCCTTATCTAAATATTGCAGGTGAGCAGAAGGTGCCTGACACACCTCCACAAACAGTTTCTCCTTCAGGAAAATTTAATTTTGGGGGCTGCTTACCTCACTGGCAGGGGTTCCTAGGTAAGTCCCAGGAGGGGCAGGAGACAAGACACGAGAGTGGGACCAATTGTAGATGTCAACAGCTGTCAGGAATGCTGTGGAGCCAGGAGAGAGCTTCACTGGCTAGGCTACATCCACATCCAGAAAACCCATGCCTACCGTCACTCATTGACATTCCAGGATGTAAGGGATTAGTGATAATTAGCATTTTATCGTTACTATCTGCTGTTTAATGTTAATAGACCACATTCCTGTGTGAGGATAAATGAGAAAGGAATGGAATGATTTAAGAAAAATACACAGGACTGTTGACCTGAAACATTAGGTCTGTTTTTCTCTCTCGCTGGCCAACCTGCTGAGTGTTTTCCAGAATGTTCTGTTTTTATTTCAGATTTCCAGCATCCGCAGTAATTTTCTTTGGTCATAGAAAAATAACACCAGTACCAATAAAATGAGATCATTTTTGCTTGCAATTGCAATACAATCTATTTGTACAATTTCCCAGCTTAAATATTTTCCCTTGTTTTACTTGTAGCCATTTTATTATTCTCTGGTCACAAAGGTTCAACAGCTTGACAACATGTGCCTGAACTTACTCGATGTTGGTTCAATGAAGTAATTGGGAAATGAGAAAAATCCACAGTAGTTTAATAGTAATCACAAGATCTGTGCAACATCCCAGTCTCTGTAGTGGTGTTCTGATCCTTAGGAACCGACTCAGGGTTTATTATTGAGAAATATTTATGAAGTGGTGCTGAATTGTCCTTTTATCACTTAAGACGCAGCACTAAATAATTCCCAGCAAGTTTCCAAATTCTTGGCGAGTGTCGGTGGATATGTCAGTCATGTAGCGTCATCGGCATGCAAATCGCACATCTGTACAGCATGTCAGACTTATTGATAGATATTTCCATTGTACAACTTGATAGTCACTTGAATGCCAATCCTTCAACTCTCCTCACAAGCCTCCTGTGTTCTAAAAAGTACTTATGCCAACCATACACTATATACTTACTGAAAATTGGGCCATAAGAATTAAATAAAAAGTTTTTGCCTCTTTTATGTTCTGTCCAACAAGAGTAGCTACTAAATTGGAATGCAAAGGGATCTGTTGCGGATGTGCTTGGGACTGATATCTGAAAGGTTCATTGTATCAATGACTCTCTCTACACTTCAGAGAATTAGAATTAAAAGCTGAAATGATATTAAAACAAAACTATTTGACAGTGAAGGTAATTCACTCTTAACTAAGCAACACTGAGGTGCCTATTATGTTAAATTGTGGCTGACTGTCTCTGAAGCAGGCAAGTTCAATCTGCTATCCAAAAAAATGACCCAGGTTATAATCTTATGCCTACAGTGAATGTTTCAAGAGGGATAAAACAAAAACAGAAATACCTGGAAAAACTCAGCAGGTCTGGCAGCATCGGCGGAGAAGAACAAAGTTGACGTTTCGAGTCCTCATGACCCTTCAGCAGAACTAAGTAAAAATAGGAGAGGGGTGAAATATAAACTGGTTTAATGTGGGGGGGTGGGGGGAGAAGTGGGGGTGGGGGGCAGGGGTGGTTGTAGGGACAAGCAAGCAGTGATAGGAGCAGATAACCAAAAGATGTCACAGACAAAAGAACAAAGAGGTGTTGAAGGTGGTGATATTATCTAAAAGAATGTGCTAATTAAGAATGGATAGCAGGACACGCAAGGTACAGATAGCTCTAGTGGGGGTGGGGTGAAATAAGACTAAAAGGGCATAAAAGGTATAGATTTAAAAATAATGGAAATAGGTGGGAAAAGAAAAATCTATATAAATTATTGGAAAAAACAAAAGGGAGGGGGAAGAAACAGAAAAGGGGTGGGGATGGAGGAGGGAGTTCAAGATCTAAAGTTGTTGAACTCAATATTCAGTCCGGAAGGCTGTAAAGTACCTAGTCGGAAGATGAGGTGCTGTTCCTCCAGTTTGCATTGAGCTTCACTGGAACAATGCAGCAAGCCAAGGACAGACATGTGGGCAAGAGAGCAGGGTGGAGTGTTAAAATAGCAAGCGACAGGGAGGTCTGGGTCATTCTTGCGGACAGACCGAAGGTGTTCTGCAAAGCGGTCGCCCAGTCTGCGTTTGGTCTCTCCAATGTAGAGGAAACCGCATTGGGAGCAACGAATGCAGTAGACTAAGTTGGGGGAAATGCAAGTGAAATGCTGCTTCACTTGAAAGGAGTGTTTGGGCTCTTGGAAGGTGAGGGGAGAGGAAGTGAAGGGGCAGGTGTTGCATATTTTGCGTATGCATGGGGAGGTGCCGGAGGTGGGGGTTGAGGAGTAGGGGGTGATGGAGGAGTGGACTAGGGTGTCACGGAGGGAACGATCCCTACGGAATGCCACCAAGGGGGTGAAGGGAAGATGTGTTTGGTGGTGGCATCATGCTGGAGTTGGCGGAAATGGCGGAGGATGATCCTTTAAATGCGGAGGCTGGTGGGGTGATAAGTGAGGACAAGGGGGACCCTATCATGTTTCTGGGAGGGAGGAGAAGGCGTGAGGGCGGATGCATGGGAGATGGGCCAGACACAATTGAGGGCCCTGTCAACTACCGTGGGTGGAAAACCTCGGTTAAGGAAGAAGGAGGACATGTCAGAGGAACTGTTTTTGAAGGTAGCATCATCAGAACAGATGCGACGGAGACGAAGGAACTGAGAGAATGGCATGGGGTCCTTACAGGAAGCGGGGTGTGAGGAGCTGTAGTCGAGGTAGCTGTGGGAGTCGGTAGGCTTGTAATGGATATTGGTGGACTGTTTATCACCAGAAATTGAGACAGAGAGGTCAAGGAATGGAAGGGAAGTGTCAGAGATGGACCATGTGAAAATGATGGAGGGGTGGAGATTGGAAGCAAAATTAATAAATTTTTCCAAGTCCCGACGAGAGCATGAGGCAGCACCGAAGTAATCATCGATGTACCGGAGAAAGAGTTGTGGGAGGGGGCCGGAGTAGGACTGGAACAAGGAATGTTCCACATACCACGTAAAGAGACAGGCATAGCTGGGGCCCATGCGGGTACACCTTTTATTTGGAGGAAGTGAGAGGAGTTAAAGGAGAAATTGTTCAGTGTGAGAACAAGTTCAGCCAGACAGAGGAGAATAGTGGTGGATGGGGGTTGTTCGGGCCTCTTCTCGAGGAAGAAGCGGAGAGCCCTCAGACCATCCTGGTGGGGGATGGAGGTGTAGAGGGATTGGACATCCATGGTGAAGAGGAGGCGGTTGGGGCCAGGGAACTGGAAATTGTTGATGTGACATAAGGTGTCAGTGGAATCACGGATGTAGGTGGGAATGGACTGGACAAGGGGAGAGAGAAGGGAGTCGAGATAGCGAGAAATGAGTTCCGTGGGGCAGGAACAGGCTGACACGATCGGTCTGCCGGGACAGTCCTGTTTGTGGATTTTGGGTTGGAGGTAGAAGCGGGCCGTCCGAGGTTGGGCGACTATCAGGTTGGAAGCTGTGGGAGAAAGATCTCCAGAGGAGATGAGGTCAGTGACAGTCCTGGAAACAATGGCTTGATGTTCAGTGGTGGGGTCATGGTCCAGGGAGAGGTAGGAGGAAGTGTCTGCGAGTTGACGCTCAGCCTCCGTGAGGTAGAGGTCAGTGCGCCAGACAACAACAGCACCACCCTTGTCAGTGGGTTTGATGACAATGTTAGGGTTGGACCTGAGAAAACGGAGTGCAGTAAGTTCAGAGAGAGACAGATTAGAATGGGTGAGAGGAGCAGAGAAATTGAGACAACTAATGTCACGCCGACAGTTCTCAATGAAAAGATCAAGAGAAGGTAAGAATCCAGAGGGAGGGGTCCAGGTGGAGGGAGAATATTGGAGGTGGGTAAAAGGATCCGTTGAACGGGGAGAGGACTCCTGCCCAAAGAAGTGAGCATGGAGACGAAGGCGGCAGGTGAAGAGTTCAGCATCGTGCCGAGCCCGAAATTCATTGAGATGAGGGCGTAAGGGTATGAAACTGAGTCCTTTGCTGAGCACTGAGCATTCAGCGTCGGAGAGGGGAAGGTCAGGGGGTATAGTGAATACACGGCCGGGGCTGGGATTGGAAGATGGGGTGGGGACGGAGGGACAGGCAGGGGTGGAGGGTCCTAGATGGGTGTTGGTGTCGATGAGTTGTTGGAGCTTGCGTTCCTTAGCACTTGACAGAAAGAGAAAAAGTTTCTTGTTGAGGTGTCGGATGAGGCAAAGAATAAAATGAAACTGGGGGCACGCGCACCTTTGAAAAAGGGTGCGGCGGTGCTGCTGGAGGGAGAGGTCGAGTGTGTTCATATGGCGGCGCATGGCACTGAGTGTTTGTTTTTATCTATGTTTCCAGAGGGATTGTTGCCATTTTGGTGAACAGTTTCTAACAGCTCCCCCACTCATGCTTCATTGTCCAATTGCCCTGTGGGATTGTAATGCCAGTAGGTTTGCTGTGATGCTTTCTTCAGAAACACTTGAGAGAAATATACCATCAGGAGGAAAAGCGCTGATGATGTCATTGTTCTGCAGCTTTACTAACATCTTGAAAGGCTTTAATGGGGGAGTGAGCATCCTTTCACTCAAAAAAGATAATTGTATATTTGTGCAGGAAGGGCAACAAACATAGAAATGATCAATTAAATCTAATTTTAAAGTTCCTCGATTCTTTTTCAATCTGATCAGTGTATTCCCCCACATCATGTTGACATTATATCACTTCAGAGTGCAAAATTCTGAGTTTTTATTTGATTTCTTTTTGTTATATCTGATAGCTTACAAGTGATTTTGTGCGTTGGACTGTTGCCCACAAGGAATTGGCTCAAAATTGTTGAAAATTCATGTGTTATCAGAAAATCTTTGTTAATCCAGCTGCCTTTTTAGGATCAGCGCATGATGACTGAAGCAAGACTGAAGGGGCACTGTAGGCCTAGGGAGGAGGGCTCAATACTAAACAGATGGATTAAAAGTATCAGCCGACTCTGTATTGCACAGACAGCATGGAGCAATATAACAGTCAATGTAAAGAGAAAAAGATGTGAATGGCCTTCTCTGAGGTTTCAGCAATCAGAAAAAAAGAAAGACTTGTACTTATATAGCACTACCGGCGTCTCAAAGCACTTTACAGCCAAAGATGTAATTTTGAAGTGTAGTCATTGTGGTAATGTAGGAAATGCAGCATCCAACATGTACTCAGCAAATTACCACAAAACAGCAATGTGATAATGACCAGATAACCTTTTTATTATATGTTGATTGATGGATAAATATTGGCCAAGGCACTGGGGATAGCTCTCTTGCTCTTCTTCAAAATAGTGCCATGGGATCTTTTACATCCACCCAATCAGACAGATGGGGACTCAGTTTAACATCTTATCCAAAAGACAGCACCTCCAAAAGTTCAGCACTTCCTCCCTACTACACTGGAGTGTCAGCCTAGATTGTTGTGCTCAGCTCCTGGGGGGGACTTGAACCTTGTGACTCGGAGGCATGAGTGTTACCCACTGAGCTATAGCTGACATAAGCAGTAAGGCTGAAGCATTGGCAACCATCTTCAGCCAGAAGTGCCAAGTGGATGGCCCATCTCAGCCTCCTCCTGAGTTCCCCAGCATCACAGATGCCAGTCTTCAGCCATTTCAATTCACTCAGTGACATCAAGAAACAGCTGAAGGCACTGGAGACTGCAAAGGCTATGGGCCCTCAACATTCCAGCAATAGTACCAAAGACTTGTGCTCCAGAACTAGCCACGCCCCTAGCCAAGCTGGTCCAGTACAGCTACAACACTGGTATCTACCCGGCAATGTGAAAAATTGCCCAGATATGCCCTGTACACAAAAAGCAGGACAAATCCAACCCAGCCAATTACCGCCCCATCAAACTACTCTTGATCATCAGCAAAGTGGTGGAAGGTGTCAGCGACAGTGCTATCAAGCGGCATTTACTCAGCAATAACCTGCTCATTGATGCCCACTTTGGGTTCCGTCAGGGCCACTCAGCTCCTGACTTTATTACAGCCTTGGTCCAAACATGTACAAGAGAGCTGAACTCCAGAGGTGAGGTGAGAGTGACTGCCCTTGACATCAGGGCAGCTTTTGACTGAGTGTGGCATCAAAGAACCCTAGCAAAACTGGAGTCAATGGGAATCAAGGGGAAAAATCTCTAATGGTTGGAGTCATACCTAGCATGAAGGAAAATGGTTGTGGTGGATGGAGGTCAATCATCTCAGTTCCAGGACATTGCGGCAGGAGTTCCTCAAGGTGGTGCCCTAGGCCCAACCATCTTCAGCTGCTTCATCAATGACCTTCCTTCCATCGTAAGGTCAGAAGTGGGGATTTTCACGGATGATTGCACAATGTTCAGCACCGTTCACAATGCCTCAAATACTGAGGCAGTCCTTGTCCATATGCAACAAGACCTGGACAATACCCAGGCTTGGCCTCATAAGTGGCAAGTAACATTCATGCCAGACAAGTGCCAGGCAATGACCATTTCTAACAAGAAAGAATCTAATCACCTCCCTTGACATTCAATGGCATTGCCATCGCTGAATCCCCCACTATCAACATCCTGGGGGTTACCATTGACCAGAAACCGAACTGGACCAGCCATATAAATACTATGGCTACAAGAACAGGTCAAAGGCTGGGAATTCTGCAGCGAGTAACTCATCTCCTGATTCCCAAAGCCTGTCCACCATCTACAAAGCACATGTCAGGAGTGTGATGGAATACTCCCCACTTGCCTGGATGAGTGCAGCTCCAACAACACTCAAGAAGCTTGACACCATCCACGACCTAGCAGCCTGCTTGATTGGCACCCCATCCACCACATTAAGCATTCACTCCCTGCACCACCAACACACACAGTGGAGGCAGTATGTGCTATCTACAAGATGCACTGCAGCAACTCACCACGGCTCCTTCAACAGCACCTTCTAAACCTGTGACCTCCACTACCTAGAAGGACAAGGGAAGCAGATGCATGGGAACACCACCACCTGAAAGTTCCCCTCCAAGCCACACACCATCCTGACTTGGAAATATATCGCCGTTCCTTCACTGTTGCTGGGTCAAAATCCTGGAACTTTCTTCCTAACAGCACTGTTAGTGTTCCTACAACACATGGACTGCAGTGGATCAAGAAAGCAGCTCACCACCACTTCTCAAGGGCAATTATAGATGAGCAATAAATGCTTGCTTAGCCAGCGACACCCACGTCCCATGAATGAATGAAAAAAGGACTAACTTTCAGGGGAAACCATCCAAGAAAACAGAAGATGGCAGCCAATATGTATAAACTGTTGTATCTTATTAGTATCTGATTGGTCCCTGTGCTATCAGTCTCAGGTGAGCTGTACACGGGCCAATCAGATCGAAATAGGATTGCTGAGACACCATGCTGGGGAGTGACGGTGGCTCCATTGAGCATGAAGCTGCTGCCCTCTCCAAAAAGACAGCATTCATCCTCCCACCCCTGCCACTGCGACAGTGCCCTTAATGTTGTGTGTCAGTCAGCCAGCCCAGACCGCTGCCATCCAAAGCAAGATAGTGCAGGCTGCAACCTGGCTTTCTGGGGCCAGATCTACTCTAGGTCATCCTCCAAAACCAAATGCAGTCTCCTCCAATGAAAATCAGCCTTCCAGCAGCCATGCTGCAACCATAGGGGTATAACTGAATTGGAGCATGTGGACAGGCAAAGGCACACAATCCTCATTGAGGTTTGGGGTAACAGAATTGCTTCTTGAAAAACCTGGGCTGCTATAACCTCCTGCTGACGGCCTTTTTCCCCACCTTCTCCTCCATCTTCCAGCAGCTTTTTACTCCCAGTCATGTTGCATTCCAAGAGGAATGCCTACTACTGCATCCCTGTTTTTTTTAATTCATTCGCGGGATGTGGGCTTTGTTGGCTGGGCCAGCATTTATTGCCCGTCCTTAGTTGCCCTTGAGAAGGCAGTGGTGAGCTGCCTTGTTGAACCGCTGCAGTCCATGTGGTGTAGGTACACCCACTGTGCTGTTAAGGAGGGAGTTCCAGGATTTTGACCCAGCAACAGTGAAGGAATGGTAATATAGCTCAAAGTCAGGATGGTGAGTGGCTTGGAGGAGAATTTCCAGGTGGTGGTGTTCCCATGCATCTGCTTCCCTTGTCCTTCTAGATGGTAGAGGTCACAGGTTTGGAAGGTCCTGACTAAGGAGCAAGTGGTTTGTACAGAAGTTTTGAAGTCAGGAAAAGTCCTTCAGCACCTGCCACACTGCTCCCTGCAGCCTATTGCAGCTTGAAAGAGCTGTGGAAAGTACTAAACACTTGTAGAAATGTACCAAGAGCCAGGAGAAATCAACCAGCGAGCAACCTGTAAGAAGTTGATGATTTTTTTAAATAGAGCTGGTGGGGAGTGTTATCCCCCCTCCCCATCCCCCACCATCTTCGCATGGAAGAATTCAGCTTCTGTAGCCCAGTTCACGGTCCGGATGTTCTCTTCCTCTGCTTCCACTTGGCACTTGATTGTTTTTTTCTCTCTCCTGGTGGCCTAGTATTAGGCACACTGTCCTCTCTCCCCTCTCGCTTCATTACCTATCCCAATGGTGATCAGGAGCTACCATCTTATACTCACTGTTGGGCACTATCTCCACGGGGCCTTGGCTGGAGCCTCCTGTTGCTTTTTCCAATCCTGCCTGCTGGACTGGCTATCAATTTAGGAGTTATCAGGCAGGGGTCTGCAGAAGGGAGAGGCAGTGGCTTACTGGTATCGTCACTGGACTGGTAACCGAGAGACCCAGGGTAATGCTCTGGGGATCCAGGTTTGAACCCCACCACGGCTTATGGTGGAATTTGAATTCAATAAATATCTGGGATTAAAAGTCTAATGATAACCATGGGCAGGATCTTCCCCCCATCGGTGGGGTTGTGCGGGAGAGGGCACGAGCGGGGGTGACGGGGGGGTTCCCGATTGGCACCCCTAATTGGGGCTGCGCCACCATTTTACGTGGGCAGGCCAATTAAGGCCCGCCCAGGGTGACGTCCGTCCAGAAGCGGGTGGGAGGAGATTCCCTGAGCACCTGTGCAGATGGGAGGGGATTCCCTGAGCGGGTCTGTGCACTCTTTCATGCATGCAGCGCGGAAGAGCGCACAGATCTCCCTGAGGCAAAGTGCTGCCTCAGGGAGATCGGCTCAAATGTGAAAACCTGTTTAAAGAATAGAAAAAATTTTACTGACATGTCTGCTCATGTGACACTGTCACATGAGTTGGGACATGTCCATAACTTTTATTTTAAAATTTTCTGACATTTTTAAATCCCTCATGAAACCTCATCCTGCCCGTGGATGAGATTTCATGTTTTTTCAGAAGCCCGCCTGGGCTCCCAGCCTGCCCGCCAACCTTAAGGTTGGACGGGCAGGTCCATTGATTAGTTCAATTACTTTATTAATGTCCTTAAGTGGCTGTTGACAGGTCGATGGGTGCGCAGCCGACTCGGCTCCGTGCCCGTCGACCTGAAAATGTAAATGACGCGAGGTGACGTCGGGACACATGCCTGACATCACTGCGCGTCATTTTACCCATTGGCAAGCGGGCCCTGCCCCCGCTCACCACCCGGAAGATGCAGCCCCGTGAAACCATTGTCAATTGTTGTGAAAACCCACCTGGTTCACTAATGTCTTTTAAGGAAGGAAATCTACTGTCCTTACCTGGTCTGGCCTAGATGTGACTCCAGACCCACAGCAATGTGGCTGACTCTTAAAAAATGCCCTCTGAACAAGGGTAATTAGGGATGGGTAATAAATGCTGGCATGACACCCGCATTCCAAGAACAAATTAAAAAACACTTGGCATGGCCATGCCATTAAGATCAGCAGGGCCTCCATGTCTCTGACCCTTTTGGGTCTTTCGCCCACTTCCGGGTTCCCCCGCCAACCCACATCTCCCTGTTAATATTGGGGCCAAAGTTTTATTCACCTCACTAGATATAACTGGCAGAATTAAGTTCACCTAATGTGAGGAGCATTTAGAAGGTTGATGTATCATCTGTCATAGTTTTATCATATAGGCAGCTAACAAACATATACTTGCAAAGATTCCCTGTGTGCCAACATTTGCTAGGTAAATAATTCTCAGCCATGTTTAAATATTTAGAACTTGTGTACAAAACTGTAAATAAACAGTGTAAAAATATTAAACTATTTATTTCTAAACTGCTGTCCCACAAATTCCCAGCTGTTTTCTGTAGTTCACTATTAAATTGCTGATATTTAGATAGCCAAGTCCATCTGCTCCATGTGTGGGATCCAAAAGCACATCTGCACTCTCCCTTTTTTTGGTAATGCATGGGTCTGGCAAAACATCTGTCCTGTGACTCATTCTGGGAACTGGCAATGTTTTATCATCCTAATGCACAATTTCCTCTTGCAGTTAATTAACTTAATTAACGATTTGAGGCTATCAGGATACCTTATATCAATTATAGAAGAAACCTTTCAATTTGCTTAGCTAAAAGTCAGGTTATGAAATAGTTATTCAAAATGTTGATGGCCATTTGAAGGAAATTACTGCTCAGGAACACCTTACATAGTGAGTTGAACAAGCTGATTCTCTACAAATCGGTACACATTTTTACATGTGGCTGTAAGCATACCATTAATATTTGGGAGTTGAGTGGATAATTGTTGTTATTGCATCTCAGTTTGGGCATTGATCGGTCTGTGCACTGCTAACACCTCTCTAACCATTAATGCGTTGACCCTGTTTAATTGTGCAAGGCCAATTTTATCTACAATGCGAAAATGAGCTCCCGGCCTATACTGGGCCAGGCATTACAGGGTGGCTGAAGGCTTGCCTATATGGTACTGGGCATTTAGGTGTATTGTGCTGGGTGGGGGGGTGGGGGGGCGGGGTGGGGTTGAGGTTGGGGATATCGTGCAGCTTACAAGAAACAATGGGTCAATTTAAAGACATAGAAATCGAATTATAACCTTTACAAAGGCTACTAATATTTGATATACATTTTAGTCTCTAAAAAGCCTGTTTGGACAACAAAAGCCTGCCAAAAATCAGTGGAGGCTATGGTCAAGTGACAGAGCAACTGGCAAAACTCCAATCCCATGTTTGATGATTGATGAAGTGGAGGTGATGCCTGCCATAGGGCACACTCCCCATTGGACAGCATTGTACAACGCCTGAAGGGAAGGCTATGGAAGAGGAATTGAGAGCTCAGATGACTATTAGTTTGACTGGGAGTGTCAGTGTAATAGTACATGTTAGTTGAAGCTGTTCTTGCAGCAGATGGCAAAGCTCTGCTGGGCTGGAGCCTGTGCAACCAGTTCTACCTAGTGATTGCCAGGGAGATGCCCTCTTGCCCATAAATGTTCGTGGGGGGCTACTGACAGGAAGGCACAGCCTGCCTCTGATACAGCTTCACCGGAACGTCATCTCTCTATTGTTCCTCCTCCTCTTCAAAAAGCACAAACCAGGGAGGTAGGGGAAGAGTTCCTACTGGGAAATCCATTGTTCCCGTGGATTTGTTAAAACAGTAGATGGGCCAGCACTTTTGAAAAAAACCTCCTTACAAACTAAGTGACGACAAAAGGTGGGGTAGGGAGGGGAAGCAAGAATAAATAGGTTCAGGAATAGTATCCATATACTGTCTTATGTGAGCAGGTGAGTGATTGGTAAATGTGGTGCTGGGGAATTGTATGAACATCCACACTTCAAGATCAAAGAGTGATTTTAATATAATTAACCTAAAATTTGTGGGCACTTCTGCCAGTGCAAAATCCAACCAGAAATTTGAAGTGCTAAAAGGAAATTTAATGTAATTGATTTCTATCTATTTTTCCAGTTATAACCATATTATACTAATGAATGTGATGTAAAATCTGCCTTAAAGTGTTTTTTATGGGAAAAAAGAGTAATAGGACCCAATTAATCCCGCTGAACAATTTTAACACATAAGCATTGTGGTGAAACTTTACACTAAAGTGGCCAAAAAAAGGTATGTCACTTTAAAGGTTTCTAAACTAAAAATCAAGGGCTGAATTTTTGCCACAATGTAGAGCCTCATCATCATGGTGAAATGGCAGAACAGCCCAGAAATCTGAAGTTCCGCCACCAAACATGACACATCCTATTTTCATGACGGGCCAGCAGCCTCTGCACTCATTCTGGGGGCAGTGGGCCCGACTTCTAATCCAGCCCACGTGCCCAGAATGAAAATCGGAACTGTGGGCAGCCATTTTTAAAGGTCATGTTCGCAGAGCTAGAAATTGTCCAGTCTCTGCACACCCAATCAGGGCCTAATGTATCAGACTAGCCCATTCCTTTGCAGAGCCACCAGACAGTTGGAAAGTTTCCCAAGAATGGCAGGTCGAAGATCTTCAGTATATAATTATTTGACATTTGACCGGGAAGAAACATTGGCAAATATATTTGGGACTCTCAGTTTAGAAAAAGGGAGTAGAGATTACATTGCTGTTTTTAAACTAAAGCAGTATGTTTACAACTTCACTTCCAAGTCACACACCATTCAGACTTAGAAATACATCATTGTCCCTTCAGTGCTGCTGGGTCAAAATCTTGGGATTTCCTACTTGACAGTACTGTTGGTCAGGGCTATGATTAGTGTTCAAGAAGAAGATTCACTACAACCTCTCCAGGGCAACTAGGGATGGACAATAAATGCTGGTCTTGCTATCTGTGACCACAGCCCCAGAATTATTGCTTATATTAAAACTTGTTTTATTCAACACATAATTGATTTTTGCCCAAGTGTCCTTGAATATAACAATTTCTACTCAGTCAGTTCGATCACAAATAATAATAAGACAGCAGAAACAAAACAGAAAAGGAATTTGACTTTGTTCTTGACTGTCAACTTCACAATATTGGAAGTACTTAAAAATCTAACCTTTCTGGCTCTATGTATATCAATCATTAGATTCTGACGCTAACAGTGGGTATTTTCACAGCTGTATCTGCCAAAAATCAGCACTGCCTGGCCTGTTTTCCATGTTCACCCCAGAAGGCTGTGTATTTCTATTCCAGACATGGCTGCACTCCGCAGCCTAAAGGCTCAGTCTGTTCACCCCCATTTGTTGACAGTAATCAGCAGAGATTGGACCTGCTGCTGCTCAGTACTGTCTCTAATTTAAATGCCTCTAGCCCCTGCATACCACATGCAGGAATTCTCACACCAATCCCCAGCTACATTATATAATTGAACATATATCAATAAAGAGAGGAATTGGAGGGGAGAGAAAAAGATAGAAATGAAAAGGAGGGGAAAGGCATAAAAGATGGTGTTATGGAGGAACCAGAGAAGAAGCTGAGAATGGTACTTTGGGGGGGAGGGGGGGTGTGCAGGGGGGCCACTGTGATGAAGTGGGGAGAACAATGCCAGTGTTAACTGAGGGGACTGGGGGAGAAAGAAGAGAACTGTACTGGGGGGAAAAATAGAATGCCAGGTTGAATTAAAGAGGGTAGGGAGATTTGAACTGGAAGAGTTGGAAGAGCAGAGGGTGTGTGTATTTGAAAGGACGGAGAGTTGGAGTAGAGATTGTGCAAAAGGTGGAGAGTTAGATAAGGTACAGGACACTGGTGAAATGGGCGAAGGGAGAGAAGACTGCTCCTGTAAACTAGGATGGGAAGTTGAATGTGGGAAAGTGACTGTTGTCGTGCCTTTTGGACAAGTGGTTGTTCTTTGAAAGTCCAAATGTAATTTTGTTTTTCCTTTCTCTCAGATTAACTCAACTGAGAGGTTTAAAGGTGCTGAACATTAACCAGAATACATTTCTTTTAATCCAAATGTTTTCAGGAGAATATGCCACAAGCCCTTCATCATAAAATGCATCACAATTTTTGTGCCCGCAATATTTGGATTTTTGCCTTGAGATTTTAATGTACTTTTACATATCTGCCGCTCCCTCCAAGAGAGGATACATTTTCTTCCAATAGAAGTGAGGTAATGTTGGGTATAACTAGTGCTTAAATTGTAAATAGCCTGATTAACTATTATTTGTTCTTGAGTCATACGTTTTTTGAAAACTGTTGGCAAGCTTTTACTCACTTTCATAGTTGCCATGTACAGACTGTGGTGTGTTCACATACCAGAGATGTTCTGAACTGTAAAGGGTTTAGGAATAGGGAGTGATTAGGGCAATTTACTCTTGTAGAGAGTAAATGCCAACACAGACTGGTTGGTCAAAGGGTTTGTTTCCATGTGTTAACTCATATATTTCTATGTAGCAATGGAATGAAAATGCTACAAAGAGTCAGTAATGGGAGAAAGTTAAAATTGGGAGCTTTTACTGTAAGCGTTCTTATATAATACAGAAATCTTGAAACACTTCTATATATAAGCTAGGAGCACAAATATACTTGACTGCAGCCTACTCTGGGGGCTGCTCCATAAATTTTCTCAGTGTTCAGGATGAACTCAGAAAATGCATGCACATGTATGCTCAAAATGAAGGAAGTAAAAGAAACTTACTTGGAGTATTTTGTGTATTCCAAGTTATTCGCAGAGCACAAAGTGCTGTTAACACAGCCCTGCTCTTTATAAAAAAAACTAAATCATGTCATTTAAATCTGTAAGTATTTTAATTTGGTTATGAGATTATTAGGATTGGTAAATGTTACTTTTTTGTCAGTCACATTAAATAAAGGTTTTTTAGAACTGTTTTCTTTGCACTGTTCCATTTTTGGAAGAACGGGAAGGTAGATCACACCATATCCAATGTCTGTCTAGTAATATTATTGGCAAGTGCTAAATATTAACCCAGAAGCAGGAAGCCATAGATGTTGAATAGTAGCCCAAAGCTAATGTGTCAGTAAAAATTGTACACCATTGCTGTCTTTTTTAATTTAATATGTTTGAAAATACTATGTGGATCACATTTAGGGTATACCAATGAGAATGCCATATGCGTCTGAATATTGATGCATTTTTTTCAGTTTTGTTTGTTTAATCTCTTTCTGCCTAGCCAACAAAAGGAATAGTCTGTGTTTAGGTCACTCTAGTGGAGGCCTTCTCCTTTGGGATCCTATTGGATTAGGATAGGCCCATTCCATCCTGTCAGTCAGGATGTGCACAATGTATAGCAGGGTCAACCTGTGATCATGTGACCTTGTCAGTCATGCGGACAGAAGGCCTTGCTCTTACTTTCTCATCATGTGACCCTGTCAACTTTATAGACAGAGGGCAGCAGACATTGTCAATGGAGATTAATGTAGAAAAAAGGAAACTATAATACGTTGAGCTTTACTGTTTAAGATAAAACGTTAACTCTTTCAGTGTCTATGACAAGCAGACATACAATAGTCACTGCAGCTCTTAACAAAATCACATTGTGCTGTTTTATGTGGCAGTATAAGTGGAGTTTGGGCTGTTTGTCCTAAATTGTCAAATCTTTAGTGATGCCAATTATGCACTTTGGGAAATACAAATCATCAGTTCCTGAATCTGCCCTTTACAGAATAAGCGATTACTCACACAATGTTCCAAGTACTGGTAGATCGTGTGATACTACAGAACATAGAAGAATCAGGATTAGTCAGCCTGAGTATGAATATTTCAGACCCAAAATCATAAAACGTGCAGCCAATTCTGAGAAGCTAAAATCATTATTTAGGTCATAGAAAATAGCGAAGCAAGAGCTTATCTTAATTCCAATTTTCCAATATCAAAGATCCTTTTATTTAAAAGGAATCTGGCTTGGGGAAAGTCAATGTCACAATAAAAGGCCATTTTACTGATGAGCAAGTGAAAAGCGATAATCTAAATTTGAAAGTCTCATAAACATTGAACTAACTCCAACCTGGAACACTCTAGTGGAAGCCCTCGCAGCTCTTACTCCACTCTCTCACAGCAGGGATTTACTCCCTTCAGGGAGATGACTGAACGCAGCCAGACAAAGCAAAAGGAATTCGCTGAAGTATAAAAAAGAGGTTTGTTGTGGCATGCCAAATCACATGACCTGCAGGAAACAGTCTTGATAATATACATTAAGTCTTCCTTGGCAGTGATCATTCTGAATACCACCAGCGATGTGAGGGGAACATGAATCAAATACATCAATGCTAGAATCAAGCATTCCCAGCTCATGCTAAACTTAACAGCCTAGAAATCACCTACATTAGTGTCAGGTACAATAATTCTTACAGAAGGTACAGCTCAGTCTTGGACAGTCCAGGTATCCACAGCTTTTGGGAGGAGAGAGTTTCAGATTTCTTTGTGTGAAAAACACATCTTTATTTCCGTCCTGAGGCCTATAGCTTTGATTTTAAGCTTGTGTACCCTTGTTCTTGATTCTCCCCAGCACAGGAAATAGATTCTCTGGGGGAATTTTAACCTGGAGGATGGGGTAGGACTGATAGCAGGTGGTGGGGCTAAATGGTCTGGAAATGGAAGCATGTCAGGATCCTTACTCCAAATGCTGACTTCAGGCCTCCACACAGGCAGAACAAGGAGCATGCAGCCAACCCGACCCCCCTTTTAAATCTGTTGATGAGGCAGGAAACCTCAGATTTAACCCGTTTTGCAGGTTTAACTGTGGGCAGGCAGGTTTTCAGGATCTCAGGAAACCCAGCAGCTATATCGAGGTGAGAACCGATTCAGGGAGCACTCCAGGTGGGCCATGAGGAGAAGAGTGCTCCCTCTCAGCTCCGTTCCCCCCCCCCATTAACTTCCTCTCCCATACAATTCTCCATCTACTACTCACAACCCTCCCCCCACCCCCGAACTGATCAGACTCCACCCCGGGGTCAGGGATCTGACCGTCTTTCAGATCAGAGACTGCCTTGGGCCACACCAAGATGCTGCAGTCTGCATTTGAGCCCTTAAAGTCACAGCTGTTTAAGGTCACCCACCACAGCCATTTATAGTGTCCTGAATGGAAGCTCAGTGGCCGTCACTGCCCATTCTATAACTACTGGGGATAGGCTTCATAGAACAAGGACAAAAAAACAGCAGGAAGGGATTGCATAAGAGTGATTTTTAATGACTCATAGAAACATAGAAGCTAGGAGCAGGAGTAGGCCATTCGGCCCTTCGAGCCTGCTCCACCATTCAAGATCATCCAACTCAATAGCCTGCTCCCGCTTTCTCCCCATACCCTTTGCTCCCTTTCGCCCCAAGAGCTATATCTAACTCCTTCTTGAAGGCATACAATGTTTTGGTCTCAACTACTTTCTGTGGTAACGAATTCCACAGGCTCACCACTCTCTGGGTGAAGAAATTTCTCCTCGTCTCAGTCCTAAATGGTCTACCCCATATCCTCAGACTGTGACCCCTGGTTCTGGACTCCCCCACCATCGGGAACATCCTTCCTGCATCTACCCTGTCTAGTCCTGTTAGAATTTTATAGGTTTCTATGAGATTCCCCCCTCATTCTTCTGAACTCCAGCGAATATAATCCTAATCAACTCAATCTCTCCTCATATGTCAGTCCCGCCATCCCAGGAATAAGTCAGGTAAACCTTCGCTGCACTCCCTCTATAGCAAGTACATCCTTCCTCAAATAAGGAGACCAAAATTGCACACAATATTCCAGGTGTGGTCTCACCAAGGCCCTGTACAATTTCAGCAAGACATCCCTATTCCTGTACTCGAATCCTCTGGCTATGAAGGCCAACATACCATTTGCCTTCTTTACCGCCTGCTGCACCTGCATGCTTACCTTCAGCGACTGGTGTACAAGGACACCCAGGTCTCGTTGCACATTCCCCTTTCTCAATTTATAGCCATTCAGATAATAATCTGCCTTCCTGTTTTTGCTATCAAAATGGATAACCTCACATTTATCCACATTATACTGCATCTGCCATGCATTTGCCCACTCACTCAGCTTGTCCAAATCACACTGAAGCATCTCTGCATCCTCCTCACAGCTCACCATCCCACCTAGCTTTGTGTCATCTGCAAATTTGGAGATATTACATTTAATTCCTTCATCTAAATCATTAATATATATTGTGAATAACTGGGGTCCCAGCACCGATCCCTGCGGTACCCCACTAGTCACTGCCTGCCATTCGGAAAAAGACCTGTTTATTCCTACACTTTGTTTCCTGTCTGCCAACCAATTTTCTATCCATCTCAATACACTACCCCCAATCCCATGCGCTTTAATTTTACACGCCAATCTCTAATGTGGGACTTTGTCAAAAGCCTTCTGAAAGTCCAAATAAACTGCATCCACTGGCTCCCCCTCATCAACTCTACTAGTTACATCCTCGAAAAATTCCAGTAAATTTGTCAAGCATGATTTCCCTTTCATAAATCCATGCTGACTCTGTCTGATTCTGCCACTGTTTTCCACGTGCTCAGCTATTAAATCTTTTATAATGGACTCTAGAATTTTCCCCACTACCGACGTCAGGCTGACTGGTCTATAATTCCATGTTTTCTCTCTGCCTCCCTTTTTAAATAGTGGGGTTACATTAGCTACCCTCCAATCTGTAGGAACTGTTCCAGAGTCTATAGAATCTCGGAAGATGACCACCAATGCAGCCACTATTTCTAGGGCCACTTCCTTAAGTACTCTGGGATGTAGATTATCAGGCCCCCAGGATTTATCGGCCTTCAATCCCATCAATTTCCCCATCACCATTTCCCTACTAATACTGATTTCTTTCAGTTCCTCCCTCTCGCTAAGCCCTGTGTTCCCCAACATTTCTGGTCTGTTATTAGTGTCCTCCTTTGTGAAGACAGAACCAAAGTATGTATTTAGTTGGTCAGCCATTTCTTTGTTCCCCATTATAAATTCCCCTGTTTCTGACTGTAAGGGACCTACATTTGTCTTCACCAATCTTTTTCTCTTCACATACCTATGGAAATTTTTACAGTCAGTTTTTATGTTCCCTGCAAGCTTACTCTCGTACTCTATTTTCCCCTTCTTAATCAATCCCTTGGTCCTCCTTTGCTAAATTCTAAACTGCTCCCAATCCTCAGGTCTGTTGTTTTTTCTGGCCAATTTGTATGCCTCTTCCTTGCATCTAATACTATCTCTAATTTCCCTTGTAAGCCATGGTTTGGCCACCTTTCCTGTTTTACTTTTGCAGACAGGAATAAACAATTGTTGCAGTTCACCCATGCGCTCTTTGAATGTTTGCCATTGCGTATCCACCATCATCCCTTTAAGTAACGTTTCCCAATCCATCATAGCCAACTCCCACCTCATACCATCGTAGTTTCCTTTATTAAAATTCAGGACCCAAGTCTCAGAATCAACTACGTCACTCTCCAACTTGATAAAGAATTCTATCATATTATGGTCGCTCATCCCCAAGGGGCCTCACACAACTAGATTGTCAATTATTCCTTTCTCATTACACAATACCCAGTCAAGGATGGCCAGTTCTCTCATTGGTTCCTCAATGTATTGGTCCAGAAAAACATCCCGTATACACTCCAGTTAAATATTATACACAGATGGAATTGAGATATTGGATTTATTTTTGTCCTAGATTTAGTGTTGATAATGTTATTTGTTGTGAAGTGATGGTAAGACCAGTAAGGCTGGACTGAAAGAAGGGCTCACACAAGGCAAAGTTATGTGGGTTGCTGAGCAAGTTTATCATATGCCAAGTCAGACACTGGGGCAGACCAATTCCTCAAAAAGATCCTAAAACAAGAATTGGAACATTATTTCCATGTAAAAACATTTTAAATATTTCCTGGATGCCTGTGAAGGATCCTATGAATGATGCCTAAGCCTATGAGGGAGTCGGTTGAAAATGGTGGCGGGGTGAGCATTACAGTTCTGGAATGGTACGAGTGTGCGTGGCCGCCATATTCAATTCCTAGGTACCCATTTTACACCTGTAAAACTGGTGCAGCACCAACAGATTCTTAGGCAGTTAAGTTTTGCATGAGCTAGGGATGCTTGATGTAGTTACAGTAAATTAAGAATCTTCCATTTATTGAGCATTAAGTAAATGGTAAGCATTACTCATCTTAATGAATACAAAGCCTTTCCCAACCCAAACCAAAATGAGGTCTCAGTGCATTGAAAAATAAGTGGCAATCTGTTTCTACTTCAATAGCAGGGCACTAAATTTTGTACGAATTTCTTTTGATTTACTAGATTCTTAATGTAAAAATCAGTCCTACCTGTGTACTGTGATAATGTGTTGAACTTTAGAAGCCATTCAGTCTGATTCTGTGAAAAAAATACTAACCATTTTCAAAGTTACTCTTTCTTGAGAGTTACTGCTGTGGAGCAGTGGCTTTTTTGTGCTAAAAACACATTCATATTGTGAATAATTTATTTGTTGCAGATCAGTTTCTTAAAATTGTCTGGTTACTTATTATTTAAGTGTGCATAGTCTGCCTAGTGATTATTGTCACAGAGTTAAACCATTTTCCAAGAAGGCAAGCCCTTGAGTCACTGTGGAAAGTTTCTTAAATACAGAAACATTTATCTGAATATCCAATTCTCCCTACATGTGCCAGCATTGACCTTTTTTTCAAAGTACTGACTGGTTCTGATTTTCTTAAATGTTTCAAAATGGTTTGACTTATTTAAAACAAATTTTTATCTCATTACGCCTCTGTGAAGTGTCTTGGGACATCTTCTTACATTGAAGGCGTTATGTAAATGCAAGTTATTAGAAGTGTTATGACCAAACAGTTTCCGTTCGGTTCTACAGTAACAGTTAACCCATTTACCACTAACTCCCAATCACTCTGTTACGGACAGGGTGAGAAAGAACTGCTGAAATCCCTGTTCGCCTACAAACTGTCCCCAATCAGTAAGCTTTTGAGAGAAAGAGGTGTGTGTGTGTTTTTAATCCCTGAGTCTGTGTACAATTTGAAGAACCAGCAACAAGCTTTTTGTGGGTTTAAATAAAGAGGATTGTTTATTTACGCACTCACCCCAAAATCTAACATTGTGGCACTCACTCCCACAGTCACATACACACACACACACACACTCTCTCTCTCAAGGAAAGTATAGTTGAAGAGAATAGCGCACTTTACAGGTTATAAGCAAAGTAATAGTTCAAAATTCACGTGATCGTCTTGTTCTGGAATACACATGTTGCAGGCCTGAAGAAGGTGTCTTCACTCCTGAAGGGTAATTTAGGTGAATTCAACAACTGAAGTCATATGCCAAATTTGTTTCAGGGTCCAGGAGAATTGTGATTTCTGACAACAGACTTGAGGAAAGTTATAGACCATGGAATAAAAGGGGCAGTAGCAACGTGGATACAAAATTGGCTGAGGGATAGGAAACAGAGAGTAATAGTTAATGAGTATTTTTCGGGCGGAAGAAGGTTTGTAGTGGAGTTCCCCAGAGGTCAGTATTGGGACCCTTGCTCTTCCTAATATTTATAAATGATCAAGATCTTGGTGTGCAGGGGACAATTTCAAAGTTTGCGGACGACACAAAACTTGGGAGAATTGTAAACTGTGAGGAGGGCAGTGTAGAACTTCAAAAGGGCTTTGACACATTGGTGGAGTGGACAGATAGGTGGCAGATGAAGTTTAATGCGGAGAAGTGTGAGCTGATACACTTTGGTACAAAGAACATGGAGAGACAAAAGGATACTATTTTAAAGGGTGTGCAGGAGCAGAGAGACCTGGGTGTATATATTCATAAGTCATTAAAGGTGGCAGGACAGGTAGAGACAGCTGTTTCTAAAGCATACAGTATTCTAGGCTTCATTAATAGGGGCATAGAGTACAAGAGCAGGGAGGTTATGATGAACTTATATAGGACACTGGTTAGATCTCAGCTGGAGTATTGTGTACAGTTCTGGGTGCCACACTATAAGAAGGATATTAACTCATTGGAGAGTGTACAGAAGAGGTGTACGAGAATGGTTCCAGCGATGAGACACTTCAGTTATGAGGAAAGATTGGAGAAGTTGGGATTATTTTCCTTGTAGAGAAGAAAGCTGAGAGGAGACTTGATAGAGGTTTTCAAAACCATGAGGGGCCTGGACAGAGTAGATAGGGAGAAATGTTCCCGCTCATAAACGGATTGAGAACCAGAGGGCACAGTTTTAAAGTGTTTTGCAAAAGAAGCAAATGCGAGGTGAGAAAAAACGTGTTCACACAGCGAATAGTCAGGGTTTGGAATGCACTGCCTGGAAGTGTGGTGAAGGCAGGTTCAATTGAGGCATTCAAGAGGACATTAGATGGTTATCTAAATAGAAGCAATGTACAGGGTTATGGGGAAAAGACAGGAGATTGGCACTAAGTGAAAATGCTCAGAGAGCCGAAGCAGACACGATGGGCTGAATGGCCTCCTTCTACACCGTAACAATTCTGTGATTCTGCATGATTCTCTTGAAGGGATGGAATTTCTGCAGGTCAAGAAGTCAGTTATTTGCTCGTTAAGTCTCATTACTGGGAGGTCAGTTGGCTGTATTGGTGAGCCCAGAAAGGAACAGGCTTGGAGACCTTGCGCTGTTACGGCCTCAGGCTCTTAAGACATAAATGTTATTGCCCTTCGTGCTCCTGCTGTCTCTTACTTTCTGTGGTAAGCATTTTAAAGATTACAAAGGTATAAACATGGTTGTCTTCTCTGCAACTTCTTTTGTTGTAAAGTAGATGTAATTTGAATTCCCAGATCTTTACTAAGAGAATAAAGGCTCAAGATTCCACAGTTTTAAACAAGCAGAAGAATATTTACTATACAAAAGTCAGCAAAGCAAACAGTCAACACCATCTATCTTATACTCTAACATCCAGAATTAACATGAGGTAAAGGTGAATCACTAGGCAAACTGTTGCTGAGTACAAACCACAAAATGCACGCCAAATGACAGGTGCACCAAGACAGGTCCCATGAATTTTCTCAGCAATACACAGTGATCATTGTGAGTCACAAAAATCCTTTAAAACTCCTGTCTTCCTCATGAGGGATTTCAGTTCCTCTCTTTGAAGGATATAGCCTCTGATGTCCCTCAACAGCAACCCCAACTCAGCCTGGAAACCCTCTCGGTTCTTCTACGTACAATAAGTTGTCAGGTAACTGGACTCCAACTCAGACTACCCCAACAACTGCTGGCCTCCCAGCCACTCAATCACTTTATCTGATATTGCATACCACTCGGTTGGGCAAGTTGCACCCAGTATCTAACCACATGCATGATCCCGGCTATCTAGCTGTACTGAACAGTATTTTGCTTTTATCTTTCTTTGGCACTCAGGACTCATGACTAATATCCAAATATTCCACCGCACTCTCACACACCCACGAAAGCTGTCAACCTCACAGCCGCCTCTCGCTACCTCCACATACCACCAGTTATTCAGCTATGGCTGGCACATCACTCAAGCACTATACTACATAATCATTGACATGCTTCACTCTCTCATGCACACAAGGTGGCTGACAATAGAAGAGAGCAGAGCTGAACTGGTGGTGGGGGCACAGATGCCTCCATTTCCTGAGCTCGACAGAATGGCTCTCATCATGGAGCCAGCTGCAACAGGGCCCACAGCATTCAACATCACTGAGAACGTTGAGGATGATGGAATCTCTGGGTCTATATCCAACTCCCAGCTCACCCTCATCCTGCTATCTGGCCTGATGAGCAATCTGCTGATGGTGTGACCATGGACTTCTTGCTTCCCACCCCATCCCCATCCCCCTTCCCTCACACTAACCTTCCCTTTCTGAGTTCCTGCTTTCAGACACCCAAGAACTGCCACCTGCCCAACCACAGGAACCCCCTCCCTCCCACAGAAGGAAGAGAAAGAGTAACAGCACAGCATTGATGACAAAGTTCTGACATTGGTCTGACACATGCAGCCACCAGCTCAGACACTGGCATTGTACTTACCTATTGGCTATCTCTTCTAGCTCATTTATGTAAAGTGTTGAAGAGCACCCTTCCCAATCTGAGCCCTGCAGGACTGGAATCAACACACATCACCAGCCAGAAAACAATCTGAGGCTGAACCAGACTAGGTGGCATATTTGACCCTGGAAACACATTTGTGCCATCGCTAAGACTGCCTATTTCCATCTGATAGCATCGCCCAATTCTTCTCCTGCCTCAGCTCACCTGCCTGTGTTACCTCCAGACTTGACTATTCCAATGCACTTTTGACTGGCCTCCCACATTCCTAAGCTCTGCTGCTTGTATCCATTCTCATGCCAAATCCCATTCACCCATCACCCTGTGTTCACTGACCTACACTAGCTCCCAGTTAAGCAATGCCTCAATTTTTAAATTCTCATCCTTATTTTTCAACTCCTCCATGGGTTGAATCTCCCTATCCCTGTAATCTCCTCCAGCCCCACAAACCCCAGAGATACCTGTGCTCCTCTAATTCAGGCTTCCGAAGCGTCCCCTGTTTTAGAGATGGGAATAAATGTTGGCCTTTCCAGCGAAGTACCTGTTACATGAATGAATAAGAAAAATGAAATCACTTCATCATTGCTTGCCATGCCTTCAACTTCCAAGGCCTTAAACTCTAGGATTTCCTTCCTATACCCCTCCACTCTCTTTCTTCCTTTGAGATGCTGCTTAAAACCCAACTCTTTGATCAAGCTTTTCTGTCCTATTATCTCCTGCAGCTTAGTTTTACTGAATTGAAGATTATAAAATTACAAGTTGTTGTTGGTGTTCTACCCCAAGTGTGACACCTTTCCAACCTCCTGGTCACTTCATCACAAAGGACATCTATTTCCACCTCCTCAATTTAACCCACATCTGACCGTCTTTTATTGAAATACTGATATATATATTTACCATCTCCATACTCCAGTACTCCAAAGCTCTGTTATCCAGCCATTCAGCCACACAAACTTCAACTTATTCACAACTCCTAAATCCTATCCTGCACCAACTCAATCCTTAGCATTTTACGTTAGCTTCCAGTGCCTAAATCCATCAAATTTGAAGCTCTCAGCCTTGTATTCCAACCCCCCCGCCCATTGTATTGCTCCTCCCTCTCGCCTCCTTTAATTGCTACACCTCTGCTAACCTCTCTCCAGGATTCTCGTACAAGCTTCCCCCTAACAACAACAACTTGTATTTATATAGCGCCTTTAAAAATCCCAAGACACTTCACAGGCGTGTTATAAAAGAAGGCTGAACACTGAGCCACTAAGGCCATATAAGGGCAGATGGCCAAAGGCTTTGTCAAAGAAGTAGGTTTTAAGGAACACCGTAAAGGAGGAAAGAGAGATAGTGAGGCAGAGAGGTTTAGGGATGAATTTCCAGACCTTAAGGCCATTGCAGCTGAAGGCACAGACACCTGTGGTGGTGTGATTAAAATCAAGGATCCTCAAGAGACCAGTATTAGATGAACAAAGGTATCTTGAATGGTTGGGGCTGGATGAGATTATAGGTGACAGTCACTTCTAAATCCAATAGGGAATTCAGGGGAAACTTCTTTATTCAGAGTGGTGAGAACCTGGAATTCATGACCAAAAGAGTAGTTGAAGCAAATAGCATAGGTGGATTTAAGAGGAATCTAGATAAGCACACAAGGAAAAGAGAAATGTCGGTGGGATCAGACAAAGAAGGGGAGGAGTAGACTTGTGTTGAGCATACAGGCTGGCATAGGCCAGTTGAGTCGAGTGGCTGGTGTCTGTACTGTAGACTCAATGTAATTTGATGTAAGCTCAGCCTGAGGTCAAACAGTACATTGAGGTTGCACATAGCTTGTTTTGTTCTCCTCGAATGCTGCCTGATCTACAACAAATTTCCGGCATTTTCTGTTTTTCCTTCCGATTTCAAGCATCTGCAATATTTTGTTTTGTGAGTAGTCTGGTTCAGCCTGAAAGCGTGGTTACGGAGGAAACAGAGTTGATGATTGGAGGATGGAGTATGTGCAGTGATAGGCGAGGGTAAAATCACTGGTCATTGGCTAAATAAGAAATAGGCTGAAAGAAGATTTGATAGATTTCTGAAGTGAAAAAGCAGATAAGTTTAGGATAAATGATAAAATTGAAACGGTTCTGAGTTTGAAAGAAAAGAAAGACTTGCATTTATATGTCGCATTTTGTGACCACGGGACATCTGAAAGCAAACTGTAGCCTATGAAGTATACTGGAAGTGTAGTTGCTGTTGCAATGTAGGAAACAAGGCAGCCAATTTGCACACAGCAAGCTCCCACAAACAGCAAGGTGATAATGATTGGATAACCAGCTTTTGTGATGTTTATTGAGGGATAAATATTGTCTAGGACACTGGCAATAACTTGCTCCTCTTTGAAATTTGTGTGTGTGTGTGTGTGTGTGTGTGTAGTTTGTTCTTTTGAAAGATTTCTCAGCTGCACTTTTAGCTGTGGAATTTATTAGTCTAATATTTGGACTACAACATGCTACACACAAGAATAAATGGGTTAAGTGGCACTAAGCCAGTGACCCTCCAATTGGATTGATGGAAAGTCAATGGAGCTGGCCCAATATAAATTACAAATAAAGTTGTAATCCTGCGATAACCAAGGAAGAGAAAGATCCAGGAAAGATGCAGAATTAAGTTGACAATCTGTCACATTTGGTTACTTTAACAAAACTTACAGAAAGCTTTGCAAACTTTATACTTCTCCAGCTGAATGATTCGACTTGCTCTGAATTTACAACTTTAATTCTTTTTAAGCTATGTACGTGTTAACAATAGTTAAACAGATAAGATTGGATTTACAAAAAAGACCAACTATAATACACTCTTCATAATATAGCAGATGTGTAAGATAGAGTTTCATCATCACTCCAAAATACGTACATCTGTCTACCATATATTTTTGTTTTGCAGTCTGCACATTTTCCAAAACTCCATTTAAAACTTATTACATCTGGAACTAACATCAAGGCAGATAAAGTAAATAAGAATTAAAATACTTTAATGAGGGAAAGAAAAGAATAAACAAAATATTATAAGCTGCATATCATCTAATGTATAACCAGACCTAACCTAAGGCAGAATTTTGCCCTTGGCATGCGGGCTCGACTTTCCGACTGTCACCCTTGATCGGGCCCGGAAGACAATTTCATGCTGGTGGGCTAATTAAGGTCCGTCCAGTGTGAAACGCGAGCGGCAGCGCTGAGCGCTGCCTGTGCAGGCGGGGGGAGGAGTGCAAGCCGAGTGAGCGTGACCTTTGCACATGCGTGGTGCATAATCTCCCCGAGGCAGAGAGCTGCCTCGGGGGATGAACTGATTCGAATCAAAAAAATTAAAGATTTGATAAATGTTCTGAAATATGTCCCCTCATGTGACTCTGTCACATGAGCAGGGACATGTTATTTATGAAAAATTAAAGTTTTTATTTCATTTTTATTTGCTTTTGGAAACCCCATCCCACCTGTGAATGCTTGGCCTTTTTGCCTGCCCACCAACTGTAAGGTCGGATGGGCAGCGAAAAATTTTCTTCAATTATCTTTTAAATGACCTTAATATGCCATTTAATTGTCGGTGGGCACGCTGCCGACTCTGGCGCGTGCCCACCAACCGAATTGTCACGAGAGTGCGCGATGACATCGGGACGTACGCCCAACATCATTGCGCGCCATTTTACACTCGGTTGGGTCGGGCACATGCCCACCCGCCGAGCTAAAAATTTTGCCCCCCAAAAAATGTAAGAAATATATGAAGCTGGTGCTATCATTCCTTACAATTTCCAATTGTTACTTTTTTATTAACAGGACCTATTTGTATGGTTTAATCAAGGGTTAATTCCTTGGTCTAGCATCCAGACAGAATAAAAAAGACACATAATACTTTGCTTAATATTTTCAGAATATGCAGAAAAAATTAGATGCCCTCCCAGAGGGTGAATCACAAGTTTATTTCTGTGCTGTAAAACACTAGAGCCCAGATTTTCACTGAGTCAGGACATCTCCAGGGCCATTTAAAATGGCGAACGGGACCCGATTCCAGGATTCCCACCCCCATACTTGGTGCCAGCCATTTTTGCCTGCACAGAGTAGGATGCAGGTAGCGAGCCCACACCCTGCACTCCCAACCTGACTGGCTCCATTGGATAGGCAGATGTCTTCTGGCCCACTGTAATTTTCGGGCCAGGTTCTCCATGACTCTTGGTTCAGGGTCCCTCAGAGCAGTCATGAACCCATAGCCTGGACTCAGGAAGCTTTTGAAAGGTAAGCTCAAAAGGTCTTCCCCATGTCCTCCATATCCTCCATGCTTCTTCCAGGCCCCCCCATTCCAACTCATGACCCCCCACCCACTCCCCATGGTCCCTCATGTTGTCATTGCAAACTCAGTGTCAACCCAGAGTCCCCCAAACCAACACCTCCCCAGCGCCTTATACTTTTCATGCCAACTCACACTCCCACCAGCAAGGGTAGGGGGACATGTGTTGGCATGGAAGGTATAAGGGGCCGTGGTGGGGTGGTGGGTGGGTGCGGAGGTTGGGGTGAAAACTAAAATCTTCTAACACAACTGGGATGAAGTCCCAGAGAACTGAGGCGTGCCTTCTAATCAGGCCGACTTTGGCACTCACCAGCCCCCATTGCCACTGACGCTCCACCTCTAACTCCATCCATCATCTAGCCCCCACCCCAGAGCAAAGATAGCGTGTAACAGGGCTCTTTTTAGCCAGGCAGGTCCAGGAAATTGGGGAATTTCCCAACTTGAGCTTCCCTCCTCGGTAGTCAGAATCCAGCCCTAAGTATTTATTCAGAATGTGATAAATAACCTACCTTTTTTAATATTTGAGTATAAGGAGGATCTAGAAATGATTCTTTAAAAAATATTTTTATCCCATAAAGCTATCAAAAAAGTATTTGGAAAATATACACACAGGCAAGGATAGATAATCTCATAATAGCTGAACTAATTGGGGCAAGAAACCAGCATAGAGAAAAGAGGAAAGTTGTGTAGATCATACTGTCTGTATTCAACCTCCTGTTGTTTGTTGGTGTAGGGATCCCAATCTGTCAATTGACTGCATGCATGGATTAGATTGACATATTCTTGACACCTCTCCTTCTACCAAGTAATGGCAGCAGAGAAATGTGTTGTATACTTGGCAGCAAGAGAAGTGGTAGAGGATATGCTGATCTAATCTATGCAAAGAGTCCATTAACAGATTGACACTGCTTCAATTAGAGTTTCCTTCTCCTTTGAAATCCTTTGTATTTGAGTAAGCAGGTTTTAATTTAAACAGCCCTGATTTCACCTCTTACCACCTTTCACCTTTATGAGTGGTGGCATATTTCCCAACCCCTCGGTTTCAGTGTGATCCAATTTCTATTAGTAACCCCACAGCAAACTCTCGATAGGGTGAACTCAAAGAGTTAGTTTATTTGCATATACTCAAAACACAGGGGTTGGTGGGGGGTCGTCAAGTAGCCCCCTGTGCATTCATACAATAAAAGAGGGTTAGAGAAGAGAAAGATTTGCAGGGCGAAGACCACAGTGAAAAGAATTATTGTTTCACTTGAGTCCAGACTCCAGAATCAAAGTCCAATGAGGTATTCTTCTACAGAGGTCGGCAGGTTGAAAGCTGAAGCTGTATGGTTCAGTTTTCCAGTAGAGCTGACTTCACGATAAGGTAGACACACGGAGATGAATCAATCTTGTAAGCGATGGTGCAGAAGTTCCAGTAGAAACAGTGTAGATGGGGTCCGGCATTCAAACCTGGACAGAGCCCCTTTTCTGTGCTGCTGATGCTTGGATGATGGAAGAATGGCAGACTGAGCTTTGCAGCTCCACAAGGCAATATTGCTGGTTCCACCAGCTGGGGGAGTCATGTCACATGATTCCCACCTCTCCACTCTGGTTTTGACAAGGGGTGTGTATCCCTTTGTCTGGGTCCTTGAGATTGTTACTGTTCCAACCATTAAGCCTTAAAGGTAGGTGGCGGGGTCCTTTGCCCTAGCAGATGAATCAGCTCTAGTTGGCCAGGCCTGACTTATCAAATGTAGATGGCCTTCGATTAGTTCCATTTGAATTTGGTTTCTGCAGCTCACAGGGGATCATTAGGGTCTCTTCAGAGATAACGAGGTACAAATTTCTTCGAGACTACCCAATAGCCTTCTTTTGTTCAGGGTCACAGACAGGCATAGCTTCAGCTATTTTAAAAGGTCATTGCCCAGTTTTCAAAATTTTAGAAATTAGCCACGAGTTGGGGTAGATGGCGGTGAATGGCCTGCTCCTGCTTCTGTTTCTTATGTTCTTATGTAGAAGTCAAATGCTACAATTGGATATAAACCCCCACCCTGCCGCTCAGACCCCCTCAAGCAGGGTTTTCATTTCTGGTTGATATCTGGTGAGCTGTGCTGAAAGGTGAACAGACATGGATTTTGGACAAAAACAGGATCGGTTCCATGTGATGTCCCCATTGTGCAATACCCCATCAACATGTAATATCAAGGCTTACACATGATAATAGCTAACTGAGTGATTATCACAAAATTGAACTATTTGATCATTTGAATTAAATAACTTTGAAGACTAGAATATATTAGTTGTTTGCTGGCTTTCATGGCATTGAAGGTGGGTGCTTTTCATGTGCGCTCTAATGAAATATGAAAACATAAATTACTCATCTAGGAAAAAAATTCCATTGTGCCCAGATCAACATGTCATTTGGTCAATAGAGAAGACAACACTCTTTAAGAAATTGGTTTTCCTTTTATCAGGGTTCTGCTGTATGTGTCTCAAAGCAAAATTGGAAAGAAATAAACCATTATATTAAGATACGTAGATGCAGATTTAATTTAATAATTTGGAACGAAAATCCTCAGTTTTGATTCATGCCACATGCATAGAGAATTTGCTAATTGTGTTTATCCCACAAAGTAGACTGTACTAATTTCCACTAGTAATAGCTCTATATCTGCTGTTGCCTTTACTCTCAGTGGGCTCCTTGTGCAAAACAACCATACCAATCAGCCCAAAGAAAGTACTTCTCTGATAAATAAAGGGTGGCATAAACAAAAATGGATAATTTCAGTAGAATAACCTTATACTGGGCTTCACACTATGTTTGCACTTATTGTGCAATAATGCAATTATCAGTCTTATCCAATCCACCTTGGTAGCAAAGCAGGCTTGACACTAAATGGATTAACAAATGAGAAGTGAAATAAGGAGATGAAAGCAGTCATTTTAATTCCCAGATGGCAGGGGGTTGGGGTTGGAGGTCAAGGTCGTGGTGTGGGGGGCAGTGGAGCAAGGGGGAGGTTAAAAATTAAGTGAGAAATCCAACCGCAACTTGCCTTCTATGCAACCACTTGCAGTTTTAACAGAGGGTGAGGGCATGTGGATTGCAAGTAACCAAAACAGCTCTTTGGTGGTGAGTCCCCATTTAACTATTTTCATAAGGTTCTGTGCCTCCCGTTTCAGTTATTAATGCTGGTTGGTCAAGTTTCTCAGGGCTCAAGAAGACTGGCAGCTGAAAGGGAGTGAGAATGGCTGGATATATAATATAAGGACATTAATGCCTTTACAGCACTGCTTGTGGACCAAGAGGAGCAGGAGTGCTTACCCTCACCATGCCCTAAGCTTACCTGCTTCCCTTCTGGAAATCAGACTCCATCCCTCCGATTTCTGACACAGAATTTCTATGCGATGCCCTCCTGCCCCCTGATGCCCAACCCGTGATTTCTAACTCACCCCTACCTCCCATATCGGACCCCTAATCTCTCCATTGCTCCCTCTGATCCCCAATTGTGGCTTGGTGTTAAAGACCTTCCCAGCCAGCCTCCCAATCTGTCTGCCTGTAGCAGGAAACATTCCAGTCAGGTCTTGCTGTTATATTCATGACCTCTGAGAAACCTGTATTTCTGGGTTTCCTGGCCATTAAACTTCCTCCCTATTCCCGTCTCCACGCCTCAATGTCACGCCCAAAATGTCCTCTACAGATCTTGTAGGGGAAAACCCAACAAGGTTCACTGGGCTGAAAACAAGAAGGTGCAGAAATATGTTTAAGAGGTGATTGGAGGGACAGGGAGAGATGCAAAAAGATGTATAGCTCCAGAAGCAAAACTGAATGAGTTCCTTAACAACAAGGAATTGTCTATAAAAAGCAGATGGGATGTTGGACCTTAATGTCACTGTCAACTCCTAGAACTTTTTAAAATTGCTCCTAGGGTCAGAGAGGAATTTCCCAGATTGGTTCGCCAAGAGGTTTTTTTTTAATCCGTTGTTTTGACTTTCCCAAGAGATTACAGGACTACGAATGTGAAGTACACCACAAGCTACAATGCATAGCTGCGTCATGACTGTTTAGGAAAGGCTTGATTAACTAGCTTATTATTTTCTCATCTGTCATTCTGTATGCATGTTTGTAAGAGATATTAGTTAGACTCAACAATGGATATTCAGAGTAATTTTTGGGGTATGGGAGCAGTGGCATAGTGGTAATGTTACTAGAATGCAAGTAATCCAAAGGTCCAGTCTAATGCACCAGAAGCATGAGTTCAAATTCCACCACGGCAGCTGGGGGAAATTTAAAGTAATAAATCTGGAATAAAATGCTAGACTCATTAATAATACTGGATAGTCGCAAACCCCCATCTGGTTCAGGGAAGGAAATCTGCCATCCTCACCCGGCCTGCCCTACACGTGACTCCAAACCCACAGCAATGTGATTGACACTTAACTGCCCTCTGAAATGGCCTAGTAAGGCATTTATTTGTGTCAACTGCTACAGGAAAGTTGAATAAGAATAAGCAAAATGGACCACCTGGCATCGACCTAGGCACTGGAAATGACAAAGGCACAATCAACCCTTCAAAGTCCTCCTCGCTAACATCCGGGGATTTGTGCCAAAATTGGGAGAGCTGTCCCAATAACCAGACATAGTTACCAAAACATACCTTGTAGGCAATGTCCCAGACAGCTCTATTGCCATCTGTCCCGCTAATGGGACAGGACATATCCACCAGAGGTGCCAACACAATGATATGTAGTTAGGATGGAGTGGCTCTGGAAGTCCTCAACATTTATTCTGGACCCCATGACAGGCGTCAGATCAAACGCGGGCAAGGAAGTCTCTTACTGATTGCCAACAACACCCTGATGAATTAGAACTCCTCCATATTGAATACCACTTGGAAGAAATACTGAAGGTAGCAGGGGCACAAAATGTACTCTGGGTTCGAGTCTTCAATGTCCATTACCAAGACTGACTGGGCAGCACCATTAGTGACTGAGTTGGCTGCGTCCCGAAGGACATAGCCACTAGACTGAGTCTGCAGAGGTGGTGAGGGAACCAACAAGAGGGAAAAACCTAATAGACCTTGTCCTCACCAATCTACCATGGACGTGCATCTGTTCATGACAGGATAGATAGGAATAGCCACCGCACAGTCCTTGTGGAGACAAAGTTCCATCTTCACACTGAGAACACCCACTATTGTGTGGCATGACCACTGTGATAAATGGGATAGACTCAGGACAGATCTAGCAGATTAAAACCAAGTATCCATGAGGTGCTGTGGTCCATCAGCAGCAGCAGAATTGTATTCAGCCACAATCTGTAACCTCATTGCCCGGCATATCCCCCACTCTACCATTACCATCAAATGTAGGGATTAACCTTGGTTCAATGAGGAGTATAGGAATGCATGCCAGGAGCAGCATCAGGCATGCCTAAAAATGAGGTACCAACCTGGTGAAGCTACAATACATGACTACTTGCATGCATTTTACAAAACATTTTTTTTAAAAACATTTTACAGACAGGGCCAAGCAATCCTACAACGAATCGATCAGATCAAAACCCTGTAGTCCTGTCATATCCAACCATGAATAGTGGTGGACAATTAACTGACTAATGGGTCTAAGTAAATGCTCCATCAACATCTCTACCCTCAGTGATGGGGGAGTCCAGCACATCAGTAAAAAGAAAAAGCTGAAGAATTTGCAACCATCTTCAGCCAGAAATGCCAAATGGACAATCTCTCTCTGCCTCCCCCAGAGGTCCCCACCATCACAGATGCCAGTCTTCAGACAATTCAATTCACTCCATGTGATATCAAGAAATGACTGAGAGCACTGGATATTGCAAAGGCTATGGGCCCTGAAAACATCTGGGCTTCTGCCCCAGAGCTTGCCGCAACCCTACCCAAGCTGTTCCAGTACAGTTACAACACTGGCATCTACCTGGAAATGTGGAAAATTGCTCAGGTATGGCCTGTCCACAAAAAGCAGGACAAATCCAATCCGGCCAATCACCACTCCATCAGTCTGTTCTCAATCATCAGTAATGGAAGTGTCGTTGACAATGCTACCAAGTGATATTTACTCAGCAACAGTGATGCTCACATCCCAAGAATGAATAAAAAATAAGAAATTTGCTGGAAGGCAAAACAATCAATAGTCACTTGTTCAAGGTGTCATATTGACATGTAGAGAAGTACTGTGTGTGATATCCTGGGACTACTGCTGTCTCTATTTTATATCAATGACTTGGCCTCAGAAACTCTGCAAAATGATCAAATTTGCACATGATGCTAAACTGTAGGAGGGGACAGAGGAATTAGAAGACAGAGCTCAAATTACAGAATGAGCTGGGCAAAATAATAGTGGATACAGATGAGTGAAATGTTCTGCACATTATAAGGAAAAACAGACAGCATGCATAGTCCATGCATTGTGTTGAAGTAACTGAAGTAAGGTTGAACTGGAAAGAGATGTGGGAGCCTTGCTTGACACTCAGCATATCCAGCCAATGGACAGCAGCATTCAACAAAAGGCACACTTGACCATACGGTCAAAACTGTAAAATACAAGTCTGAGGATGTCAAGATAAACCACTATTTTTTAAAAATTCAGTTACAGGATGTGAGCGTCGCTAGCTAGGCCAGCATTTATTACCCATCCTTAATTGCCCTTGAGGAGGTAGTGGTGAGCTGCCTATCGAACCACCGCAGTCCATGTGGTGCGGGTACACCCACAGTGCTGTTAGGAACTTACAGGATATTGATCCCGCGACAATGAAGGAACAGCGATATATTTCCAAGTCAGGATGGTGAGTGACTTGGAGGGGAACTTCCAAGTGGTGATGTTCCCATGTGTCTGCTGCCCTTGTCCTTCTAGATGGTAGCAGTCATGTGTTTGGAAGGGGCTGCCTAAGGAGCCTTGGTGAGTTTCTGCAGTGCATCTTGTAGATGGTACACATTACTGCCACTGTGCGTCGGTGGTGGAGGGGTGCCAATCAAGCGGGCTGCTATGTCCTGGATGGTGTTAAGCTTCTTGAGTGTTGTTGGAGCTACACTCATCCAGGCAAGTGGGGAGTATTCCATCACACTCCTGACCTGTGCCTTGTAGATGGTGGACAGTCTTCGGGGAGTCAGGAGGTGAGTTACTCGCCGCAGGATTCTTAGCCTCTGACCTGCTCTTGTAGCCGTAGTATTTATGTGGCCAGCCCAGTTCAGTTGCTGGTCAATGGTAACCCCCAGGATGTTGATAGCGGGGGATTCAGCGATGGTAATGCCATTGAATGTCAAGGGGCAATCGTTAAATTCTTTCTTGTTGGAGATAGTCATTGCCTGGCACTTGCGTGGCACGAATGTTACTTGCAACTTGTCAGCCCAAGCCTAGATATTGTCCAGATCTTGTTGCATTTGGACATGGATTGCTTCAGTATCTGAGGAGTCGCGAATGGTCTGAACATTATGCAATCATCAACAAACATCCCCACTTCTGACCTTATGATGGAAGGAAGGTCATTGATGAAGCAGCTGAAGATGGTTGGGCCGAGGACACTACCCTGAGGAACTCCTGCAGTGATGTCATGGAACTGAGATGATTGACCTCCAACAATCTCAACCATCTTCCTTTGTGCTAGGTATGACTCCAACCAGTCGACAGTTTTACTCCTGATTCCCATTGACTCCAGTTTTGCTAGGGCTCTTTGATGCCACACTCGGTCAAATGTTGCCTTGAGCACTGTGTCTAGGTCTAGTCACCAAGGCAAAAAGGAGGCATTGAAGCATTGTACATAAAGCAGCAAAGAGTCACAAGGCACATCTGTAGTGTTAGAGGAAATATAGGGAAACACTTTCAGCCTTGAAAGATGCTGTCTGAGAGCAGATCTAATGGAAATTTATAAGGTAGTAGACAATTTGGAAAAGATAAATCTTGATAATTACTTTGGCTTAAATCATGAGATTAGATTAAGGCGCATAGGTTCAAACTAATAAAAGACAGATGTAGGACTGCTATCAAGATGTTTCTCACGTAAAAAGGTAACCAGCACTTGGACTGGACTCTCAGGTGAAAATACTGGGCTTTGGAATCATTTAAGACCTGAATGGATGCTATTCTGGAAGGATAAACTAAGGAGGGCCAAGTGGCCGCCTTCATCCATAATTGCTTGTGATGTATTTTCCCTGTTTTGAATCTTCTAATCCTTCATTTACTCAGGATGGAATTTTTTAGGGCCTTGAGCCATGGCCTGGGTAACACTGCTCGAGATTTTTTGGGGTGGGATTTTTGTGGAGGCCGGAGGAGCAGAGGTGCTTCCTAGACCCCAGAAAACTACAGTGGGCCACTGCCAACCTCTTCTTACCCTCCCCCTTGGATTGGGTCAATCATCAAACATACCAAACCTGTTGAGGACAGCTGATATTTCACCTTCTAAAATTGACAAGCTGTAGTTCGCCAATTCAAACCAAACAAGGCCAAAGCCTAAAAATAATTCCAGCTTCCCAGTGTTGCCTTTGGCTAGGTGTACCATTTACTTTGCACCCATTTTAGGCCCAAAGTTAAGAATTACCCTCGGTATCTCAGAAAATTCTGCCCATTATTTTCTCATTTTTCTTCCACTCCTACCTCTTTATCCCCAAACAGACAGGCAATTTACTCCAGGACTCTGCCAATGTCCAGATGACTCTTCCAACAATTTTTCTATCCATCTATAACTTTCATAACAATGGAAGCTAAAGGTGTGAAGGATAAAAGGCTCAAGCCTGTATTCTAATCTGCAGTGCTACAGCACAAGAGCTTAACTGTACTTTGCCACCACACTACCTTTATAACCTCTCCTTAGAAAATTGTATCTGATATCTGAAGTGCTGACATAATCCGACTATCTTTGCTAAATAGCTGTGATTGCAACAGTAATAAGGGATGCTACATTCAATTCTAGTACTTAAGATAACAACAACTTGTATTTGCACCTTTAACAGAATAAAATGTCCTAAAGCGCTTCACAGGGGCATTATAAAACCAAATATGACACCAAGCCACTTATGGAGATATTAGTGCAGATCTGGGTCAAAGAGTTAGGTTTTAAGGAGTGCCTTAAAAGAGGAAAGGAAGGTAAAGAGACTTAGGGAGGGAATTTCAGAGCTGAAGACCCAGGTAGCTGAAGGCACAGCCACCAATGGTAAAATCAGGGATACTGAAGAGGCCAGAATTAGAGGACCGCAAATATCTCGGAAGACTGTGGAGCTGGAGGAGATTTCAAAGATAGAGGGAGGTGAGCCCATGGGTTGATTTGAAAACAACGATGAGAATTTTAAAATCAAGGTACTGCTTAACTGGCTGCCAGTGCAGGTGAGAGAACACAGGGATGAGAGGTGAAGAGGATTTGATGTGAATTAGGAAACAAGCAGCAGAGTTTTAAATTACCTCGAGTTTACGGAGGATCGGATATGTAAGGCCGGCCAAGAGTATGTTAGAGTACTCAAGTCTAGAGGTAACAATTGGGTATGGCTGAGAGTTATCAGCAGCAGCCCACAAAATAAATTTGTGAGGCTGTAAAATAGTGCCATTACAGTAGGAAATTTTAATTTACGAGGTATTTGACGGATTCTGATAATTAAAATCACAAATCCTGATTAGTTTGAATGTGCTTAACATTAAAAGAAATGTGCATAATTAGCTGATTTATCCTTCAATGTTAATTCCATGGTAAGGTTGTAATTCATCGATAATTGTTTTTCAACCAGTGGCATTCTCTTACATTGACCCTATTCACAATCACCTACTTAACCAGCATAGACTTTCTAGCCCTTACTGATAGCTTTATAGCATGCTTATTAATTACATGTGGAATCTGAATACTGATTTTAAGTAGTAAATATGGTTCACCTAGGTTAATAATCAAACACAGAAGAATCCACTTACTGTCCACTCTATGGCCGCTTCCCACCTATTGCCACTTGTGTCAATTCTTTTCAGTCACTCTTCATTATCGCTGTTCACATCTGCCAAAGCTACTGCCAGTTCCATCCTTTAATGTCAGATATTTATACTTAATTTTCCAGGATGCTCTTTATCATTATCTTTTTGACATGTCAGTAAGTGTCTACAGCTGCCATTAAATGAGCAGTGAATCAAGCAGCAGCAGTGAATGCTGAAAAGTGACCATAATATTTTAGATTTATGGTATTATTTATTATACTACTCTTGAATGTTTCGTGGGGAATGATGATTATTTTGAAATGATGGGCAGGATTTTCTAACCCCACCCGCCGCCAGGATCGTCCGCTCCCGCCAAAAGTCAATGGACTTTTGGCTGGGCTGCTGAATCTCCCGCGGCAGGTCCCAACACAACGGGGCCGGAAAATCCCAGTCAAAATTTGTTATAAGAAAAGAGACTGTAGCAAGGGTCCATCATATTTTGATAAAAGCAAAAAACTGCAGATGCTTGAAATCCAAAACAAAAATAAAAATACCTGGAAAAACTCAGCAGGTCTGGCAGCATCTGCGGAGAGGAACACAGTTAACGTTTCGAGTCTGTATGACTCTTCAACAGAACTAAGTAAAAATAGAAAAGAGGTGAAATATAAGCTGGTTAAGGGGGGTGGGACAGGTAGAGCTGGTTAGAGGGCCAGTGATAGGTAGAGATAGCCAAAAGATGTCAAAGACAAAAGGACAAAGTGGTGTTGATGATGGTGATATTATCCAAGGAATGTGCTAATTAAGGGTAGAAAGCAGGACAAGCAAGGTACATATTTTGCATCATATTTTGGATTAGTATAGCGATAATAGTGGTCCTGTATTGGTTTAGCCCCTCCTGAAATATTATGAACAATACTGGTGATCACCGGTGATTACTGGGCGGATTCTTATTGAGGTATCAGGCATCTCGCCTGCTGGCTTGAAAGCCGGCAAGAGACCCCCACTGCCTCTCTTCGGGCCCGCCTGCCAAACAGCACACCAATCAGGCAATGGTGAGACCAACGGTGGGCGTTCCCCCGAATTCAAGACCCCAGGTGCAGAGGTTTCTGAGTGCTGATGGCCAATCAGAGACCAGCAGCTCTTGTGCCCAGCAGCAACAGTGGAGAAAACAAGCAACAGAGTGTCAGGATTGCAGAGTGACCCAGGCCACAGGTAAGTAATGTGGGGGTGCGGGGTGCATTTCGTGGGCTGGGGGTGTTGGGGACAGAGGTGCAGAAGGTTTGGTAGCAAGGGCACAGAGCTGGCTTTCGGTGGGTCTCTCTTCCCGATGTCCAGTCCCTTGATCAGGCACTGTATGCCTTTGATCAAGGGGCCCGCCCATTTCCCCGCCCCCCTATGACAAGCTGCCTGCACAATTTTATCTGCCATGCATGCCACATGACGACAGGCCCACCAGCAACCAGGTTCATACCAGTGGCAGCGGGATGAGGCCGTTAAGTGCTCATTAATTGGCCACTTAAGGGCCTCAGTTGGTAGCAGGGCAAGAGGGGGATAGATCAGCCATGGGCCTGCCTGCCCAGAATTTAATTCTGACAGAGGTGGGAATGTAGCAGGGTTGTAGTATACGAGCATCCCGCCTAAGAGGCTTCCTGCCTCCAAGCTTTCCACCAGTGAGAGCACAAGTTTCTTGCCATAGTCAGGTATTGAAAGACATTGGAAAGACTAAAAGAGAGTGAAACAGCTCAAATAGACAATGAAAATACGTTAGAAAGATGAGAGTGATAAAAGGTATAAAAATGGATGGGTAAAATAAGTAGAAAAACAGAGGAAGCAGGTTAGATCTGATTAATAAACTACCTTAATACAGAAGTAGTGAAAAGCCACCCTAGACCCCTCCATCCTTGCAAATTAACACCCCACCTTCGAACTTGCTTTCCTCTCCAAAGTCCTTGAATGTGCTGTTACCTCCCAAACCTGTGCCCAACTTTCCTGCAACTCCAGATTTGAATCTCTTCGATGAGAAAAGGACCCCAAGAGGTCACAGGCTGGATAAAAAGGAGGGAGAACAGACCAAATTAAACACCGGAGAAATGAAATAAGTGGCATATGCAGAGGAAGGAATTGCAGAACCTGGGGGTTTTAAGACCAGTTTATAGGCTAAGTATCTATAAACTATTTTCATATGTGTCAAAGAGAGAATGTACATGTTCCCGTACTGTCTGTGATCAGTATGTTTTGCGCAAGGAAGGTGCATCTTTTCTTACCCTTGGAGTGTGTGCCCCAATTAATTAATTCAGCAACAAGCTTTCATGAGTTTAAAAATAAAGAAGGTTATTTATTCTCACACACTTACCCTGAATTAAACGTGGCACTCGTTCTCAGATACAGTCTCTCTCACACACAAAGATTGGATGCAGATAAGGTAATGCACTTTACAGATGATAGCTATCTCAGTCTCTGATTTACACACTCTGCTCATTTAATGGCAGCTGTAGACACTTACTGACATGTCAAAAAGATGATGATAAAGAGCATCCTGGAAAATTAAGTATAAATATCTGACATTAAAGGATGGAACTGGCAGTAGCTTTGGCAGATACGAACAGCGATAATGAAGAGTGACTGAAAAGAAGTGACGTAAGTGGCAATAGGTGGGAAGTGGCCATAGAGTGGACAGTAAGTAGATTCTTCTGTATCTGATTATTAACCTAACTGAGCTATGTTTACTACTTAAAATCAGTATTCAGATTCTACATGTAATTAATAAGCATGATATAAAGCTATCAGTAAGGGCCAGAAAGTCTATGCTGGTTAAGCAGATGATTGTGAATAGGGTAAATGTTTGTAAATTTATTTGGTCTCCCAAGTGGCAGGTCTGTAACCTTTTGAATGATTTCGATGAGTTAAAGTTGAATTGAGGGTCTTAACCTGTTGTGAACTTTGTGAGGTTTCTTGTAGTCAAATATCTAGGAGGCTGGTTCTCAGGTGAACTTGAAGTTGGAACAGGTTGGGGAGTCCTTCTCTCAATTGGGATTGCCTGCTTTCAAAGTATTTCTGTTAATTACCTTGGCTGCTTGATGATGTGCAACTAATTCGTGGTCTAGCTTTCTGACTACCGAACTGTTGGTTCAATGGTCTTCTGGTGGAGCTACTTGCAAACAGCTCTTAGCTGATTTTTAAAAGCAGACAAAACTGCTTTTAAAGGCTGCCTCACCATGGGACTTTCCACAAGTTCAAGACCTTTTCAAAATAAGATTTGGTGTTTATGTTGATTCTACCTGTGTGGATAATACATCTGAGGGTTTAAGATAGTCAGTGTCTTTGTTCATGGATATCCCATTCAATCTGATTTAATCTGATAACACCCGTTTTGATTGGTTTCAGGGAAGGGCATTGAATCTCATCAGTCTAGAAAGCTCTTTTATGTTGGTGCATCCTTAAACAAAGAAATGTGTGAATTCCCTGGATGGCTGTGAATGTCCATATTAAATTAGGTTTTCACTTGAGACATGCCATTATCTATAGCTCAAAGGCCAAAGTTCACATGAATTACAACAGTCATTTTGTTTGTGTCCAGTTTGTAAAAGTATTGACTGAAAGTTCATAATATACTGAGATATAGCAATTGATCAATTAGTTCAAGAGTTCGAGAGCCTGCAAAAATTCAGGGTGGGGGGGGGGGTGTTATTGTAGGGGAAAGAGTTAATAAGTTTGTGAGTATAAATCTCAATATAAGAGCCTGGAGGTAAGGGAACACAGATCTGAAAGAGCTCGAGAGTGGAGCAGCAGAGCCAGGGAGGGTTTCAAGTAGCCGATGCCTGACAGTAGGCCTCACCCGGAGAGCCAAGAGGTAAGGGAGCACGAGTGTCGGGGAGGGAGGTAAAAAAACACCTAAAGCAACATTAGTAGTAGAAGGGAAGGAGCTGATTTGTAAGTAGGTGGTCAATGGTATTTTTTGTTCAGAACAGGGACAGGTTATAAGTTTAGATAGCATTCTACTAGAGGCAAGACAGGGCACCTAACTCCCATCAAATACTTTGCCATGCAATAACTGCAGGCCACAATTCATGTCCTGGACAACCACATGTGCAGGAAGTGTTATCAGCTGCAGCAGCTCGAGCTTCTGGTCCGGAACTTGAGTACATCCAAGAAGCTGAGAACTACCTGGATAGCATGTTTCAGGAGATGTTCACCCTGTATCTTTGTGCAGGCAGAGAGGAAATAGGTGACTGGCAGACAGAGGACCAGGCAAGTGGTACAAGAGTCCTCTGAGTGCATCTTTTACTCTAACTGTATTCAGCAAATACTGATGGGAGTGAATGGTTCCTCTGGGAAAACAGACACAGCCAAGTTCACAGCATCAGGGTGGCTCAGCTGTATAGTGGAGAGGGGGAAGGCCAGAACAGCAACAGTGATAGGGGCTTCAATAGCTATCAGAACAGGCAGGTGTTTTTGAAGACATGATTCCAGGATGGTATGTTACCTCCTTGGTGCCAGGATCAATGATGCTAGTGAGCGGGTGGGAAGAGATTGTGGTCCATATTGTTGCCAATGACATAGGTACAAAGAAGGATGAGATCCTGCAGGAGATTTTAGGCAGCTAGGAAAGAAGTTAATAGGTGTCACTTGCTAGTGGCATAGGAAGATAATGCAGATGAATGTGTGACTGGAGTGATGCTAAGGAAAGAGTCAGGCCTATTAGAAACAAGAGTAACTTTTAGTGGCAGCGGAAGATGTGGGGCACAGTTCTTAATGAATACTTTGCACCTGACTGAGGGGAATGCAGCAGGCATTGTAGTTAAGGAGTATTAAATATTGGATAGGATAAACATAGTGAGAGAGACAATATAAAGGGGTTTAATATGTTTGAGAGTAGATAAATCGCCAGACGCAGATGAAAAGCATCCCAGGCTATTATGAGAAGCAAGGGAGAAAATAGCAAAGATCCTGACCATCATTTTCCAATCCTCTCTGCCTACAGACATGGTACTGCAGGACAGCTAATGTTGTACTGTTGTTTAAAAAGGGATAAAAGGATAGTCCAAATAATTACAGACCAATCAGCCTAACCTCGGTGGTGAGCTAATTATTGGAAAAAGTTCTGATAGACAGTATTAATCGTCTTTCAGAAAGGCACAGTTTAATCAAAAAAGTCAGCATGGATTTGTTGAAGTCATGTTTGGCTAGTTTAAGTGAATTTTTTAAGGAGATAATAAGGAAGATCAACAAAGGTAGTGCGTTTGCTGTAGTCTGTATAGATTTCTGCAAGGCTTTTAGCATGGCAGACTGGTCAGAAAAATAAACGCCCATGGGATTCAAGGGAAAGTAACAAGTTGGATCCAAAATTGTTCAGTGGTAAACAACAAAAGGTAATGGCAAATGGGTGTTTTGTGACTTGGAGATTATTTCCAGTGGAGTTCCACAGAGATCAATACTAGGTCCCTTTTCTTTCCAGGGTATATATCAATAATTTAGACTTAAATGTGGAGGCCATGATTGAGAATGTGATACAAAAATAGATTGTGTGATTGATTGTGAGGAAGGAAGCTATAAACTATAGGAAGATGTCAGATGGGCAGAAAAGTGGCAAATGAAATTCAATCTTGAGAAGGGTGAGAAAATGCATTTTGGAAGGGCAAACAAGGTAAGAAAATGCCCAGTAAATAGTTGGATACTAAGAAGTGTAGAGAAACAGAGGGAACTCAGAGTGCATCCACAGATCCCTGAAGGTAGCAGGACAGGGAGAAAAAGCGGTTAAAAAGACATATGGACTACTTTTATTTCTTGGCCAAGGCATAGAATATAAGAGCAGTGAGATTATGCTCGAATTGGATAAAACACTAATTAAATCATAGCTTGAATACTGCGTACAGTTCTGGTCAACGCATTACAGGAAAGATGTAAATTTATTAGAGAGGGTACAGAAGATATTGTTGGAAATGGAGAATTTCAGCTACGAGAAAAGATTAAAAGGCAGGGGTTATTTTCTTTGGAACAGAAGAGGTTGAGGGAAGATTTAATTGAGGTGTGTAAAATTATGCGGAGCTTAGATGGAATGGATAGGAAGGACCTATTTCCTCAGAAGAGAGGTTGTCATGAAACTATAATATTTTTTCATAATATTATTGTGGGGTATTGTAAAGTAGGCTTATGCTTGTGTGCATGTGGATGGTTTTGTCTATGTGGCTGATTTAATTAAATTAGATATGGATAGACTGCTAGGTTGAAATTATCAAAAGAGTTAAGTGTAAAAAGGCATATGAAATGCTAATGAGTGAACTAGGGTAAAGTCTCAGCAAATAGGGTGTAAATGAAATTTACATTTTAAGATAAGTGGAGAGGTGTTTGGTTTTCAAAGGGGTGGTAGGATGTTTACAACTAACAAGATAAATAAGGTAGATTATTATGTTGATTTTTCCCACAAGTGCTCGCCATAATGACAACATAAAAGACTTTTATATTATGGGAAAAGTAAATTCCAAAAACATGGGGGAGCAATAGGATTTACAGATTAAAGAGGAAGAAATATATTTAAAGAAGCATTGGAAGGCTATGTGGGTGTGGCCTTATAGTATCTGAAAGGTACATCATGTGAAACAGATTTGGGGAAAAGCCTCAAGCCACATTGCAGAAGTCTGCTGTTCCAGCGACCAAAGTTGTGTTAAAAGCTTTTGGAATTCCACTGTCGAGTGGCTGCTTGTTATTACTCCCCTTGTGAAGAGGACAGAGTTTAAAGAGGTTGTGTAACTCACAGCAAATACTAATATCTGGGTAGGTTCTTGAGATATGCTTTGGTTGCATCTGTCATTTACTTTGTAGTGTGGTGTGTTCGACCACAGTCTGTCTGTTAATTCATGTGCACCTCATGTTAGTTCTGAATGTTAGAGTATAATATATATCTTGTAAATTGTTTTATCTTCCTAAACTGGTATAGTAAATTTTGTTTTTTTGTCTGTTCAAAACCCGTGGAATCTTGTGGCTTTAATCCAAAAGCAGGTGTCTTGAATCTCAACCTTTATCTATATTAAATAAAACATGGCTGGTCCCTAACCAGACCTCCCCCCATGTCCCAGGGTCTGGCCAAGGATCATAACACAACATTGAATGGCCTTAATCAAAGTCAGAAATGATGTCCTCTGTGCTTGTGACATTGTGCAGTTTTCCTCCTCGATCTCTGTTCAGACTTTGAGAAGATCAAGCACAAGATCTTCCTGCAACACTTCTCTATTGTTCAGCTCCATGTGACGGCCTTCACCTGGTTCCAAATTTACCGATTCAATGGCAGTCAAAGAAACACCTGCAATGCCTTCTCTTGCACCCGGAACTGCTATCACTGAATTGCCCAAGGGCCTATCCTTGGCCCGTGCCCCTTCCTCATCTATATGCTGCCACTTGGTGCCATTATACAAAGACATGGTATCAGCTTCAACACATTAGCTGGCGATGCCCATCTCTACAGTTCGGCCATCTCTCCTGATCCCTTCTCTGTCTCTGTGTGATCAAACAACATTCATCATCCAATCTTGAATAAAGCATAATTTCTTCCAGTTAGATATTGGGAAGCCACTGTACTAGGAGCCATTGAAAACTGATAGGCCACTGAAGCAAACACTATAAATGGGTTAAAACGCCAACTACTTCAGTTTCTAAGGAAAAAACGGTTTGACCAATACAGTGAGAAGGCAAGGGTTGGGAGCGGGGAGTGGTGGGAGCCAAAATTAACCACAAAGAGCTGTTATTTTTAAGCCAAATGGCCTTCTCCTGTTTCTGAATTTCTTATGGTCCTATTCACACATGGTTTGGTTTGCATGTCTTATTTCTGTTGATTTCTCCCTCTCTGATATCTATATTATATACATAGTACATAAATCTACCTTTCTTTTACCTTTGAAAAATTGGTATGAGGTGGAACATATGGCAGGGGAATAGTACTATTAAACAGCTCCCCAAAATATCAGAGGAGAAATCCACTCGCTTAGAGCCACTGCAAGTGGTGTTGCGTAGTCTAGTGGGGACAGACAGTGCTGGAGGACACTACCTGTGTGACCCACTCAGTGTTCTTCAGCAACAATATCAATGAGGAATGTAGAGGCCCACTGGGCTGCCCGCCCAGGGGAACTGATGAATATATTTTTTTCTCCATAATATTGTCCGATGTGCTCTTTTAGAGAATCACAGATGATATCACTTGGCCAGCTAGTTAGACTCTTGGATCTCTCCATTTGAAGACTGGCAGTCACTACACCAGGTATGTCCGTATGTCTTGTGGTAGCACTAATATTTTAAAAATTAATTCTCAGAATGTGGTCAGTGCTTTCAAGGCCCTCATTTATTGCATTTCCTTAGTCGCACTCTAGGTGGTGAGTCTCCTTGAACTGTTGTCGTCTGCGTGATAAAGATATTCCTATTGCGTTGTTGCATTGGGGTTTTGACATATTTTGATGTAGCGACATTGAAGGAACAGTGAGCTATGTCCACATCAAGATGAACTGTGGAATTAAAATGCAAGGGGCAGGGCAGGGGGTGGTAACATTACACCATTTCATTTCCAATCATTTAAATCCTAGTTAAACGACATATTTCTTGCTTTTTTTAAAACTTTATAATAGCATAACAGTTAGGAAACATTATTATAATGCTTTCCTAGGTACATGAAAATGTTATGTATGATCGGTGACTGATGTGTAGATGTTTCCAAAGAATATTCTGATAATTATTCAGACATCGATCCTTTTCGTAATGGTAAGAAGTCAGTAGCCATTAGATGCTGACTCCATGTGGATTCAACACAATCAGGGGCCACACCAGGGAGAATGAATGTAACAGCTCAATTCAGTGTCAAGAGTGCGAGTTAGGATTTAACATGAGGTAGGAAGCTACTGCAGTCTTGTTTAATTAAGATCAGCTTACTTTTATTCCATTGCCTTCTGCCTAGCTAACACTATTGCTATGCCTGACATTCACTCACTATTACACAGTTTAAAAGGGACCTGAATTTTTCAGTCGTCCGCCACACGCAATCGGCAGGCCCGAGAATGGACGGGAAATAGGCCACCGGCTGCGATCGACCCCCGACCATGATTTCACACTGGTTGGCCAATTGACATCCAGCCAGCATGAAATGCGCACTGAAATGCTCAGTGCTGCCGGGGTGGTGGGGTGGGAAGAAGGCAGGTGCTGATGTAACCGAGGGTGTGGATGAGCACTTGAAGAGAGTTCCCTGAAGGCAGGCAGCTGCCCAGGGAGCTGCAGGCCTCCACAGAATAAAGGACACAACAAAAATGCTGCAAAGTATGTCCATGCAGCACAATCAAGCACCTGAACGTATACCTCACAAAAAAAGTTCCCAGATATCACTTTTTATTTTATTTCCCCACAGAGATTTCATCCCAACCTGAATCGAGGTTTGAGCAAAAATGTGAATGCCGCCTGGGAGAATGGCCCGTCCGCCATCCATAAATGTGGACGGGTCATGTAAAATCGCTGTTAATTGCATCGTTAGCGAGCTTAATTGCCTGCTTAATTAAACAAGATTGTAGTAGCTTCAAAATCTTCCTACCTCATGTTAAATCCAAACTTGTACTCTTGACACTGAATTGAGCTGTTATATTCATTCTCCCTGGTGTGGGCCCTGCCTCCAACCGCTGCGTACGCCCGCTGAATGAAATATCGTGCGAGTGCATGATGACGTCGGGGACGCTTGCCTGACGTTATCTCGGGCTATTTCACGTCCATTCGGGTTGGGCATGCAGCCGCCCGCGGGACTTAAAATTCTGCCCAGGAATATAGTATTCTTGTGCCCCTTTAGTTTGAAGCCAACAAAAGATTTTCTTATTGAATTTTCAGTGTAATGCTAATAATATACTGGACCACTGGCTTCTCACGGCAAGAAGCCTTGCCTAACAAATTTGTTGTAGCAATGACAATCAGAAGTCCATAGGACTTAAGTGGCAAGTAACAGGCATTCTGTCTTGTCAGAAAACTTGGAGCCAACCCAGTTCCATTCACCTCCATTAACTGCTGTGTTTCCACTGAAGGCTTTCTACTTGTGGCACTGCAGGCTTTCAGCTTATAGCCCATATACAACAGGCTGGCACAACAATTATTGCAGTGGGTATGTAGCTTAAAAGCTTGGCATAGTATATATAACTCATCTCAAGTTAGCAGAGGTAAACCTGGAGCTGTATTTTAAGAGGGAAAACACAGAGATGCTTGAGTGAAAACATGCAACTCAAATTACTAGTTATTGTTACCCTTTATTTTATGGTGGACAGTTTTGTGAATTTGGGTAAGATTTCAATCTGTAACAATATAACTAATGAAATGATTTACAATAAACTGGTACTATCAGTCTATGATTAAACTAGCCACCTGGTACAGGTTGAATATGTTTATAGCAATAGTAAGCTGGAATTAATTAACATTTGCTAAAAATTTCTTATGCAAGATTTAATTGTCTAATCCAAGTGGAAATATTGGAGGTTGAAGGTTTCATCCAATATTAATATGCTGGGTGCTTCAGACTCACGTAGTCCTTTTGGCAAAAGACCAAACAGCTGACTATATTTGTATAGCGGCTTTCATGACCTCAGGGCATTCCAAAATGCATTACATCCAATGAAGTATGTTTGTAGTGTAGTCACTGTTGTAATGTAGGAAATGCTGCAGCCAATTTGCACACAGAAAACTCTCACAAACAGCAATGTGATCATGACCAGATTATCTGTTTTGTGGTGTTGATTGAAAGATAAATATCGGCCAGAGTAAACTCCCCCAGGGGACCTTACGCCCCTTAAAGAGGCACAGCTACACCTTACACAAATAATACTCTGTGCATTACATGGTATAGCATTCTACTGATCATCTACTTGCCATATGCAGCACCACTGGACATCTAGCAATACATACAAAATGCTGAATGTACGTATATGCATCTATTTTCTAAGGATTACCTAAGTAACAGAAGACCAAGGTAAAATTATACACTAAAGATGAGCAACAAAACACAGATGGAATTTTGAAATGATCTGGTTGTAACAAAACATGACTGTTCTATCCAATTATCATACAACAGGTCTTTAACCTGACCCTTGTAGTTTCAAAGCCCATTGTAAAATCAGAATGCAGTGCAGGAATTGGAATCCTTAGAGTGAGGGACCATTGGTCTTAAAGTAGACTTTTGCCTGTAAGTCTATCTTGCCATTATATTTAAACCTAAAGGAGCACCAGTTAATTGCTAGTTTAAACATCTGAATGCGCAATCTTCATGCTTGCCCTAACTCTGACACCCTTAAAAAATAAGATGGAAAAAAATGCCAAAATATATGATGGTTTAAAGTCACTATAAAAAAACAAATTGATTTTTTCCCTCTGGTCCATACTTAGAACCTGGGAATCATAAAGCATTTGTTATACCACAAAAACTAAAAAAGTTTATTGAGCTGCAGTTTGTGTAAATTAGCCTTTCCATTTGAGTAGGTATTACAGCTAATGCTGTTCTCTAGTATTAGGGCCGTTAACATTGTATAGACAGGCCATTATATTTGTGATGAAGCTCACTGTACCACAGTGCTCCCAAACATGTAGCATTTGACCTCATGAGTATATTTACGCTACTTTGCTTTCATCGCAGAGAGCAGAGGGAGGTGAACTGAACATTAGTTTTGAAAGTCTTCACAAAATTAAAATATCTGATTTTTTTTTTAGCTGGATCGCTGGGACAGTTTCAGTTGGAAAAGAAGGGATTCTCCTCACCATAAAGTGTCTTTGTTATTCTAGTGAAGTTATATCATCGTACCACCAACACTGTGAAATGGGTAATGGTTTGCTGTGCATTTCTCTATGTGTATGAAACATACACATACCCAAACCCTGGACAGCTAAGATTTATTTCATGCTATAATATTGACTTTAGTTAAAACAAAATCATTAAAACCGTAGTAATGTGTAAGCAATAAATCAAAGAGAAACCATCCATTCACTTGATGGGTAGATGACTAGAAAATTGCTAATCATGATAGACTATTGTCACAGACAGAATTTATGAGCAGAGTTTTGCCCTAGGTGGGTGGGCTTGGCAGGGGCAGTCAGGAAGCTAACTGCCGCCTGCAATCGGCACTGCACCGCGATTTCACACTGGTGGGCCAATTAAGGCCCAACCAGCATGAAACACGAGCGGCAGCACTGCCTGTGCGGGGAGGGGGAGGAGGGCAAGCAAGGCAAGCACAAATTTCAGGCATGCACATGAGAGAAAGCTTCAATTTTTCAATTTCCCTGAGGCATGGAGCTGCCTCAGGCAGATGAGGCGCTGTTTAAAAACACTAATGAAGAAAATAAAGATGTCATAAAACATGTCCCCTCATGTGACTCTGTCACATGAGCATGGCATGTTTTTAAATCAAGTGTAAAATTTTTATTTTATTTTTATTTGCTTTAGGAAACCTCATCCCGCTCGTGGATGATGTTTCCTATAAAGTGCAAAGGTTGTTTGGCATTTTCGCCTGCCCGCCAACCGTAAGATTGGACGGGCAGTGTAAATTTGAATTTTATGACTTTTATATGGCCTTCATAGGCAATTTAATTGTTAGAGGGCCCACTGCTGACATCGGCGCGCACCTGCCAAATGAAATATCGCGGGACTACGCGATGATGTCAGGATGCTTGCCCGACGTCATCGCGCGTCACTTTACGCTCGGCAGAGTCGGGTGCGCGCCCACCTGCCAAGCTAAAAACTCTGGCCTATGTGTTCTATAACTGGCCATGATTAGTATGTTTTGTATAGAAAGAGGTGTATAGAAAGAGGTGTATGCTTTATTAGCCTTGGAGTGTGGATTCTAATTAAATAATTCAGCAGCAAGTTTTTTGTGAGTTCAAAAAAGGTTATTTATTCCCACATACTTGCTACAAATTAAACAGTTTCATACATGTACCCCCACACAAAAAAATTAAATACAAAGGTCATGCGCATTTACAGATTACAGTGGGCAGAACTTTACACCAGCGGGATTTTACAGTCCTGCTGAAATCAATGGACTTTTGAATGGCTTGCCATATTTTACAGCCCTGCCCCTTCCGCGATGGGAACATAAATTTCCACCCATTGAATTAGTCTCTAGTTCATAATCTCCAGTCTCCCACATGGCAGGCCTGTGGTCTTCTGAATGGATTTGATAATTTAAAGTTCAAGTGATGGTCTCGTAAAGTGAAGGGTTCACAGCAGGTTGTGAGGTTTCTTGTAGTGGAATAGCTAGGAGGTTGGTTCTCAGGCAAACTTTGAACTGGAACAGGTTACGTATTCTGGCTTCCTGATGTCTTGCAGGTTGTTTCTAAGAGCCTGGTTCACAGACTGGTTGAACTGATGCTTCTGATGTCTTTTATGGAACTGCCAGCACACAGCTCTTAGCGGATCTTTCAAGCAGACAAAGGGTTGAATATTTCCCCCATCGGTGGGGTGGGGTTGTGTGGGGGCGGGTGGGAGCGAGGGCGAACCTGACCGGTGCCCCCAATTGGGTGCACGCCGCCATTTTACGTAGGTGGGCCAATTAAAGCCTGCCCAGCATGATGCACACCCAGAAGCGCTGTGTGCTCCCTGTGCGGGGGGGGGAAGAATTCCCTGAGTCGGGACCTGCGCTCTTTCGCGCGCATGCGTGGAGGTGCCTCAGGGAGATCAGTTTAAGTTCTGGAATATTTAATAAAGGTGAAAAAATTTTAAGGACATGTCCCCTCATGTGAAACTGTCACATGAGCTGGGACATGCCCATTAATTTTTAAAATAATAATAAATCCTTGAATAATAAAACCTTCATGAAACCTCATCCCTCCCGTGGATGAGGTTTCATGAAAAATGCAAAGGCTGCCTGGGCTCTTCACCTGCCCACCAACCTTAAGGTTGGACGGGCAGCATTCTTAACAACTTTAATTACTTTGTTAATGGCCTTAATAGGCCTTTGACAGTTTGGCGGGGACACAGCCGCATCGGCTGCCCGCCCACCAAACGGACAAACTAAATGACCCCGCTTGCCAACGGGAAAATTCTTCCCAAAGAAAACATGTATCCATGTGGCTTTTCACAAGTTCAAGGTCTTTTCCAAATAAGCAATGGTGTTCATATTGATTCCACACCCTGTGTTCTGGGTTATCACCCCTGAGGATTTGAGGGAGTCAGTGTCTTTATTTTAGAATGACCCATTCAAATCAGATAATACCCCTTTGATTGGTTTCAGGGAAGGGCATTGACTCACATCAGTCTGGAATGTTCTTTGGTTCCCTCTTGAGACAGGGCAGGCGGTTCCAATCCACAAAAGAAGTCGGGTGATCTTGGATGGCCATATTTTTCACCAGTTTTTAAAAAATATGAAATCCATTTGAAGTTCAGAATATGACTGGGCATGACACTGTCCCTGTGTGTGCACTTTATTTACTCTCATTCTCACTGTTATATGCATAAAAATCAGTACTTAGCATTTATATAACCGCTGCTTTGCTCTGAGAGCTTTGAGACATTGATCTAAGTGGAACACTTAACAGCAGGGTGAATAACAACACTGTAATAAACAAATGGGGGTAGAGTTTCCATGTGGTTATTTTGGGATTTTTGGCACCTGAACCTGGCATAACCTGCACAAAAGTTTGTGAAATTTTAAGCACAGGTTAACTTGTGATCTTTTGCACTAATTTAAAAAGGTTTCGGGCTGAAATTTTTTCTCCGCAGGCGGGCGCGCGCCCGACCCACTCGAGCGTGAAATGACATGCGTTGATGTCAGCCGAGCATGCCAACGTCAACGCGCAGTCGCACAATAGGTCAGTTGGCGGGCACGCACCGGAGCCGGCAGCACGCCTGCCGACAATTAAAAGGCCTGTTAAGGCCATTAAGTCATCAATTAAATTTAAATTTAAATTTTCGCTGCCCGTCCAACCTAAGGGTTTACGAGCAGGCGAAAAGGCCAAGCGGCCTTTGCATTTTTTTTGGAAACCTCATCCACAGGCGGGATAAGGCCTATTAAGGCCATTAACAAAGTAGTTGAAGTCATTAATGGGCCTGCCCGCCCAACCTTAAGGCTGGCGGCAGGCCGGAGGCCCTGGCAGGCTTCTGAAAAAGCATGAAACCTCATCTGTGGGTGGGGTGAGGTTTCATGAGGATTTAAAAATCTCACAATATTTTAAAATAGAAGTTATGAACCTGTCCCAACTCATGTGACAGTGTCACATGAGTTGGGACATGGCAGGGAAATTTTTTTCTCAGCTTCATTTAAAGTTTAAAATGTGAGCCGATCTCCCTGAGACAGCACTTTGTCTCAGGGAGATCAGTGCGTTCTTCTGCGGGCATGCACAAAAAAGTGCACTCCCGCATGAGGGAATCCCCCCCCAGCCTGCACAGGGAGTGCACAGCGCTTCCTGGCGGACGTCATGCTGGGCGGGCCTTAAATGGCCCACCTATGTAAAATGGCAGCACACCCCCAACCGGGGCCGCCGATCAGAAGCCCACCCGCCCACGACCACTCCCGCACTTCCCCCCGCTCCCCCACCCCCCCAACCACCCCCTAACAGGGGGAGAATGTTGCCCTTTAATTTCTCATTAGTAACATGTCCCTGCTCATGTGACAGAACATGTTTTATTACATTTTTATTTTTAAAATTATTTTTTATATCCCTTCATCTCCCTGAGGCAACTCTGTGTCTCAGGGCGATTATGAAGCGCTCACTCGCACGCATGCGCGAAGTTCATGCTCGGCCCGCTCACCCTCCTCCCCCCCTCCCGCCACACAGGCAACGCCCAGCACTGCCGCTCGCGTTCTACACTGGGTGGGCCTTAATTGGCCCGCCAGCGTGAAATCACAGTGCAGCGCCGATCGCGGGCAGCGGTCGGCTTCCTGACCGCCCCCGTGTGCCTCTGCCGAGCCCGCCCACCAAGGGCAAAATTCTGCCCATTGTACTAGAAATCAGCCCCACCTACAAAACTTGGTGAATTAATCGCCATTGTAAGTTTCTGTTCACTGCACTCATCTAAAGGCCCTTGATGAAGTTCTAAAAGTTAAACTGATTCTTTTGGACATGAGGGCACTAATAGATAGATTTTTAAAAGCTTTAGAATGTAATTTTAAAAAAATACTAAAGAAACTGACCCCGGCATAACTTGAATAACTGTGTATTTCTTGAAGTCATTTCCAGTATTTCTTGTTTCACACCTGAGGAAGTGCTTTATGATTCTTCTCCCAGCTGCATTAGTGTATCCTCACTGTTTCAAAAAAGAAGTTTATACAGCGCTTTTCATGACTTCAGGATATTTCAAAGTGCTTTATTTTTGCAGTGTAGGCTCAGTCGTAATGCAGAAAATGTGGCAGTCAATTTTCACAAAGCAAGATCTCAGAAGTAGCAATGAAATAAATGAACAGATCACCTGTTTCAGGTAAAAGCAAAATGCTGCGGATGTTGGAAATCTGAAACAAAAACAGAAAATGCTGGAAAACCCAGCAGATCTGACAGCATGGGCTGGATTTTCCCCCCGTCGAGGGGGAAGTTGATGGGCGGGTGCGTACGGGCACCCTTCCAATCAGTGCCGCCGATTGAAGGCACAGCACCATTTTACGTGGGCGGGCCAATTAAGGCCCAACCAGCGTGACGTCCGCAGGGAAGCGCTACGCGCTCCCTGTGCGGGCGGCGGGGGATTCCCAAAATCGAGAGTGCGCTCTTTCGCGCATGCGCACAAAACAGCGTATTCATCTCCCTAAGGTTAAGTGCAGCCTCAGGGAGATCGCCTCTACTTTCAAAAATATTAAAAATAGAAATAAAAAATTTCCCTTGCATGTCCTCTCATGTGATAAAGTCACTTGAGTTGGGACATGTCCATAATTTTTACAAAATCTTTATTAAATTTTTTAAAAGCCTACATGAAACCTCATCCCGCCCGTGGATGAAGTTTCATGTTTTTTCTACTTCCCGCCGGGGCTCCTGGCGCCTTAAGGTTGAACGGGCAGGTCCTTTAATTACTTAATTGACCCTGTCAATGGCCTCAATTGGCCATCGAGAGGTTGGCGGGCGCACAGCTGATTTAGCTGTGCCCCCACCTTCCTGAAAATTTAACGGGGGTGAATGATGTCGGGGGTTCCGCCCGACGTCATCCCGTGTCATTTTACGCGTCGGCGAGTGGGCCCCACCCCCTGCTTGCCAACGGCAAAATTCTGCCCAATGTTAAGTCCGGAAGGCTGTAAAGTGCCTAATCGGAAGATGAGGTGCTGTCCTCCAGTTTGCTTTGGGCTTCATTGGAACATTGCATCAGGACAAGGACGGACATGTGGCATATGTGGAACATACCCCACATGTGGGGCATGGGGTACGTAGAACATTCCTTGTTCCAGTCCTACTCAGGCACTCTCCCACAACTCTTTCTTCGGTACAACAATGGCTGTTTCAATGTCGCTCCATGCTCTTGTCTGGACCCGAAAAAATTTATCAATTTTGCTTCCAATTTGCACCCCTCTGTCACCTTCACATGGTCCATCTCCGACACTTCCCTCCCCTTCCTTGACCTCTCTGTCTCCATTTCTGGTGACAGACTGTCCATCAATATTCATTACAAGCCCACTGACTCCCACAACTACCTCGACTACAGCTTCTCACACCCTGCTCCCTCCCGTTCTCTCAGTTCCTTTGAATACTGCCATGGGATCTTTTATGTCCATGTGTGAGATTGAACTGAAGGATAGTACGCCTGACAGGGATGCGTTCCCTCAATTCTACACTGAAATACCAGCCTGGATTATATGCTCAAGACTTGGCGTGGGATTTGAATGCACAGCTTCCTGAGTCAACAGCAAAGTGCTACCCACTGTGTCATAGCTGGCACCTCAATAGTCCAGCAGTATCTCCAAATATAGCAAAGATTGGAATCTCCTCAGTTTATGCATACTGCAAATAAATAAATGCAAGGCATTTCAAATATCCCTCCTTTTTGAATTAAAATATTGCCAAACCTATGCTGATTGAAGAATGTACACTTTTTATATTAACAAAATGTGATGCAATCTTACGTAAATCATTATGTAGCCATGAATTTGATTACTACATTGTTGAAAAAAAACAAAACATTTGACAAGATAGCAAATACCTTTAATGTTCTCTGGGTATTGAATTTCCATTGCACCAAATTGAAATTTTATGTTTTATGATCTCATTACTGGTTAATGAGCATTATATGCTATCTTTGCATTGACTTGCTGTCGTGTGTCTTTCGATCATCTGAACTGGTCGTTTTTGTCCATGTTGGAAGCATGTAGTCCTGACTGAAGAAGCTAGGACTGTTTGCTGAATGAACACATCCCATCTGATGTCCTGACCCTTTCTATTACTGACGGACAAATAAGCCTGCATGAACAATACTCTACTGTATTACATCCTTGATCTTTGAGCAGTTCCATCAAAGTGTCACCGTTTGGTCGATTTTTCATTCTGTGATATTGGCAAGAATGTCAGTGATTTAAAAACAATTCAAATTTTTATCTTTTTTGAACTTGCATAGCATTGCTGTTATGGCCCTTAAGAGGTTACGCTGTTCATATTATCCTACAATCAACACGAGTCCTGACTTAATGATTTCAACAATTTCATGATGCATTTAGCTCATTTGCACTGCCACACTTCACAAAGAATGAGGGAAAAAAACGAATTCCCCATATTGCAAATGGCTAATCAATGATTGCTGTTACTGGCTATTCTTTAATCTTTTTGCTATCCCTCCTGCTTGTACACTGTTGCTATGGTGTTCTATGTAACAGTGAGTTTTGCCACACATTTTGTAATTTGTACATGACTGAGAAATTCAGAATGAGAACTGAGAAAAATCAATACAGAACTATAGAACAAGTGATAGGATATTGATGAGACAGTTGCTGGACTCTAGAATGAGTCCCAAGGTGTACTTCAACCCTGCCACTCAGTGTAACATGGCCATTAAATCACATCCTAAATCAATTTACTCAGTGTGGGTTTAACCCTTGCAAAACTCTGGTACTGCTTTGTCTGTTTGTTTTGTTTTACTTAAATGGAATAATATTATTTTGATAAATAGAAGCAAAAGACTAGCAAATGAAACCTGTAATGGGGTTCTACTCATGGAAGTAATATTCTGTCTATAAATATTAAAGGATAATTAAAGATTGGATTGCTCGACAGAGAGCTGGCATGGACCCGATGGGCAGAATGGTCACCTTCTCAACCATAATGATTCTACAACTCTATTATAATTTGAACTGCTGTTTAAAATTGCTGATTCAATTGTGTTCTCTAAAGCGATGGAAAATTAATTATTTTCATAGCATTACCAAATTTTTGTTCTAATTTCTTTTTCTGTGATGCTTTAGTTTATAAACATTGAAGCATGCAATGGAAACGAAAAGGAAACTCTTCAGTAAAACCTGTTAGACTTTGATCAACAATATTTAATTAAATCTATTTTGTAATTATCTTTTTTTAATTTTGTCAGCCAGTCCTGACTCGATCTGATTTGTTCCAGCCCAAACATAATTGTTTCATTTTGAGTGGGATGAAAGCTGTACAATAACAATGTGTTGAATTGATTAACTCTTGACTTCCCAGGTTCACTTACGGATCTGTGCAGAGTTAGCCGACTACGTGCAACTCCCTGAAAACAGCTGCAGTCACACAAATGCTATGTTGTTTTATGGTTCCTGTCATTAAAATGAGTTGGTACATATATGAGGTACACCACATACAGAGCAAATTCACTGAAAGCTGAAGCAAAATACCGTGGAGGCTGGAAGTCTAAAAGAAAAACAGAAAATGTTGGAGCTACTCTAAGTCAGGCAGCATCTATGGAGAGAGAGAGGGGAACAGAGTTAACATTTCAGTTTGGTGACCTGTCATCAGAACAGGAAAAAGTTCCAATGTAACATTGTTGAATTTGAGGTTGAAGCCAGGAGGCTGTAAAATGTCTAGTTGGAAGATTAGGTTCCTTGAGCTTCACTAGAACAATGCAGGTGAAATCAAACTGGGAGTGGGATGGAGAATGAACTTCTCAATATTGAGTTCAACAATTTCAGATTTTATTGAACAACAGGTGCTGGTAAGTGTTCTGCTATTAACATTTGCAGCTCCTAGTCTAGACTCATCTTTTGTTTCTTTACTTGTCCCATTACCATCACCTTTTGCCTTGCATCATTTTGTCCTTTAATCATTCCCACTTTCCTTATCACAGACTTTAACTTTTGTTTTATTTTCCCCTCCCCACTTCTCTGATTCTGTATTTGCTTAGATAGTGTTAAAGCTCCAACTTTTTCAAGTTCTGAAGAAAGGTCATTGACCCAAGACATTAACTCTGTTTCTCTCTCCCAAGTTCATGCCTGACCGGCTGAGTATTTCCAGCGTTTCCTGTTTTTATTGCACTGAAAGCTGCATGCATTGAGTAAGGTTCAGGAAAGTCAAAGGCATCCATAGACCAGTCTTTAGTAACAGTGCGCACCAAAACATAATTGCAAACAAAAAAATTAAACATTTTTCTAAAAATCAATTACATATCTCGCAACAAAAGAACAGCCAGCTTCAGATTTGTTAAGAATTTATTTTGAAAGGGCAGGTTCCTTTCTGCCCATGAGTCGTGGAATAGATGCTTTCATTAATGTTCTGGCAGTGCAAGTCACAATGCCATTTTTTAAGTTATTGTCCATACTTTTGGACAAATAGAAAATATGTGGTAAGCCAGTTCATCACAAAGTACTGCAACAGGTATGTGGTGTAGCTATGTCCTTTACCCCAATACAGTGCACCAGGAGTTGCAGCAATCTGAACTTGTCCATTGCCTGTGTGCATGAGTTCTTACATGCCTTTGAAAGAATGACTCTGCAAAAGGAATAGGAAATGTGGCACTTTGGAGGTAATGTTAACTATAAAATATGAAGTGGATGACATTGAATTAGCTTCCCAGTCCCTTCCTTTGACTTCCATGGAAAGGAATATCAGCCGTGGTATATGATGGCCGGCTGCTTCAATATCATCCATTTTACAGCATCACCCAAAGTTAATATTACTCCTCCCTGCCGCCTGCCTCCCACCCCCACCCCCAGGGTCTCTGGTTATAGCTGAGATTCCATTCATTTCAGAACCCTTGACAGATTGTGTTATGCTCCCTTCTCTACCTCCTTGAAAGAACTGGTTTATGTGAAAGAAAATGTTTGAGCAAGGGCATTAGAAAGAAACAACATTACAGATTGTCAGGAGCCTATTATTTAGAAATGGAAGACAATGTTATTCATTGAACTTTTGGTTAGAAAGGAGCTGTGGCATTATTAATAATGCTGCAGTGAGATGGTTAAACCAACCTAAAAGCAGCCATTTTCACTACATTTTAATAGGAAAAGCAATCTGTTGTATTTTCACACTTCTTTTCTTTCAAACATTAGTTTTGCTTTCCTCAATGGTCTCCTGATCAAAGTTTCTTGCAGACTGGCACTGCCTATGAATAACCTTCTTCTCAGACTAAATGGGGCCTATAAAAGAGGAGAGTCCTGGTCGAACAACAGGTTTCCCAGCGTGATCCTTGAAGGTCTGTCAGCTTAAATGATATGGTTGGCTCCGTAATCATTGCGCTTGTGTGCTGTTCTTTTATTCTTCGGGAAACAAGAAGAACAACCAAAATGAAGTTTTAATACTGTAACTCCCCAAAAGAAAGGGAGAAAAAAACATTTTGAAATGAGAGCTACAGATGGGCCAGAGAACAATGATCACAAGGATGCCATCATGGTTGAAAGAATTCTGTATCTGAGTTTTTGTAAACTCAGGGGTTTTAAAGACATTTTTCAACTGTCTGCAGCAATGGAAAATTAACCTTTTAATTCTTGAATTAGTAAGAATGTGGTTATTTTTGGAATGCATCTGGTTTTAAAGTTGCAATATTCCCTGATTTCAAACTCCACTTTAGAAATGTGAAGGCAACTTTTTATTGTACTGAAAGCTTTATGCATTGGATAAGGTTTAGGAGGTCAACAGAATCCATCGACCAGCCTTCAGTACAGTGGGCACAAAAACCATAATTGCAAACAAAAAATTACATGTTTTTTCTAAAGATCAATTACACATCTCATAACGATAATGGAGTTAAGGCCACAATCAGCCATGATCTTATCAAATGGCGGAGCAGGCTCAGTGGACTGAATGGCCTACTCCAGCTCTTATTTCTTATGATCTTATGACCTTATGAAATATTGTTGACCTTGGATGACTTGGAATGATTTTGATGGTGGACCCCTTGTCCTCAGAGAACAGCAGGTCAGTCTTATTCCTGTTGTTTCTATAATGTTGACCAGTTATTAAGCAAACTGTTTGATGGAGTGAGCTTTATGAAATTAAGCTCAGAAAAAGAGACCCAGAAGAGATTAAAGGGTTAGCTAGAGTCAGTATTATATTCAGGCTAATGATACATATGGCTAATGACAGGCTTCACATTCAGGCCAGATGTGAAACCCTTCAGTTTGGCTAAAATCTGTTCAGTTGTGGTTAGCTGAGGTACTTTAACCCAAAAAACATCTAACATTCAAAGGACTCTATTGCAAGAACAAAATTGATAAATGACATTGAAGTCAATAGTTTAATGTTTGTTTCTTTGCTAATTGAAATATCATTTCAAATGATGAGATATTAAACACTAGACCACAATGATTCATTACAACAAAGTAAGATCATACGGAAAGGACCTGGAAGTGTAGTAGTTAATCTGCTTGTGAACTATCTCATATTAGGTGTTCTAAATCTCCAGGCTTCTGAAACTCATAACTCACAGCCCCAGTAGGAACAAATTTTATCAACTCTTAGTTGTGCTGCCATGTAAAAAATACCCATGTGGCCAAACCCTTCAGTTCGGAGACAGGAAGAACTGACAATAGTTCATTTTGCCACGGAGCAGACAGCCCTGCTGCCAACTAAGTATGGCATGGCACCAGCACTGTGCTGGAACAAAACTGGGTGGTGGTAACAGTCTGTCGTGGGGTGAGAGAGGAAATTCAGAAGAATAAATTATCAAAGTAAAGAAAAGGTCTCATTTGAGAACATCCAATGGGCTTGAGATATCAGGGTTTTTTTTATAATTCTACAGATAGAAGTAAAAAACTTTCAGTCCCCTGATGAAACAAAAGTATATTAAACTACAAAGTCTTCCATACAATTTACAGCACAGAAACAAATCATTCTGCTGGTCCAAGGCAGTGTTAGTGCTTCACAAGAGCCTCCTCCTACCTACATCATCTTTGCTATCAGCCTAAATTAATAATAAGCCTCTTGTTGTGCTTTAGGTTCAGTGTGCACAGCTTTTAAAGAAATCGGCACTGACAACGTGCATTTATCTAGTGCCTTTAATGTAGCAAAATGTCCCAAGGTGTTTCAGAATGGGCAAAATCATGTTATGTCCCTAACCTATACTTCCCAAACGTTAAAGTGCAACATTCAAGATTAACGTACTGCACAACTCTGGTAAATACAGCTGAATGCTGATAAATGTGTGCCAAGACATTTTATACTTTGGATCACAATTTCTATAAACTGCAGACAAATGTGGCCAATTTGAAATTCTTTGTATTGTAATTGTTCTTCAACTAAACAAGAAAACAAAGGAATCATTTAACAAGAAACAAATATTTGGCACAGAACTGCTTTGGATTGCTGGAGTGTGCTGTATTTCTCGAGCAGAAAGTTGGCAGAGGACTGGGAGGATGTGGATGGAGAACATAGAGAAACAGATTATCTGGATTGTTTCAAATGAGGATTAATATTACTACTTAAAATAAAAAATAAGGATGAGCGGAAAACGGGTTAGTAAATTGTATTAAGATTATTCATGGAGGAGATATGTGTTTATCTAGATTGAACTGCATTACGACTTCACGGCCAAAACTTGAAAATCTTAATTGGCGCTGATACCCAAAGTTGGTTATCTGGCATTGGAGAGATTGACAGAAGGCGTTAACACTACGCAGAAATCTGTATGAAATTGATAGAGTTACATTTCTCCCTTGTGTTGCAGAATGAATGCAAACAAATTCAAATAGTGTTTATACTCAGAGCTTAATGTTGACTTAATCCTTGAATTTACCCACCACCTCCTCACCAACTCCTATACAAGCTAGTACTGCAACTGGGAAGGGGAGGCCATCCAGCTCACCGAGTGACAGATAAATTTCTGGCGATCATGGGGAATATACACGTACACCTGTGCAGAGAATGGGAGTCAGTCAGAGAGCATAGCAGACCAGGCTATGGCTCTGACTGGGGCTGTGAATCCCTGAAGGGGCACTCCTGAGAGTACAGATGAGGTTAAACGAACCCCTGAGGGTTACTGGGCTTGTGTATCTGAAGGAGGGATGGCCACATTTCCCCAGGGTGAGGCAAGTAAACCTGTAGTAATACTGAGGAATACAGGGGCCAGCCAAACTCTGCTGCTGGGAAAAGGCATGACCTTCCTACCAGAGAGTGCCACAAGTGCCATGGTGCTGGTAAAGGGGATTGAAGGAGGGCACATGCCTAATTCCCAATACCGGGTACATCTGGAGTGCGACCTTGTGTCAGGACCAGTGACCGTGGGAGTCGTCCCCAGTTTGCCTGTGGACGAGGTCGACCTGTTCCTCGGCAATGACCTGGCGGGATCAAAGGTAAGAGCATCTCCAGTGGTCTCAGAGAAGCCTTTTGAGGTCAAGGAGACCAAACAGCTGCAGGAGAAAATGTCTGGCATTTCCCTGACTGTGTGGTAACCCAGCCTGAGGACCAACAAGCTCCAACAGACGAAGCTGAAGTGGCACTGCAAACAGAAGACCCTCAGGCCTTATCTGAAACCTTTTTCGGGAGTCTAAAAAAACCTAAGGAGGTGATAAATAAATCTTCCTTGGTAGCGGCCCAATAAACTGACCCACAGTTAAAAACATTAGTTCAGATGCTCACAATGAGGCCAAGGCAGAAGCAGTCCCTGAATGTTACTATATTAAAAATGATGTGCTGATGAGGAAATGGAGACCCCTTCACAGGCCTGCAAACGAGGAGTGGACAGTGATCCACCAGGTGGTAGTGCTGCCAAGGTACCATGGGGAAATCTTGTGGCTAGCTCATGAAATTCCAATGGCTGCACTGGTGGGGCCCCTACCCAAAACAAAAGGGAGCCACAGGTACATCCTTGCCATCATGGACGAGGTTACCCATTTCCCAGAGGCGGTTCCCCTGAGAAGCAAATCTGCCAAAACAGTGGTGAGGGAATTGACCCAATTCTTCACCACGTATGGTCTACCCACCAAGATCCAGTCGGACCAGGGCTCAAATTTCATGAGCAAGATATTCCAGGAAGTTTTTTTTTCATTCGTTCATGGAATGTGGTGTTGGCTAGGCCAACGTTTATTGCCCATCCCTAATTGCTCAGAGGGCATTTTTAAGAGTCAACCACATTTCTGTGGGTCTGGAGTCACATGTAGTCACAGCAGGTTTCCTTTCCCAAAGGGCATTAGTGAACCAGATGGGTTTTTACAACAATCGGCAATGGTTTCAGTGACTTTTAATTCCAGTTTTCTTTTTTAATGAATTCAAATTTCACCATCCACCATGGTGGGATTTGAACCTGGGCCCCCAGAGCATTACCATGGGTCTCTGGAATACTCATCTAATAATACCACTATGCCGCCACCACCACCTCTCCTGGTCATGGGTAACCTGGGCGTGATGCAACTGAAGGTCTTTAGCATATCACCCGCAGTCCCAGGGGGTGCTACAACGGTACCACCAATCGCTAATGACAATGATTAGGGCATGCTGCCACAAGTACCTCCATGACTGGAATAAAGGACTAGGTTTCCTTCTGCTCGCTACCAGGGACTCACCCAATGAGTCCGCCAGGTTCACTTGTTGAAATTAGTTTAGAGGCACCAAGTGTGAGGGCCTCTGAAACTAATCAAGGAGAGTTTTCTCGAGCAGAAGGAGGAGCTCTCCATATTGGATTATGTAGCCATGTTCCAGGAGTAGTCCATGAGAACCTGAAAGGTGGCCCGAGAGCACTTGAAAATCTCCCAGACGGCTATGAGAAAACAGGCTGACAGACATGCTAAGACCTGAACCTTTCAGCCAGGGGACTATATGTTAGTGCGCCTACCAATACCAGGTGAACCCTTACAGGCCCATTTCAGTGGCCCGTACAGAGTAGCAATGCAACTCGGGAAAGTGAACTATCTAATTGAGACCCCAGATCGGGGGAAAAAGCAAAGGCTGTGTCATGTCAACAGGATTAAGCAATATCACAGCCAAGAAAGGGACAAGCAAGTAGTGGTCTGTCCCATTGCCACCGATCTGGAGGAGGAGGATAGCAGTGGGGATGAGTTGAAGGGAGATGTGGGTGAGGCCCACATTGAATCTCCTACTACCTGGCTAACCAACACAGAAATACTAGCCAACTCAGACTCCTTATGCACCCACTTAAGTGCAGAACAGCGAGCAGACTTGATGAGGCTGCTCACTGCATTTAAAGGCTTGTGCAGAGACAAGCCAGGCTGCACCACCCCCGCCCTACATGATGTGGATGTGAGAGAGGCCCCTCCTATAAGGCAACATCCCTACCGTCTAGGCCTAGAGAAGCTGCCTCAGGTCTGGGAGGAGATTAACTTCATGCTAGAGCACCAACTAATAGAGTTGACCAACAGTAGCTGGTGCTCCCCAGTTGTGCTCGTGCCCAAGCCGGATGCCTCCACAATGTTCTGCATTGGCTACCAAAATGTTAATGCAGGACCCAAGCTGACTCCTACCCGATACCCCAGCTGGAAGACTCCATAATGGGGTAGGTAAAGCAGCCTATATCACAAAGGTAGATTTACTCAAGGGATACTAGCAGGAAATCTCTGCCTTCATAACTGCAGACAAGTTATAGCAGTGTCAGGTTATGCCCTTTGGACTCCGAAATATCCCGGCTACCTTCCAAAGATTGATGAAACAGGTAGTGGCGGGCGTGTCCAATTGCGTCATGTACCTGGTCGACCTCCTAGTTTACAACGACACCTGGGAAAACCATGTAGAGTAACTGGAAGCCCTCTTTCAGAGAGTACAGTCAGCTGACCTAGTGGTCAATCTCGCAGAGAGCGAGTTTGCTAAGGCTAAAGTGACTTATCTAGGACACATAGCAGGTCAAGGACAGATACTGCCCAGGGCTACCAAGGTACAAGCCATAACCCAGTTCCTCATTCCCACCACAAAACGGGAAATCATGAGCTTCTTGGGGATGTGTGGGTTCTACCACGAGTTCATCCGTAACTTCAGCACAGTAGCCTCCCCGCTGACAGACCTACTAAAGAAAAAAGCAAAGGTAGTTTGGACTGAGAAATGCCAGACAGCTTTCAAAAAGCTGAAGGCCATTTTAATAGATGAGCACGTTCTTGCAGTCCCAGACTTTAATCAGGCATTTAAAGAAGCCATCGATGCGAGTGACATCGGGGTCTGGGCTGTTCTCCTACAAGACAGCAAATCCAGAATAGAGAGACCAACCGGGTACTTGTCTAAAAAGCCCTACAAGCATCAGAAACGGTACTCCACAGTAGAAGAGGAGACCCTCAGTTTATTACAGGCCTCAGACACTTTGAGCTATATGTCCGAAATGGGTACAGAGAGACCACAGTCTATACCAACTTTTGTAGAAAGTTTTAAGACCCAGCGTGCCAAGCTATTCTATTGGAGTTTGTTCCTCCAACCGTATCACTTAAAAATCCGTCACATACCTGGGAAATCAAATGTGATTGCGGATGCCCTGTCCAGAACTTAAAGGAGCCCAGTTAGAACCAGAAAAGGTAAGTTGACCATTGCTAAAAGAATGATTGTGTGTTTTGTTTTTCATAAGTTTTTCTCTTTTTTTGTAATGCAATGAGAGTGAATCTCATTTCATTTCAGGGAGATGGGGAAGTGTCATGATAATGAAGGAAAAAACACCAAATTGCATCTGGAAATATTGGAATTTAAAAATAAAACCTGAGGTTTTAAAAAATCCACACAAGCCACTGGCTGAAATGCTGCAGGGTGACTCCCTAAGAGATAATGTTGCCATACAAGGTACTTCTAAGACATCCAGAAACTAATTGCTCCCTCTGGTAAAGACAATGGGACATAATGGGAGATGAGTATCATCTCATCAAGAAATCCTGTGAGCAATGCCCTGACAGATTTGTGAATTTGCTTCTCACTTGGCATATACAAAGGAGGGGTTAAAAGTGAGCTGAAAAGCTGCCCCGGTGTCTGTCTGTTGGTCGGTGTTCTGAGAGAGCAAGTGCTGGAAGTTTGACTCAGAAGTAACAGTCACACACACTACCCCTGCAAATCACCATTTTGAAGGTATACCGATCTCTCTCCCTCTCCACCGAATGCAATACTTCTGGAACCTCAAAACTGAGGTTTGTCTACCAGAGTCAGCTCTGCTGGAATCTCGAATCGCAATGGCAGCAATGTTCAGTCACCTGCTCCCCACGAGTCAAGAACTGTTCCAAATACCTTTTTTGTGTGTATATATATATATATATATATTCACTTACATCAAGCTAAATTCTTTATTTTAACCTGTATGGCTGTATATGCATATGTTTTATCCTTTCTTGCCTTTAGTAGTTATTAAACTTACTCTTACTTTTAACTCAAGAAATTCTGATCAAATTCACTCCTTCAAAACCAGAACGATTAGGTCTAGGAAAAAGGTATCTGCAAAAAGGATCCTTTTTATATTAAGTCTTCTTGCGACCAAGAGAATGAGGTGCTGAATAAAGACGGAGCCAGTTCATCCCTCCTCACCCGGGGCATAACAATTTGGGGGTGTCCCAGACAGACGGTGACAAATTGAGGGGTCTCGCCTGGATCAACAACTTTGATGAACCTCATCTGGAGGTGGGTCATAACACAAGTCCAAATAAAACTTAAGCACACTGTTAATGTGCTACAAAAATACAAGTAGCACTTTTGTCTTGAGGTAAAGCTCAAACATATCAGCACTTAGAATCATATCAATGCTAAACAAGAGAGAAATTATAACCTGTATTTAATTGACCTCTGCTTGAATTTGGCAACTATTTTATCCCATACGTGTGAATTTAACCTACAATAATAGTGCCATTCCAATAACAGCGCTTCAATCTGGCTGTTGTGCAATCTGGTTCCTATTGAATGTAATTGAATCTATTCTGGAAAAAAGCAGAAAGTGCTGTGGTTTGGTGAGCTCATGTCTTTCTCTTTCCAGACTTGGTCCTTGCTGTACATGACACAGTGGTTAAATTCCAGCACATATTGACACTTGGCTTCAATTAGAGTTACATGCAGGTCATCAGCAAGCCTAGACTCCATGCTGCAAGATCACCCTGTTAGTTTCTTTATGAGATGCTGTGATTGAAATCTCTGGTATAGAAATCATTCCACCGTGCACTTGCTTCAAACCTGTAAATGATATGGGTGCACCTGATATACTGGCCTGCATCTGACTAAAGTAGCAACTTTACAACAAAAGTACTACTTTGATTGATATCTTTAGGTAACCTTAAGGAGGTTGCTTGTTTGCCCGGGTTCACAGTACCTATAATGGATTGTGATGTCCCATGTGGACGTCTTCCAAAAGGAGATGATTGTCACATTTCCAAATAAGTAAAACGTGCAGCTATCACTTGGCCAATTGCTTTTCTAAATAATGAAAATAGAGTGAAGTTCAGAATCGGTTTATTAAGCAAGAGCTGTCTCACAGACTACTCAAGGAACAACCTGACATAGTCATACCCAAGTAATCATACCTGATAGATAATGTCCCAGACACCACCATCACCATTCCTGGGTCTGTCCTGTCCGTCCAGCAGGACAGACACAGGTGGCTGTATACAGTGATATACAGTCTGGACGGAGTTGCCCTTGGAGTCCTCAACAATGAATCTGGACCACATGAAGTCTCATGGCATCAGGTCAAATATGGGCAATGAAACCTCCTGCTGATCACCACATACCGTTCCCCCCCAGCTGATAAATCAGTACTCCTCCATTTTGAACACCACTTTGATGAAGTACTGAGGGTGGCAAGGTCACAGAATTTTCTCTGGGTGGGGTCTTCAATGTCCAACACCAAGAGTGGCTCGGTAGCACCAGTATAGACTGATCTGGCCAAGTCCTAAAGAACATAGGTGCTAAATTGGGGCTGTGGCAGGTGGTGAGGGAACCAACAAGAAGGAAAAACATACTTGACCTCATCCTCGCCAACCTACCTGCCGCAGATGCATCTGCACATGACATTGTCAGTGGGAGTGGCCACCACACAGTCCTTGTGGAGACAAAGTCCCATCTTCACATTGAGGATACCCTCCATCGTGTTGTGTGGCACTACCACATTGCTAAATGGAATAGATTTCGAACAGATCTAGCAACTCAAGACTGGACATCCATGAGGTTCTGTGGGCCATCAGCAGCAGCAGAACTGTACTCAAACACAATCTGTAACCTCATTGCCCGGCATATCCCTCACTCTACCATTACCACCAAGGGGGATTGATCCTGATTCAAAGAAGAATGCAGGAGGGCATGCCAGAAGCAGCACCTGGCATACCTAAAAATGAGGTCTCAACCTGGTGGAGCTACAATACAGGGCTACTTGCATGCCAAACAGCATAAACAGCAAGCGATAACAGAGCTAAGTGATCCCACAACCAACGGATCAGATCTAAGCTCTGTAGTCCTGCCATGTCCAGTTGTGAATGGTGGTGGACAATTAAACAGCTCAATAGAGGAGGAGGCTCCACAAATATCCCTATCCTCAACAATGGAGGAGCCCAGCACATCTGTGCAAAAGATAAGGCTGAAGCATTTGCAGAAATCTTCAGCCAGAAGTGCCGATTAGATGATCCATCTCAGCCTCCTTTGGAGGTCCCCAGCATCACTGATGCCAATCTTCAGCCAATTCAACTCACTCCATGTAATATCAAGAAATGGTTGAAGACACTGGATATTGCAAAGGCTATGGGCCCTGACAATATTCTGGCAATAGTACTGAAGGTTTGTGCTCCAGAACTTGCCACGCAACTAGCCAGGCTGTTCCAATACAGCTACAATACTGGCATCTACCCAGCAATGTGGAAGATTGCCCAAGTATGTCCTGTACACAAATAGCAGGACAAATCCAACCCGGTCAATTACCGTTCCATCAGTCTACTCTCGGTCATCAGTAAAGTAATGGAAGGGGTCAGCAACAGTGCCAATAAGTGGCACTCAGCTTGGGTTCTGCCAGGGCCACTCAGCTCCTGACCTCATCACAGCCTTGATTCAAACATGGACGAAAGAGCTGAAATAAGAGGTGAGTTGAGAGTGACTGTCCTTGACATCAAGGGAAAATTTGACCGAGTGTGGCATCAAGGAGCCCTAGCAAAGCTGGAGTCAATGGGAATTAGGAGAAAATTCTCCGCTGGTTAGAGTCAAACCCAGCACAAAGGAAGATGGTTGTGGTTGTTGGAGGTCAGTCATCTCACTGCAGGACATCACTGCAGGAGTTCCTCAAGGTAGTGCACTCGGCCCAACCATCTTCAGCTGCTTCATCAATGACCTTCCTTCCATCATATGGTCAGAATTGGGCATGTTTGCTGATGATTGCACAATGTTCAGTACCATTCGCAACTCCTGAGATACTAAAGCAGTCCATGTCCAAATGCAGCAAGGCCTGGACAATATCCAGGCTTGGGCCGACAAGTGGCAAAGAATATTTGCGCCACACAAGTCCCAGGCAATGCCCGTCCCCAACAAGAGAGAATCTAACCACCTTCCCTTGTCATTCAATGGCATTACCATTACTGAATCCCACTATCAACACCCTGGGTGTTACCATTGACCAGAAACTGAACTGGACTAGCCATCTAAATAGTGTGGCTAAAAGAGCAGGTCAGAGACTAGGGGCAGAATTTTGTCCTCGGATGGCGTGCGGGCCCCATCGGCTTGGCGGCGGGCGGCCAGGCGACCCCCACCACTGAAACGGGGCCTGCCGCCATTTTAAGTGGGCGGACCAATTAAGGCCCGCCCAGCGGCATCCCCGACAGGAAGCGCTATGAGGGAATCCCAAACTGTCAAAGAGCACACTTCTCCCTGAAACAAAGTGCTGTCTCAGGGAGACCAGTGACAGTCCGAAAAACTTAAAAATTCAAAAATTCAAAAATTATTAACATGTCCTCATGTGACAATGTCACACGAGGTGGGACATGTTAATAAAAAACACATAAACTTTATAACTTTTTTACAAAACGGACATAAACTTCATCCCGCCAGTGGATGAAGTTTCATGAATAATCAGAAGCCCGCTGGGGCTCCTGGCCTGCCTGCCAGCCTTAAGGTTGGCCGGCCAGGTCTTTAATTACTTTAATTAGCCTGTCAATGGCCTCAATTGGCCATTGACAGGTCAGTGGGCGGACAGCTGATTTCGCTGTCCACCTGCCTTCCTAAAAATTTAAAGGGACCAGGATGATGTCGGGGATTCCTCCCGACGTCATCCCAAGTAATTTTCCCCTCGGCAAGCGGGCCCCGCCTCCAAATCACCGAGGGGAAAATCCTGGCCTAGGAATCTTGCAGCAAGTATCTCACTTCCTGACTCCCCAAAACCTGTACACCATCTACAAGGCATAAGTCAAGAGTGTGATGGAATATTCTCCACTTGCCTGGATGAGTGCAGCTCTAACAATACTCAAGAAGCTGGACACCATCCAGGACAAAGCAGCCGGCTTGATTGGCACCCCATCCACGAACATTCATTCCTTCCACCACCGATGCACAGTGGCAGCAGTGTATACCATCTACAAGATGCCCTGTAGGAACTCACCAAGGCTCCTAAGCCAGCATCTCCCAAACCCATGATCGCTACTATCTAGAAGGACAAGGGCAGCAGATACATGGGACACCACGACCTGGCAGCTCCCCTCCAAGCCACTCGCCGTCCTGACTTGGAAATATATCACTGTTCCTTCATTGTCGCAGGGTCAAAGTTCTGGAACTCCCTCCCTAACAGTACTGTGGGTGTACGCCACATTGACCGCAGCGGTTCAAGAAGGCAGCTCACCACCAGCTGCTCAAAGGCAATTAGGGATGGGAAATAAATGCTAGCCTAGCCAGCGATGTCCATATCCCATAAAATTAATTTTTAAAAAAGACAAATTAGAAATGAATTCTACGTTTGTAACTTCATGCCTCATATACAAATAACTCAGCAGTCCCTACTTAGATTTCCATGTATTTCTCCATTAGTTAGGGTCTTCATAATATTATCTGTGTTACCTGCTCAGCTTCATTTCCTTAAACAAATATGTGTGTATGGGATGGAGGCGGTGGGGGAAGGGGGTGGCCTGGTGGTGGGAGGACTATTTTGATAAAATGAAATGTTCCTGTGTTGCTTCTTTTAAAAATAAAACTAATGATACCAGACTTGGTGTTTACAATATATATATCAATCTCGGACTATCAAATTGGGGCACTTGATATCATTCTGTACAATTCAAGCACATATAATCATGAGTCAATGATCATACAGTCACATTATGTTGGAAAAAAAATCAATAAATCAGCGCTGGAAAGGACAGAATTGTGAAAAAATGTGTCAGGTTACCAACACTGATAAATTAACAGAGCCTGCACTGACATGTCTTGGCTGAATTCTGTGTAAACGAAATAGGCACCAAGAGATACTGAGCAAATTCTATTTCTTCTTCACATCAATTGTGACTCAAAAGCTGTCAAATTATTTTTTAACTCTGCCATTTCCTGACTTTCTTTTCAATGTGGGTGGCCCCATTCCAGAATGCTAGGGTCAGGATTTTCCAGTTGTCGGGCGGGCTTGGCAGGAGTGGGCAGGAGTGGGCTGGGGCAGTCAGGGAGCCAACCTCCACCTGCCATCGGCTCTGCACCGCGATTTCATGCGGGCGGGCCAATTCAGGCCCACCCTGCGTGGATTGCGAGCGGTAATGCTGAGCGCTACCTGTGCAGGCGGGGGGGAGGAGGGACAGCGGGCCTGGCGCACAGTTCGTGCATGCACGCAAAAGAATGCTTCAATCTTCCTGAGGCACAGAGCTGCCTCAGGGAGATTGAAGTGCTTTTTGAAAAAATTAATAAATACAATAAAAATTCCATTAAAACATGTCCCCTCGTGTAACTGTGTCCCATGGGACATGTTTTTAATTTCAAAGGAAAGTTTTTATTTAATTTGTAATAGCTTTAGGAAGCCTCATCCCACTCGTGGATGAGGTTTCCTAAAAAATGTAAAGGCCGCTTAGCCTTTTTCCCTGCCCGCCAACCATAAGGTAAAATTCAGGTTAATTAAGTCCGTAATGGTCTTAATAGGCCTTTCAATTATCGGCGGATGCACAGCCGACTCCGGCGCGTGCCCACCGAACTAAATATCACGACAGCGCGCGGTGATGTCAGGACGCACACCCGACGTCATTGCATGCCATTTTACATTCCGGCGTTGTTGGGCATGCGGCCGCACGCCAAATGTAAAATTCTGGTGTAGGATCAGCAGGGAAATCTGAAGCTGCTGTCTGAAATATTTTCAGTTATTGTTAAAAGAGTTGCACTTTGCAGTGATAATAAGCTAACCTTCTTACAAAATGGTTACAAATTCAGAAAATACTGAAAGACTATCTACTGCCATTTATGGTGTTTGGGTCCTGTTGACTTAATGCTGACTTCACCTCATGTTGACATGCTGCAGGTCAGGAAGTAAGGGTTAACTGATCTGCCATTTACAGAGATGGTTCTTAAATACAAGCTTCACAGCTATTTTAAATTAGTTAAATTTTTCTTTTGTTTTACAAAGAGAATCTATTTTGTTTAAAGCAAAAATTAATTCTCCCTCTCTCTGGCAGCTGTTTGAGATTGAACCAAATTGTTCGCACCAGACTTGTCTCCAAGCTAAGTTTCTGAGATCAAATCCATTCCATCACTAAGTCAATCTATTTCCATCTCTGTCATATTATCTGACTCCAACTTTGCCTCAGCTCACTGCCACTGAAAGTCTCAGCTTTCCATTGTTACTTCTAGACCTGGCTACTCCATCACTCTCCTGACTGGCCTATCACATTCTACCATCCAGCATCATCCTCAAGGTTACCATTGAACAGAAACTAAACTGGACCAGCCATATAAATACTGTGACTAGAAGAGCAGGTCAGAGGCTGGGAATTCTGTAGCAAGTAACTCCCTCCTGAGTCCACCATCTACAAGGCACAAGTCAGGAGTGCGACAGAGCGCATCTCCAACAACACAAGAAACTCGAGATGCAGGACAACTCAACACACTTGATCGACAGCCAATCCACCACCTTGAACATTCACCAACGTATAGTGGCAACAGTGTACCCTATCTACAAGATGCACTGCAGCAACTTTTCAATTTGCCTTCGACAGCACCTACCAAACCCGTGACCTCTACCACGTAGAAGGACGAGGGCAGCAGATGCATGGGAACACCACCACCTGCAATTTCCCCGCCAAGCCACTCACCATCCTGACTTGGAAATATATCACCAATCCTTCACTGTTGCTGGGTCAAAATCTTGGAACTCCCTCCCCAATAGCACTGTGGGTGTACCTTCACCACCACCTCCTCGAAAGCATTAGTGTTGGGCAATAAATGCTGGTCTTAGCAGTGACATGCACATAAATACTGTGGCTACAAGAGCAGGTCAGAGGCTGGGAATCCTGTGGCGACTAACTCACCTTCTGCCTCCCCAAAGCCTGTCCAGCATCTACAAGGCACAAGTCAGGAGTGTGATGGAATACTCTCCACTTGCTTGGATGAGTGCAGCTCCAACAACACTCAAGAAGCTTGACACCATCCAGGACAAAGCAGCCCACTTGATTGGCACCCCTTCCACAAACATTCACTCCCTTCACCAACGACACACAGTGGCAGCAGTGTGTAACATCTACAAGATGCAGTGCAAAAAACTCACCAAGGCTCCTAAGACAGAACCTTCCAAACCCACAATCTATCTAGAAGGACAAGGCCAGAGGATACTTAGGGATGCCATCATCTGGAAATTCCCCTCCCAGCCACTCACCATCCTGACTTGGAAATATATCACCATTCCTTCACTGTTGCTGGGTCAAAATCCTGGAACTCCCTCCCTAATAGCACTGTGGGTGTACCTTCACCACATGGACTGCAGCAGTTCAGGAAGGCAGCTCACCATTACCTTCTCAAGGGCAATTAGGGATGGTCAATAAATGCTGGCCTAGCCAGCGATGCCCACATCCTGTAAATGAGTAAAAAATACTTGAGATCATCCAAACCCAACTACCCATGTCCTTACACCAAGTCCCGTTCTCCCATCACCCCTATGATTGCTGAGTCACATTAGCTCCTAGTTAAGCCTTGATCTTAAAATGCTTGTCCTTGTTTTCCGATTACTCCCTGGCCTCATCCTGCTGTACCTCAGTAATCTTCTCCAGCCCCAAAATTCTCTGAGATATGTGCTCATCTAATTCTGTCCTCTTGAGCACCCACTTTTTAATTGCTCCACCATTGGTGTCCGTGCCTTCAGTTGCCTAGGACCTAAGTTCTGAAATTCCCTCCCTAAACCTCTCTGTCTCTGAACCTCTCTTTCCTCCATTAGGCTGCTCTTTAAAGCCTACCACTTTCACCGAGCAATTGGTCATCTGCCCTAATGTTGCCTTATGTGGCTCAGTGCCAGATTTCACTTTGCAACTATCCTGTAAGTGTCTTGGGGTGTTTTATTACATTCAAGGTGCTATATAAATACAAGTTGCTGTTGTAATTGTGAGTAGCGCCTTTCCAATTTTGCCAGTTCTGACCCTGATGGTTAGGTGCACTTATAGGTTCACTGTTCTGTATATGTCTTACAAATGGTGCAGTACCAAGCACTGCCATGGAAATGGATCAAGGTGTTTGAGTTGTGGATACATAAGTGCAGTTTTCCATGAAAGAGCTGTGGCTCAGTGGGGAAAAATTCATCCTTCTGAGTCAGAAGGTTGTGGACCAGCATTCCAGAAAAGAACACATAATCTAGGCTCAGCAATTCTGATGGAGTTCTGCACTGTTAGAAGTTCTCTCTTTCAGATGCGATGTTAAATCAAGGGCCTGCCTAAAAGAAACAAAGACTTGCATTAATATGTTGCTGTCCATGACCATTGGATATGGTGAAGCACTTTCTGCCCAGTACTTTGGCCAGTATTTGCCTCTCAAACAACATTACTAAGAAACATATGATGTGGCCATTATCACATTGCTGTTTGTTGCTGTGGGAGTTTGCTTCGTGCAAATTGGCTGCCACATTTCCTACATTACAGCAGTGGCTACACTTAAGAAATCCTTCATTGTCTACAAAGCACGTTCAGACTTTCTGCAGATTATGAATGGTGCTATATGCTATAGATGAGGAGAAACTTCTTTAGCCAGAGAGTGGTGAATCTATGGAATTCATTGCCACAAAAGGCTGTGGAGGCCAGGTCATTGAGTGTATTTAAGACCGAGATAGATAGGTTCTTGATTGGTAAGGGGATCAAAGGTTACGGGGAGAAGGCGGGAGATTGAGGTTGAGAAACTTAGCCATGATTGAATGGCAGAGCAGACTCAATGGGCCGAATGGCCTAATTTCTGCTCCTATGTCTTATGGTCTTATATAAATATAAACTCTGTTTCATGTTTGCACTCATAACATTGTGGTAATGACTTAGAATTTCTCAGCACTGTTTTTTTTCTGTAGTTGCTCTGAAGTGGATTATAATCCTAGCCCCTTTTTGGGTCTATTCCGGATCAGGCGTATTCTTCAGATGATCATTCTCACTTAAGGACCAGGATTTTCTGCTGGCATCGGGCATGTTCAGTTGCGTGAGCGGAAAACATGGCGAGAAGGCCAAAAATCGGTTTCACGACGTCATGAAACCAGTTTGCGATCATCCACTCCACCTGCCGATGGCAGGGCGCATTTCCCACCATCGGACGTTGGGAACCTCATTGTAATACATCAGCATATCATTATAAGGCCAGCCTGCCAGAATCGCAACCCCAACCCCCGCATCCCACCATCCCACCATCCCCCCTGCTGGATCACCCACCCAAGTCACTGTTATTGCACACAGATGTGTTTCAAAACAGCATATAAAAGGTATGCACTTGGCAGGCTGCACTTTGAGGGGAACCTGGAGGTGAGTACACAGTAACATTGCAGAGCGCTCACCCAGGTCACCTGCTGGACTTCAAGGTTGAGGTGCATTGGGGGTGGCGGGGTAGGGGCAAGGGCTGCCCTGCAGTTGAGGCAACTTGGGGGCGGTGGCAAGGGCTGCCCTGCGGTTGAAGGCAGCACACAAGCATGTCGGGGTTGGGGCGGTGGTGGGTGAGGGCAGCGGCCACACATTAGATTGATATGCTTGGAGTAGGACCTCTAGCTTCTCTGCCCACTCAAGCAATGCAGAGGCATCAAAGTGCCACCAAGTTCCACAGAGCTTTTTTACCCCTCGAGCACAAGCTGCAAAGTAATGAGTATTTTAGTGGACTGAGGAACAGTTGGACGACTGGCCACATTGTACAATCTCCTTGCGAAAGCTGGCCATGGAGCAGTAACTGGTGGAGGTGCTCACAGCTCCTTGCAATGTCAACATTGATGTTTGGACCAGTCTCTCCCATGGTTCAAGCTAACAGTGTAGTCTTGCAGTGTGGGTTAGGAGAATGCCTGCACCTGAGCTGAGAACACAGCATGCAGTCCAATGGGCAAAGCTGCTGCCAATCATTCGGGTGCAGTGGGGCGGAGGTGGGTGGGGTTTCGGGCAGCTATGCAGCGCACTAAACCTGGCCATCCAAGTTGTGGCTAGCGCTCTCTGGGATGTGTTAAGGGGCCTTCAAACTTAACCAGGGCAGATTCTTAGTACACCCATGCTAACCAGGTGTCTCTCTCTCTTTCATCCTGCAGGAGGAGTACATCAGGATCATGGAGCCTGGTGACCTAGCTGTATGCCTCGTGGCTTACAGAGAGCAAAGACAATGGAGAAGAGAGCGACGGAGGTGCCTGGCTGTGCAGAGGGAAGAGCAGAATCCTCAGGAAGAAAGAACAGCTGGGGCTCCCGCACACGCCACTGAAGAGCCACAGTGAGCCGTTGCTGGTCGGCACCTAGCTAGACCCAGGGTCTATAGATGCCACTTTTCATTCCTACAAATGACTGAGAACCAGTGTCGCCGATAACTGCTCATGTCTGGGGAACTAGTTGGTCACATCTGCCAGCTACTGCAGGATTTGGCACCACGGGGACATGGAGGGCATCCACTGCCAATAGCGATGAAAGTGACCATGGCGCTCAATTTCTACACCAGTGGCTCCTTTCAGGGCTCCACAGGTGACCTCTGTGGAATATCACAAGCCTCCACCCACAAATGCATCCATGGATGCCATCTTTGCGAGGGCACACAACTTCAAACATTTCGCACAGGACCTGGAGAGCCAGGATGCAAGAGCAATTGGATTGGCCCAGATCTCAGGTTTCCGATAGGTGCAGGGTGTGATCGGCTGCACGCATGTGGTGCTCAGATCTCCATGACAACACATGGTCAACTATGTCAACCATAAGGAATTCCATTCGCTGAATGTGCAGCTGGTGTGCAACGAACAAAAAAGCATATTGCAGGTCTGCGCACGATTTCCAAGGAGTGTGCATGATTCCTACATTCTCAGTCAGTCACAGATCCCTGAAGTCTCCCAGGGTCCACAGAAGCTACAGGGCTGACTCCTCGGGGACAAGGGCTACCCATTGAGGCCATGCGGCCGCCTCAGTCTGCAGCAGAGCAATGGTATAATGAGGCTCATGCTGCGACTCGCAACTTGGTGGAGCAGACCATCGGGATGCTGAAATTGAGGTTCCGATGCCTGGACTACTCTGGTGGAGCCCTGCAATATAGTCCAGAGAGGGTGCCACGCATTGTCGTCGCCTGCTGCGCCCTTTACAATCTGATGCTGCAACGGGGAGACAAGTTGGCTGAGGAGGAGATGGAGGAGCTAGAGGTCTCTTCCGATGAGGTGGATGCTGATGGGGATGAGGATGAGGGGGTCCTCGAAGGCGATGATAACATGAGTGAGGCCCTTGCACTGGCTAGATGAGGCAGGCATGCTCGGGAGACCCTCATTGATGCTAGATTTGTGGAGGATGATGACGAGATGCAGTGAGGTAACTCCATAGATCCTCACATTGCATCTATGAATGCTTGACTCCAGTCTGGCTTATGGCAACGCGCATACCCTCTGTGATAATGTTCCTGCAATCGAGACGCAGTGGAGGCTCTAATTGTTGCTCGATTGCAGGAGGATGATGACGACATGCAGTGAGGACACACCATAGATCTTCACATAGCCTCTGAGAATGTCTGACTCCTGTCTGACCGAGGGCAGCTCACTTGCGCTCTGTGATAAGGGTCATATCATAGAGACACACCATGAAACTTTAAAAGCATCTGATTCTTTGTCCACCTTCAGCACCTGACCCCTTCAGGAGCACAGTCTCACTGGTTGCAGATGCTGAAGAAATGGGGCCAGCCTGACCTTAAAAGTGCTGAATGATGGAACTCTGTGATGACTGCCCATGACATTCTGGCAGCAATGACCAGCACCGCCAAGATGCAGGTGTCAGTAATATTTCCAGGGAGAGTGAGGCCAGACCATCACTTTGGTCTGAAGGCTGCATAAAGCACAGGAAAGAGACCCTGGACTGAGACGCCTGCCTTTATCTTGTACAGAAAGGCTTCATATCTGAGTGACACGAACACTGTTCATCAGAACAAGGAGCCATAGGCAGGGAGACATTCTTGGGAGTTTATTGACAATAGTGAACAGCATGTACAAGTGATTAACACCTGTGCCTAGGCTGTGCAACTAATTCTCCTTAACTGCCCTAACCCTGCCGCTACGTCTTGGTGCTTCCCAGCCATCCACAGCAGAGGTGGAGGCAGCCTGCTGACTGCTACACTCTGTCTGTGATGACCTTGTTGAGCGTTCTCTGGAAGGCTGCGCGGTCTGCTTTTGGGGTCCTGCTATGTGGAAGTGGCGCCCTCCTTGGCCTGTGGAGCTTCAGCTGCTAAGATCACAGGAGAGGGGATTGGATGGGCCAGACACTCCCAGGGTCACCTGGATGGATGGACCCGGTGGGGTACACCTACTGATCCTCCTCCCTAAGGGTGCCCAAGGGCCCCTGGCTGACTCCTTGAGGAGAAGGTGCAGCTGGAGTGAGATCGAGCTGCAGGAGTGACATCCTGGACAAAGGTCTCCATGGCAGCCGCCATCCTACCAGTGTTGACCTCGGTGCATTGGCATGTCGGCACTATCACCTTGGCCTGAAAGTGGATGAATTCCTCCATCGTGCCTTACAATCTGAGGAGTGCTGCAGGCATCCCTTCCTGATGTTCCCGAGCTTGCCTTTGCAGCTCCAGCTACTGTGGCATGACCGAGACCAGAGGCTCGTCATCTGACTTGGACTCAGCAAATTTCTGACCTCCAGCGGTCCTCTGAGTGCTGGACACCTGGAATGTCCTTGCCGCCACCTGCTGTGGATCAGACAGTGCAATGTGCTCACCAGATTGTGATCCCGAGCCTACTCTAAAGCTAGGTCCCACCGAAATGTGTGTCTGTGTGTCTCTGAGCTGGTGGAGGATGTGGGCGAGCAGGACTTCAAGGAGGGTGCCTTCAGATTCCTCTTCAGAGGTTTCTTCAGGGACACCAACTGCCCCTCAGCCAGTTGATCATTAATAGACAAGAGGCGGGACTTCCATCCTTCTGGATCAGGAAGTCCTGCATTCGAGAGGTGCTGACCAATCAGAAGCTGGCATCTCTCCAGCACTGTGGGCATGTGGCATTGGATCATTTGGGGGCTTGCTGGTGCCAAGCTGGCAGGCCCCAGCGAGGAGGGCAAGGTGGGTGGAGTCTGGGGTTTGAGAGTCCATTGCGGGGTGGGCAACCTAGGGAGAGTAAAACTTTGGGGCTGGCCCTCCAATAAGCTCACGGGGCCCATTAAGGAAGGACCCCTTGCCCACCACCAGCCCAAGCAGGCAAACCTGCCGGGCTGACCGCTTGGTGTGGGCCTCTCCTGCTGCCTGTTAAATCCTGGCAGCAGCGGGATGAGGCTCATAAGTGGGTATTAATTGATCACTTAAGGGCCTCAATTGGCTCACTGGTGGACAGGCTGCCTGACATCACCCCTGCCACTGCAGTGGGAGCAGGGACGGGTGAGTAGGCAGCAGGCAGGCTGCCTGCTAGATTTAACGAGTCCCCCACCTTCAAACCCACCAGTGGGAGGGGGCATTAAATCCAGTCCTATAACTCTAATCCCACGGTTTCAAATACTTCCCTAGTCCTGAAATTCCCTCTTTCAAATATTTAGAGAATTCTCCCATAAAGGACTGTTTTTCCAGGCCTTCTGACCTCTGGAAATAGGGCAGTCGTGGTCTGAAATTGCAGTATAAGAACTTGCCATTGTATTGGTTGACACCACCTTGCTGGGGTCCTCCAGGTAGGTGGCCCAGGATGTGGGCAGTGCTGGCAAGACCAGCATTTATCGCCCATCTCTAATTGCCTTTGAGATGGTGAGGTACCTTCTTAAACCACTGCAGTCTGTATGGTGTAAATGCACCCATAGTGATGATGGGGAAGGTGTTCCAGGATTTTGACGCAGTGACAGAGAAGTGCAACCAGCAGATTAAAATATTTAAATTGGGGTTCCATGATGTCAGTAGGATGCTGATATCATTTTTGGCCTGAGCTGGATGAAGCTTGCACCCAGCACTCTCTGACCAGCATCAGGTGACAGTCCCGCTAAAGAGGATCCTGGGAGCTAAGACCCTTATCATTTTTGTGAGACAGGAAGGAGCAGGAGTGCTTCTCCACACTTTATCATCAGATTTCTGGCCAAGGATTTCAGGGGATAGTCACTTCACTAAGAGATTGGGAACTGAAAGTGATAGAGGACAGTGGTGCTGATCCACAGGTCAGAGGAAGTGACAAGGGACAGGGTCAAGCAGGAACATTCAGAGAAAACTACCAGTTCTAACTCGGTTGAAGCACTAGTTTCCTGTGGGGAGGATGATGATTCTGGGCAGACCATTAACTGGAACACAATGGCTCTAAGAAACTTGAGAGGACTCAATTAGCAATTCAGTTAGGAAAGCAGTAGTAACAGGAGACTTGATTGTTAGTGGGGAAGACTATCTTTTGAAGAAGAGTCCCAGATGCTTTGCTGCTTTCCAGCTGCTAGGGTAAGGGGCATATCAGAAAGGCAAGAAAACATTATACAAACATGGAACATTCAACCCCTTGAACCTATATCTCCATGGCTAATCTGTACCTCAACTTCATTACCTGCCATTTCACCAAGATTTAAAAGATTAGGGTTCCTTTGTTAGAATAACACAGATTTTGAGAGAATATGTTAGCAGTATTTAAAATTATAGAATGATTAGACAGGGTAGGTAGAAAGGTAGGTAGGTAGGTAGGTAGAGGCCCAGATTTTCGCCCCTGGGTCAGTCGTACAGAGACAGAACTAAAGTCATGCTCCTGAGAAAATAGGAAATGACGTGTTTGGTTGTGGGATTTAGAATTTTTGGCTATTTTTGCCATGACGGAGAGCATCTCCATCATGGGGAAAATCTGGGCCAGACTGTTTCCAGTGTTTGAGCGGTTCAAAATGAGGGGACGTAAATACAATAAATAAATAAATGTATCAAGTTGATGAACAGGCAAAAGTTTTTTTGCACATAAGAGTTGTGAGGCCGTAAAATGTTCTATCAGAGTTATGAAACAGAAATCATGTCATAACTTAAGAACAGGTTGGATAAGTGGCTGAAGGAAAGGAAGACAATGGGATATAGCAAAAAGGTGGGCAGGAATAGGTTTACTGCTCATGTGGAAGATAATCACCAACAATGCCAGGTTAGGCAAAATGGCCTGTTTCTGTGTTGTAATTTCTAGGCCAATCTATATAAAATTGTCTCTGAGTGAATGAGGGAGAGAGATTAGGGTAAAACTCTTTATCAAAAGATTTGCAGGACTATGAAATGCTTTGACACAGGCATTGATTACACAAAGAATTGCCAAAGCAAGTGCAGCCTTCAGCTGACTTCAAACATCAGTCTGGAATTGAAGAGGAGTAAATCTGCCTACCAAACTGAAAGTCTATAGAGCAAAAGTCCTGCCCAATCTGCTCTATGTATGTGAGAGTTGCGGCAGAATTTTATGACATCCTACCCCTCACCAGTCGGACGGATCTTCCAGTCCCGCCGAGGTCAATGGAGTTTTGAACGGCTTGCTGCATTTTCCAGCCCCAGCCCCGCCACATCAGGGCTGTTAAATTCTGCCCTTGGACTGTGTACCAGCGTCATGGCAAGAACTCAACCACTTTCACTTGAGCTGCCTTCGGAAGCTTCTGAAGATCAGACGGCAGGATAAATTACCAGACACTGAGATGCTCACCCGAGCTGGCATGCCAAGCATCCACACCACATTGAGACAGTCACAACTGAGTTGAGCTGGTCATGTAGCCAGAATGCCTGACACAAGCTTATCAAAGCAAATCTTCTATGGAAAGCTTGAGTCTGGGGTGCACACTCATGGTGGTCAAAGAAAGCACTGCAAGGATTCTAAATCTAAAGGTTTTACTTAGTTTTGATATCAACTTCAAGTCCTGGGAGAAGTTTGCTCAGGATTGTTTCACCCGCCGCAACCAAATAGAAAATAGCGCAGCTTCCTTCGAAAGCAAGCGCCTATCAGAGGCAGAGAGAAAACGCAAGGAGAGGAAATCCTGAGCCAGCAACTCATCCAAAACTCAATTTTCTTACCCTGTCCTATTTGCAGAAGAACTTTCCAGACGCACATCAGCATTGGCAGTCATCTGCGTACCCACCGGAACCCAGATGATAAACATGGTCATCTTCACCTTGAAGATTAAACAAGATTGCCAAGACCAATTCACCTTTTTAAGGAAAAACTGGATGAACATTTGAAGCACTGGATGATGCTGCGATGTGACAAAAGCATGGGTCTGTGGGTTTCGGCTTCTGATTGCTCTTGGAAAGAGCCAGAACAGATATGATGGGCAATATGTTCTAAGAAGGCCCACCACCCTCTTTACTAGCAAATTCGGATACTAGCAAAAAAAGTGGAACAAATAAAATAAATTATAGTAGAAAATGAGCTGTTGTGTGCCATATTTTGCCATGTGGCAATTCAAATAGACTATTATTACTATATTCTATATTTATAACCTCAGGTACTCACATAACAGTAATGGTCTGAACCTGAGCATCTACTGTCTATGTGAATATAATTACTGAGTGTAGAAAGGAATGTGGATGAACTGCAAAGCTCTGAATCACATATCGTTGAGGGAGGCTGAATCTGATAAGTGTAAGGCTTGTTTTTTTAAATCATTCATGGGATATGGGCGTCGCTGGCTAGGCCAGCATTCATTGCCCATCCCTAATTGCCCTTGAGAAGGTGGCGGTGAGCTGCCTTCTTGAACCGCTGCAGTCCTGTCTAGAAACAAAAATGTAATTGCACCAAAAAATTTTAATAAAGTCAAAACATGTAATTTAATTTGCATGATATGTACACGCAGATATATACATATGTACATGAGAAGACTATTTTGTGGTTCACTTTGTATTATATATGCGTAATAGGATTCTAACTTATTCTTATCTTTGTCTCTGTATGGAAACTAACGAACTGCATCAAATCTTTCCCATCTTCTGAAAAAAATCAATAAAACGCTTGTTTCTGATGATTTCCATTTAAAAGACTCCCACTATACATGAGCATTCCTGACTGATGAAGTGTTTCATACTTTTGGCAGCTGGTTTCATTGTATATGTATCGTTGGTTACCGTCCTGGATTGGGTAATGGTTATTTGTACAAATTCCCTTTTAGAAATTGATTTCTGTGGTTACAGATTTGGATTATGTGTCTATTATCCTGCCATACAGAATCTCTTTAGACAAATGCAGTTATCACCTTTTAGCCCTTGGGACATTGTGGGTGTTCAGGTCTGCTGTTTTTCAGTTTTTATTTCTTATCATCATTAGAAGTTCCAATCTCTCCGTGGAATGTCTTTTTACAGACCAAAGATGTACATGGGAACTTAAGTAACATCACTCAGGAATTGTAACATTTCAAGGAAGGCAATGACCTCATCCAGGATTATCAATTTCCAGTCAAAAGCTGAGAAAGGTTTAAGGCAGGTAATCAAAAAATCTGGGATGAATTTCCACATGGCGTTGAATTGAGAACCCAATTAATCATCTTGTCTTATTTAAGACCTGACTTGAAAAAGTATTACTGAGCTAGGCTAGCGACTGCGCATGGGACATTCCCTATTATTTGACACACTAGCTATATACCAGATCACCTAATACTCCATTACTCTGGGAATCTTCCAATGCCAACTTATTTCCTGGGCTCCTTGTCTTTCATCCTAGAGATATCCCTGCCCCAACTATGTCATCCAAAAATGAAAGACCTAAGGGAGGTCCGGGTGAGGGCCTCGACACTTGCTTTACAACAAAAGAATGGGGAAAAGATGCACAAGTTCTTAAATTATCAAATCGGTATGCACAATAACTACTAAAGTTCTTCTATAGGGCATATAAATGATACCTATACAAATATGTGTAAAGATATCTCCTGATAACATTCACGGCTTCCATTTCAACGGAACTGCTTCCCTAGCTATTGTCCATTGTTCTGTACCTAGTTTTGTACAAAACACTTCCTTCTCAGGTAGAGCCAGCTTAGATACAATATAAGGTGCCTCAACACCACTCTCACAATTTCAGAAAAGCATTCCTTGCCTGTACAATGCAATGCATTCTGCTTAATTCAAAGTTGCTTAATTTGAAATATATAATTCATATTTCCCCCTTAAATTTCCACTCTTTTGGTTACATCATTTAATTTGAATTTTTAGATAATTCAAATTTGGCTAGCCCAAGAAACAATTTTGAATGAACAAACAAACTCTGGGAGCACCAAGTTTGGATGTGCAACATCACTGGGGGCAGCGGTACTGAAGCTGATGCCCTCCTGGGGACGCCTGCTTCGCAAGCAGCCTGAGGAGTGGACTATCCTGAGTATGGAGCTCGGACAGGCATCCTCTGCATGTGCCAAGGGCAAATGAACTTGTCCAATTGTGTCACACAGTCATAACAGCTGATGTGACACCCATTTCCTAAATTTGGACCACACGGGTTTATTTCGGCAAATGGACCTTACACTGGCATTACTTAAAGGGCCAGACACCCAAATTGCAGCAATGGTGATTTCGAAGAATTTCTGCTATGGTGATGCCTTTGGAAATACTTTGGTGTGTTTTTGGAGGTGCTGGATTAAGCAGGGGTGTTGCTGCATCTGCACAGGGTGGGCAGAGGAGTAGGTGAACTGTCCACACAAAGGCAGCAACAGGTATGGGGGCTGCAGTTGCAGTGTCTCTGGGCCTGCCGCATGACAGGGAGATGGAACAGAGGGGGCGAAGAGGGCAAGGTCTATTTAATACCAATTTGCAGCCAGAGTCCTGCAGGCTCCTTGATAGTGACAGGAGGCTGCCTGACAGGTTGGCTAATACACCCAGCATCTTGGTGTGTATCCTCATCAGCCTGTATCTGGCCCCATCGAAGTATTTATCTAAGTCTCCTGTAACAGAACTTCTCTGCAACCTCATCCTTTGTTGAACTGGCACATAAACTATCCTTTCCCCCTGGTATGGCTGCAGCCCACTTGTGCTCGGTCACTCACCACATGCTGAGCATAAAACTATACTAGATTCTCAGGCATATGCAGTGCCAATTTCTAAACTTGTGCCTGCAATTGTCAGATCAAGTGACAGGGCCTCTTCATTAGTGCTTTGATTTTGTTTCCTTTTCTCCTCCTGAAGTTGCCGTGGCTGGTATAGGTGGCAGTTCTAGGGCATCTGAAAGTAGAAGCTCAGAAGGGGAAGATCGGAGTGAGGGGGTTGGGGTGGGAAGCAAGAGGTCTATGGTCACACCAACAGCAGCTTGCTCATCGTGACAGATAGCAGGATGAGAGCGAGTTGGGAGTTGAGAAGGGTATAAGGCAGGCCTCCATCCTTAATGTTCTCAGCAATTCTGGATGCCATGCAGCTGGCACCTTGCTGGGGAATGCCATCTCCTTGGTTGGGCTCAGGAATTGCAGGCGTCCTTGTCCCATACCAGTTCTGCTCTGCTACCTTTATTGTGTGCCACCTGATTTGCACGAGAGAGGGTAGAATGCCAGCGATTTGTGTAGCACTGAGTTTGGTTGTTGTGGCTGCCACTGCTGAATAGCTGGAGGCATGTGGAGACAGCGAAAAGTGGGTGTGAGGCTGGCAGCATTGGTAGGTGTGGGAAGGTGAGGTGGAGCATCTGGATGGTAGGTATGAGTCCAGAGTGCCAGGGAGTGTGGATGGATGAGTGATGGGGCTGTGGGTGATTGAACAGCAAGAGAGTGTATTGAAATGGTGGGTAGGGAATGCCATGTGAAGGTGCATTCACTGACCTTGACCATCTCCATAAGGTCATTACACTTCTTGTGTCACTGCTGCCTGGTGCTCTGGGCCAGACAGCAGGAATTGGCTCCCCTAGCCCCTGCTTCCAATGCCTTCTGAGGGATGTCCTTGAGCATTTTCTGGTTTCCCATGAAACCATGGCAACTCTCCATCTGCCCACCTCCACTACTAAGGCCTTCAGCACTGCACCCGTGACCCTGAAATCCTCTGCTCTGGTGTTCAAGTTTCCTTATTTACGATAGTAACTTTGGTATTCAGCAACGGCCTCCTCTAATTCAGTGCAGCTTCCCTTTAAGAGAGACAGACTGCCTTTAGCTACAGTAGGCTGGCTGCATCTCGCGCCCTCTATGAACACTTCTTGACTCCCTGCTGAGCACAGAAGCTGCCAACATTGCGCCAAATGCAGCTGTAGACTACAATTTAAAAAATCTTTTATTACTATTTTGTTTGCACTTCAGTCCCACGCTCCTGATCTACGGACACCCGGTGCGGAAGGGGGTCGGGAAGGAGGAGGACCTCCTCATGAACCTGCTCCTGGGCCTGGCCAAGTTGGCCATCAACAGGTCCAGGCAGCGGGCGATCGACAGGGGAGTCCCGCCCGATTGTTTGTCCCTCTTCCGCGGCTACGTTCGCGGTCGGATGTCCCTGGAAAGGGAGCACGCGGTGTCTGCCGGCACTATCGAGGCCTTCCGTGCCCGGTGGGCACCGCAGGGACTGGGGTGTTTTGTTGACCCCTTTAATCACATCTTAGTTTGATGTTTGTAAGGTTCCTTTAAAGTTTTTCCTTGATTTTACAGCTGACCTGACTTAGGGGCTGTGCTTGATTTCTCCCTTGTTTTTGTTAATTTAGTTTATTGTTTTGACTCGAAAAGAGTTACAAATCATGTAGATGAGGTGTCAGCATGAAATTTATGTGCTGCCTACCTCCACCTGAATAGGTGTAAACAGGTCACAAAACGCGACCCTCATGCCCAGAAAATGGTGCAAACCATCTGAGCGCCCATTTCATGCCATATCTTTATTAGCTGTAAGTGCTACATTATGAGCAATTTTGTGCCATGGAGTCAACTTTGACCCTAGTAGCTTGTTTCAACTGAGCTATTTTATAACAATCAGAACAGGTAAATTCGAATACAGGCTCCATCGCTTACAGCACTGGTCAAACACATTGAGCAAAATTTTATGCCGGCTGCATTTTACTGTCTCGCCGAAGTCAATGGACTTTTGAATGGCTCACTGCATTTTATGGTCCTGAACCCGCTGTGACGGGGCCGTAAAATTTCGCCCATTATACCATTGCACAATGCTGCAAAATATTTTATTCAGAATTGTGTTTATAATTATATTTTTCTTAAAATGCCTTTTTTATCATACATAGATTTATTTTTCTGCCCAATTATGCCACGTGCACGATCAATTCATAATAAATTCAGAATGAACACTTAGCAGTAGGGTGCAATGGCTTGTGAAACATGTTTACAATTCTGCTGTCAGGGGAACAGCAGTCTGTCCCATCCTTTCTTTTCATAAATAAGCTTATGTATTAAAGTCTCCACCCGGTCTCTGTACAATGTGATCGTTCTACAACACACAATGGAGAGATTCACCAGGTTTGGTCCTGTAGCGACCGTGCAACTGAGGGTAGATTACATTTCAGATTAATTGAATGGCTGAATAAATTGCGAATCTTTAGAGGCCTACTGGTAATATTGAATTGTGAGAACACTCTCGAGGGATAGAAACAAGGAATGAAATGATGTTGTGATTGATTTTTGACACAAGTGATACCGTTTTGTGTGGTTGCTAATATAAAAATGGAACAAAAATATAATTTGCCTATGTAAACTCATCAGTTCAAGTGTTATTGATTATCAGTTTAATATTTAACTGATTCATTATTCGATGGCCTCCGCAGCCTTCAAAATCTATATATTTTGTCATGTAATTTCAACAAAAAATATTTTCTTTTAAATCCCAATCTCAAATGGGCTATCAGGAGCTCAGATACCCCTCCATAGGGATTGAAAGGAATTACTCTTGTCTCCTCAATGGCTCTTGTGCATTTATTAATGATTGCTTATACAGCAGCAGAAGCAACCCAGCCAGTGAATATTGACTGATGTAGAGAGATTTAAAGAGGGCAAATAAAAAGTGTCGTTGTCGGTGGGGGAAGGGGTGACACTGAGCACTAGATCACGAAATCTTAGACTACAAATGGCTCAGCCCCTGATCAGAGGCATACTGATAGAGAGTTGCCACTCTGCAGCATCTGCAGGGATGGAACACCCAAGGGGACTCCTATGTTTGAAGTGGTCTGATATCTTCAGGTAGTGGGTATGCAGCAGGTTTAGCCACCTGTCCACATTCCAGCAGAGCTTATGAGGTCAGAGGGAATGAAGACTACCTAAAATGAAAGCTTGAACAACAATAATTGACTGATTATGTTATAACAATCACAGTCTATAGAACTACTGCAAATTTCTTATTCTTCAGAGCACAGCAGATAAATAAATTCAGTGATGTTACTGATGAGATAATTCCACCCCTCACAGTGCTTCCCGATGTGTCAAAACAGAACAGAATTGACCTAAGGATCAAGGAAGCACTCCAAATACAATGAAATACCTTCCAAGAGCAATCACTGTTATTATTTAGGCTAAAACAGCACTCATGTTTTGCATAGCAAGATTCCACAAACAGCAATAAGATGAATCACCAGTTAATCTGCTTCTGGCTTATCTGAAAAAGTGACGTTTGCAACCAGCTTTTATCCAATCAGAGACCAATTTGTTTTTGACAGGTAGTGTGAAATCTGGTCATGTCAGCGAAAAGGTAAGAAAGTTGTCGGAATTTTCCGGCCCCTCCAGCCAGCGGGATCTTCTGGTCCTGCTGAAGTCAATGGATTTTTGGCAGGCTTGCCGCTTCACCGGGGCTGGAAATCCAACATCATGAAGTGAGTACTATAAATGTTAGGAACCGGTGGAAAAATATGAAAATAGAAATAGGTGAGAGAATAAGAAAGTAGAAAGAATGGTGTAAAAGGGGAGACTGTGAGCAAACAAGTTTGCCATTTAAATATTTTTACTTACATTTATTTCTGTAAATGTTTCCTTTGGTTACACAAGGCAAATATTTGCACAAATATATCAGAGTACTGTAGTTTATTACCACAATGTTACTATTTATTTAATTATCAAAGATTGGGTCTGAAAATTAAATGTAAGGCTCCCAACCTCCTTATAATATTTGAATGTGCATCTTCCCTTCAGGGAGCAGGTTGGTTGCTCGCTCTGTTCTGCCTCTGATAAACCCAGAAGTGGGAAGGCTGGAGGCAGATTTGAAATATTTTTATCATATGTAACCCCTACTAACCTGTTTTTGAGGCTAAAATTACCCCCATAGTTCTGTAATAGCCTTTAAGGGATAGCAGATAAATACTTTACCCATCACTTTAAGGGAAGTGTGTCATGTGATCTAGCCTCAGTTTCACTTTGCCCTGGAGCAGGACACAGCACACACAGCGCTGCAGCTCAGTTGTTCTCAAGCTTTTTGTCCATGTATATCGGTTCACATGTGCCTAGAATTAATAAATGAATGCACAACATGTTTGCACAATCCCTTATGAGCAATTGGTGCCTTTTATATCATTATTAACACACTACAACAAATTAAGCTTCAGGAAAGCTGAAATGGCAGCATTTTAATCATACATACAGCAAACCTAAATTTAATATATATAATCTATCATTTGTGTTCCAAAATATGAGTTTTAATTAAATCTTATTGCGGTTCTAAGATAAAGGGATGGATAAAAAAACACACTGATGGGGGGGAAGGAAAAATTCTGATTACTTGATAACTGAGTCCCATTTGTCATATTTTAAACATTTATACATCTGACCGATTCTCGAAGTGGTGGGTGCCACAGTGTGTTAGAACAGTACCCTTTCACCCCTGGAAATATGGGATCACTTCCATGCTAGACAGATGGGATGAAGGTTTTGTGGTCGTTAGTGTGACCTGAGTGAAATGAATTCTGACAGTCTGAAATCTAAATCCGGTCTCCAATAGATAAGAGTTTATAATGCAGCATTTGGCCATCAATTCAGCAATTGAACCTAAAAGGATAGAAAAGTGTGATGAAGGGAATGCCATACTGGGATCTTTAAGGTACTCTGGCTGAAAAGGAGATGTCAAAATATTGAAGGGAGTCTGGTATTTCAATTTGTATCAGTCATATAGCTGATTTAGAAGTGCTCAGTGCCGCCACAAGCCATTATTCAATTACTATCATTGGTTCACTTAATGAACAAAGGGGGAAAAAAGAGGTTTTAAATATCCTTTTCAACCTTCAGTATTTTCATTTTTTTCCTTCCTCCATATGCATGGCCACTTAAACCTAATGGGATCCTCCAACCAAAAGACTAGATGAGAAACCTGCAGATGCCTTCAGGGCTTCAAGGACCTCTGTTGTTTTGTGGGTTAACCAGTGGAATTATGAGACCCAGATGAGACCCCTCAATCCGATCTGGATGGCGGTGAATGTGCCAAGAGACAGGTCTTGTCTGCCTAATTAGGATAAGCTGTTCCTTTGTATTTGACTACAGATCTGATGTAGAGATTGTACAGCACCATGGGTTACAGTGCACACTATGAAAATCCTGGCATTTGTGCATGCTGTTAGCCATTTGTACAGGAGCAATTCACCATCTGTATAGGAGATGTACATTATTTATACACCTGCAATGCTTTTAGAGATGCTAATAGATGAATGCCAGCTGTTCACTCAGCAACACAGCTTATCCTGTTCTTAACAGTTGGATCCTCTGCCACTGACAGCACATAACTGCTTATAACATAATGCAGTTCTGACACCAGTATCTACATTACTCAATCGTTAGTCAGCAGCATCAAATTATTCTGTTGAATCCATTGCTCTTGCTGAAGGGAAAGCAGAATACTGTGCAAGAAATACTAATATGCATTCACAGATCTTCATTCACCATTGATCAATTGCTGATGAAGTTTTTAACATTAGTGAGGAATCAACAGAATGGTTGAGTCTTGGCTAATTTAAAACTTTCAGAAGTAGAAGTTTAACAAGTTGCTTAAATCAGTCCTTTCTCAGGTTCTCTCTGTGTGGGTTGTAGTTTAGCTGAGGTGACTGCCAAGTTGCAGTGGTTTTAAAACTATTTTCTTGGCTGCTTAGTTTAATTAAATTGTTCAGAGATATCCACCATTATACTGAAAGCTGTAGGGTAAATCTTGTGAGACACTATGGGACGATCTCACATGCAGCCAACAGAGATCATGAAAACACACACTCAGTTTTATGAGGTGTGAGTTGAGCCAGTTCCAGGATGCTGTGCAACTGGCACGAACAGGTGGGGCCTCATCCTAATACTAGCATAAAGCTTTTCAGATTCCACACTGAATTTCTTTTAAGTTGGATAGATGAGTGCTTCAACAAGACTTGTTTAGTAGTAAATTGATTTGTTGCTTTTTTGCTTGCATTTGGAAGTCAGATTCCTTTCCCTTTCTATTCATTCAGAAGCTTACACCTTCATCCTCATTCATTTCAGGGGTCCCTGGTGTTGGTCTATTTGCACAAGCTCACTTTTGCTTCAATGTCAAAGTACCAAACAACCACATTACCAATAAGGCCTGTGAAAATTGGGAGTGTGGGCCTGACTATGTCAATTTCCAAGGCAATATGGATAAAGGGGTCCCTTTTGTGATGAGACATCATCCGCAGATCAAAAAAAAATCTCAAGTGTTACATGTACACCTGCTACTAGCCGAGGGTCTATATCTGCTCACTACACTATATTTACTTTGTGTAACAGATGAGATTTGTCTGTCAATTGTATATCAATTGTAGTTAACTATGTGCAGGTGGAGGCTATTGATTGGGTTGTTACTTGAGCACATATGAAGAGACACAAACTGTGGTGTAGTTGAGTTAGGAGGTATATACTTATAATGTTTCACTCTGTGAATAAGTTTAAACTGAGTAGAGATTGGCTCCAGTTACATCCTTCACTAACTGACTATCAGGAATATCCAACTGTCTCCAGCTTCTCTGATAGATGCAATGACTGTTCTGTGCCATCTGCTACAGTCTGACCAAAGACTAGGTCAATTCTTTATATTGCTGTGTAGGTTACAACAGCTTTAGGTATCTCTACTACAGGATCCTTCCTGACCTTCACAGGGGACATCTGTCAGATAAGCCAATGTGTACTTCATTCTGCACCAAGTAATTAGCCAAGGCCATACTTGCCCAAGTAGAAAGATGACAATAACTGGAGAGGACACAAATCTTTACCAACTGACAGAGTATTGTAGTTGCGATCCACGTGAACATAAGACTCTTCATCACACATTGTTCCATGAACAGGAAGGATTTCCACTCCATTAATAAGCAGGTGATTTCTGACACAGCAATGCTATCGTTCTTGTTGTTATCAGATATAGAGTCAGCCTTAGCTCAATGGTAGCCTCTTAATTAGAATATTGGGATTCAAGCACCACTTCACAAACTTGAGCACAAAATCTAGGATGGCGCTACAATGCAATACTGAGGGAATGCTGCACTATCAGAGATGCTTTTACAGTGGATATATCTGTCCCCATCCCATGGCATCATTTTGAAGAAAGCAAAGGAGTCCTCCCCAGTATTCTTAGATAATTGCTTGATGAACTACATACTTGCCTATTTTGATCTTTCAGCAAGCAACTAAAACAGATTATCTGGCCATTATCACGTTGCTGTTTGTGGGAGCTTGCTGTCTGCGAATTGATTGCTGTATTTCCTACATTACGTTACAATAATGACTGCAAACTCTTTCAGGGTTGATTGTAGGCTTTCTGGGGTGGGTGGAGGGGAAGAGGCATCTCATTCAAATGTACTCGGAAAAGGGGGGCCCACTGAGAACCATCCCCCTGCCCTTGATGCTAACCCCCTCCCCAATTCCCATGCCACCCACCCCGTCATCCCCTTCCTGCTTCACTCACCTGTGGCCTGGGTCCCTCAGCGAGCCTGAGCCTCAGATGGGTGCATTACTGGCAACAACCGCCCCAGTGGTGCTGCTGCACTCTGAAGAGCTGCCGGCCTCTGATAGGCCGGCAGCTCTTGACAAGCAGATTTCCGCCACTAAGGACTTGATCCCAGGGAAAGGCACACTGCTGCCCAGTTAAGTGCCTGATTGGTGGTGAGCCTTCCTGAAAAGAGGCAATATGGGGCTCTCACCTGCTCTCCAACTGACGGGCAAGACCCCTGTTGCCTACATTAAATTCCACCCTTGGTTTATACTCTTAGGTGGCGTTTGCAACTACAGGATAACTTGCACCTTTTCTGTTTCAGCCCTTTCAAGACAAAGGCTAACATATTATTAGCCTTTCAAATTATTTTTTCTACCTAGTTTTGGTGATTTCTATACAGGACCGCTGAACCTCTCTGCTCCTCAAGTTTCTAACTTCTCATCAGCAAACCTGCGTATCCGACTCACTATCCCTTCATTTCAGATTGCAGGAGAGAAGATGGTCTGCTTATGGAAACTGCCAATAAATGATTGAGAGAACAATAGGTTTAGTATTTATAACAACATTTTGAATATCGTCGAATTCACCCCATAAATTCAGAAATCTAACCAGTTTTGATGAGATAATGGGCCTGACCTTTAGGTCCCACCAGGCCCTGAAATGGAGGTAGGTGGATTATGAAAATACTGTAACGGCACCAGCTGGCGCACCAGTTTCCTATTACCATTCCCACTTTTAGCCAGTTTCATCAATGCAGCAGTGCGCAAATGCAATTGCACTGCTTATCTTAATTAATTATATCAACAGGCCTTATGGTCATAGCCATTTTTACACATACGTATGCCTGGGACTTGGTGGCCCAGAGGGTGGGGCCTGTGCCCGGTGTTTCTAACCACTACCAGTGGCCATCCTACTTTGCACCTATTTGATAACCAGGGTTCCGTATTGGTTGCAATCTTAGACCAAAGTCCAGGTTAGATTTCACCTGATTTAGCATCCTGGCAGAGTTTAGTGAAGCCCAGAGTATTTAGTATTCTAAACAGGTGTTTGCTTTGCACAATTAACATTTGAATTCAATGTCCGTTTGGGATAGCAAATGAGGCATCTCCCTCAGAGAGGAAAGTATATCAAAGCAAACAAAGCTCACACAATTTTGGCTTGTACCTTTCAGTGATGCCTGGGAATTGCTGCTAATGTGCTGATGTCTATCTATGTGCATCACTGAATCTCTAATAGCCTTAAATAATTGGTTTCAAAATTTGTTTCAGTGTACAAAATGCAAATATAAAAGTCTATATTTATTTGGCAAGCTTCTGGCTATTTATGACATATTTGAAAGTGTGAAAGTTCTAACATATAAATTTGCATTTGCGAAGTGTTGTGGCAGTAACAGGCAGCTGCTGTTGATAGGATGTCACAATAGAGGCATCAATTGAGCTAGTGTGCATATCTCTGCAGTGGAGAGCTGATAGTGCATAAAGTATATACTTTATACACCTAGGGGAGAATGGTGAAGGGATGCAATGGATGTTGGACTGATAGGGTGGAATCGTCCCAGATAGCAGGCGGGAAAAAGAATGTTTTACCCGTCGACTGAAATGGCAGCTTTTCATGCCGTATTGGCCCATTCCCGCCTCTTTAATCATGCTGAAAACACGCCTTTCGCTTTCGGGCGGCCTCCAATTCGCCCGCCACACTGTCACCTCACCGCACCATCATGTCAGGCGCCATATGTAAAGTGCAGCTGTGCGCACAGCTCTCAGTGCTTCCAGCCCAGGACTGCTGCACAGTAGACATAGCCCTGAAAGGCAAGAAGACTGCAGCTCCCTGATTCAGTGACACATCCCTGGGACACCTTTTAGACACTGTTGGAGCCCGCTGTGATGTCCCCTACTCAAGGTCTGGCCACAGGAGGCCCATCAGTGTCACCACTCTGGCTTGGGATCCGGTGGCAAAGGTGGTCAGTTTCAATGCTGCAAAGAAGAGGTTGGCCATTCAGTGCAGAAAATGGATGAATGATCTCATCCGTGCCACCAGGGTAAGGTAATGATCTCATCACTCTAAACTCACACATTCACAAGCCGATCACACATTCATTAGCAACCCACTCACTGCCAGCTCAAGGGACATCACCACCCATTCTCACACACAAACCCTCACATCTCCATCTGGCCTCATCTGCTCTGGAGACTGTGTTCTCAGCCTTCAACCTCTTGAGGCCACTTGCACAGATCAACATGTGCCCTCACACACACACCCTGTGATACCCACTACTTCCCGAGTAATGTTCTAGCCCTGCAGCCTCTTCCCTTGCCTGAGGCCAATTCTCTCCCTTTCCCAAGTAAGCCATAGCCCTGCGTTGAAAAACCATCTCTGCCTTACAGCTGGTCTCATAAGTAGAGACCTGCCCGTGAGCACCCCTAAAAGTGATGTGGTGCTGCCTACGAAGCCTGGCGCTGATGACCACCAGTGCTGCCCGAAGCAAAGCAGGCAAACAATCTTCAAAGTCCTGAGCGAAGTGCAGCTCACCAGGTGCACGTCACTTATGTACATCTGTGAAACACGTCGGCGTGCAATCACACCGACATGCTCAGATGATCCAGTGTGGGAGAATGATTCCAGTGAGCTGGGCTTATAAAGATATGCAGGTGTATTACAATGAAGTTCCCAACGTGCAGTGGCGAGAAATGGGGCCCGTCATTGATGGGTAGAGCGGATGATTGTAAACTGGTTTCACGACGTTGTGAAACCGATTTTTGGCCTTCACGCTTTATTGTCTGCTCATGCCACCAAACACACCCTCGCCAACGGGCATGGAAAATTCTGCCGATAGGGTGGAATTCCAGCCACATGGAAGTGCTGTTGGAGGCAGAATCTTTGGAAAGATGCACATCGGGTTGGCCCCTGATGTGATCCTGGCTCCATGTGATCTTGCTGGCTACCCACTTGGCAGGGGCGGCTAGTGAATTATTGGCAATTAAGTGACGAAAGGTAAACATCTTACAGCCAGTTGGTGAGCGAGGTGGCTAGAAGTCAATCTTTACTCAATTTAAGGTTTATTCAAAAAAGAAAACATTACAAATGTATTACTCTACAAGCCACCACCAGTGTCAATAAGTGTTTCTTTATATGTACCAAGTGATTATCCAATGAGTGACTCCACCTGCAGACACTTAACCTTAATTTATACAACTAACAACACATTTCAGCAGAATAGTCAGGCTGCCAGGATCTTCCCGACAACAGACAGGTCCCCTGCTGAGGTAAGAGACTTCAGAGGGTGCCATGCCATCCTCACCATCCCCCATTAGAGTGGCAACACCCACCTCTCCCAGAGCCTTGGACGCTCCCATTGGCCCTTCCACCTGCACAACCTGCCTGCTTTCCCTACTTGCACAAGGCTGCAGGAGGCTGTTTATTAATTGGCCAGATTGCACCAGCAGGTGGACCTCAGGAAACATCCAGGTTAAGATCTGGAAATGATCCCACCCAAGTTTGAAAACTAAGGTGATAAGATCCCGCCCATAATGAGCACAGAGAATGCATTCATATCATTGTCGTTAATCACCTTGAAACAAGGATGACATCTGTGAGGCTTCATGATTTGTGTGTCCTCAGGTAACTCAGCAGGCAATCCTGGGGCCATAGGTCTTTGCTTTGAAGAGACAAGAGTTGCCCTGAGGAAGGTGGGGTTCAGCCAGGGTTCAGCTCTCTTTCCTTCTGCTTTTGTCGCTTCTCTGCAGCAGAGTTTATGCGGTCTCTGACTCTATTGCTAGATGAAGCACCACCATATGGCATTGTTAGTAGAGAGTTCCTCCCATGCACCGATGTCAATTTTCAATTAGGCCTTCAGAATGTCCTTGAAACGTTTTCTCTGTCCTCCTTGGGATTGGGTGTCATCCTTAAGTTGTGAAAAGAAAGCTGATTATTTTGCATGTGAATGCAGTGTCCAGACCAGCGGAGCTAATTTCAATTGATTATGGTTGCAATGTTAGAGGAATTGACTTCGGTGAGGATGCTGTTGTTTGTTCACTGTCTTCCCACTAGTCTTTAAGTATCCTGTGGAGACGCCACTGGTGGAAATTCTCCAGCACCTGGAATTGCCTTTGATAGGTGACCCAAATCACACTGCCTTATGGAAGGGAGATGACAACAACAATATAGGCAAAGGCGTTTATTCTCTTATGGAGATCTCTGCTGTCAAAGACCATATACAAGCAAAGAGAAAAAGAAATGCAGATGGTAAGAATACAAATCAAAAGACCGGATGAATGGGATTTGTAAAGACAAACCTTACAATGGCTTACAATACTCCATCCTGTTTAGTGTAATCGCAAAACACTGTCGATGAATCCATTACTAAACAACTCTAGTAAAAAGTCAGCAAATCATAGTCCAGAATATTATTAGGTCTAATTCTCAGCTTCATTTATAGACTATTTTGAGTTTGTTGCATGTGTTTGTTAATTTTGATTCAGAGGTAGAGAAGTGTTCTAATCAATCCCACAGTCAAATTGCGTCAGCTGGTCCAGAAGTAAATCATGATGGATGTGGACAATTGTAAGCCGTGGCTCAGTTGGTAATACTCATGCCTGAATCACAAGGTTCTGGACTCAAGACCCACTCCGGGGCTTGAGCACAAAAATTGAGGCTGACATTCCAGTGCTGTACGGAGCGAGCAATGCATTGTTGGCAGAGCTTCCTTTCGGATGAGAAGTTACACTGAGGTCCTGTCTCCCTGCTCAGGTGAATGTAAAAGATCCCATGGCACCAATTTGAAGAAGAGCAGGGGACTTATCCCTGGTGTCTTAGCCAATATTTATCCCTCAACCAATATCAGATTATCTGGTCATTACCACATTGCTCTTTGTGGGAGTTTGCTGGGCACCGTGTTTCCTATGTTAGAAAAGTGATTACATTTCAAAAATACTTCATTGGCTGTAAACTGTTGTGAAAAGCACTATATAAATGTAAGTCTTTCTTTAACTTGGACTGCACCATGTTCTCAACAAGAGAACCACTAGACCAATAAAATTCTAAGGAACATAAAACGCTGAGACTTATTTTTCATTTTGCTTTAAGTCAATCCCTAATTAATTCACAACATTTCAAAAATACATTTGCTCTTCTTGACGGTTATTTCAATGTGATTGTGATCTGCTATCATGGCACAGTTATAAACATATATTTGTTCTGCAATGAACAGCATCACTCTCCTGAGTCTGTCTGTTTGCAGTTCACATTAGAATGATTAATTAGGCTTTGAAACTCGGACACACTGAGATCATCTGTAGGTTTCTTGCTGATTTTCTGCTGGCAATTTATCTCCATATCTGCGGATTCTCATGGTGTGAGGAGGATGAAGGTTCCTTGCAATGATAGTGCCACTATATCGAGAGTACCTCACATCAGCCAGGAGGGTTTTTTGAAATTTAAACAATGAACAGCAAGGCAGAAATTGTGAAGCAACACGTTTATTTGACAGTCCATGAGGGAGCAGTCCTTTTTCCTGCAGCACAAACTGATTGTCTGGCTGTGCAGGACAAAGCAAGCTGATCTCACCTCATTTAATTGCCCTAAGGTATAATTTCAACTTTCACCTACAGAAAGATCTTTTATCAATTATTATTTTGAATAATAGTTCTTAAGAATAATAAGTGTTAACAAGTCAGCAGTAATTTATTTTTAAAGTTCGCATTAGCTCAAGTTTCAGCCTCCCTTTCTAGTCATGCCTGCTACATATGTTATTCAAAAATGGCATAAATTTGAAGCAATGAGTTACAGGATGTCGGCCTCCCTCCATTTCCCCTTTCCAGAAGGTACCTGGGCTCCGCATATCATACTACACGCTCTCCTCGGTTTATATCTGAGCCTTTTTAACTTTGAAAGGAAAGAGCTGATTTTTCTTATGCCTTTGCCCATTGATTTTAGTAACATGCAATGAAGCCGTTCTTTAGTCACTTTGCCACTGTAATACAGTACCAGCTTAGGCAGATGGACAGCACTACTTTTGTGCCACTCTTCCCACAAGGGAAATGCTGAATAAATATTCTAAAATGAAAGGCATTATAAATTGGAGTGCTTTGAATTTTGGTATTTCTTTTAATTGATGTATGAAATGAGAAGTTGTATATTGTTCAGTTAACTCTTTTCTATCAGGCATTTTTTTTGCCTTACATAATGATAATTATCATGTGATGAACTGTTTTCCCTTTTGCTTGGGAATTGTCAAGCCAAAAACGATGCAGCAGTCATGTTTTACAACAAAATAGCCAGTGTAAAGACCGAATGGCTAATCACAGATTTCATAGATTAGAAAATATCTCACAGGTTGTGCTGTTCTAAAAGGTTCAAGTCCACGAAGGCCTTTTAACTCCATGGACAATGCAACCATTTCCTTCATTGGGCTGTGTCTCAAAGAGTTCCAGACAAAACACTGTGACGATAATGCCTGCTCAATTATAGGATTTTAGAGATCAAACCAAGAAGAAAAAAGGTCTCTTCAAATAAGAGACAAAACTGACTCTCTTCCCTGCTCGCACAGAGCTCTTCCTTTCTTGACCTACCGGCTGCTTGCTTTGAAGGAGGAGAATGGGCACACCCAAAGCACATTTCTATAAGAGATTGCTTTTGTTTACAAAGAGTGATCCGGGAGACTGGTTAATGTAACAGTCTCCATCTGGTTGATTACTGATATTATCATTATACATCGCAAGGTTAGTCACATGTAAAGCTTTTAATACTTAGACTGTAGTTAAACGATTTTCCATATCACTGTCTGATGATTAATATCAGACATCCCTGAAAAAAAAATGCAGCCATTTAGTTTGTGTTTTTAGAGTTGAGTTTTGACAGGAGCTGCCAGCGGAAAGCACCTGATGATTTTCTGTAGGTCAGATGTTATCTATTTCTCTCTTTCTCTTTTCCTCAAAGATTGAAAAATTAAGCCTGAAGTAAGTCTTCGAGTTAATATGTATCATGTTTCCCATAGGGCAGAATTTTTAGCTCAGTGTGCGGGCACAAGCATGACCCGTTCGAGCGTAAAATAGCACGTGATGACGTCGAGCAAGCGCTCTGACATCAACCTGCGTTTGTGCGATATTTCTGTCAGGGGCATGTGTGAAAGTCAGACAATTAAGAGGGCAATTAAGCCCATTAAAGTTCCAATTGACTCCTTACAGTTGGCGGGCGGGCAAATCTGCTAGGCAGATTTTGCATTTTTGATGAAACCTCAACCAAGGGCAGGATTAGGTTTCCGTTATTAATTTAAAAAGAAATAAAATTATTTGGGCAGAATTTTCATCATCTATATTGTTCAGGTGACTGGTTTTGATGCGTGGACAATTTTTCTGGATTTTTAAATCTTTATTCATTGCTTTTAAATTCTTCAGCTCCCTGAAGCAGCTCTCTGCCTTCAGGGAGCTTTCATTCTGTGCTCCCCCATGCCCACGCTTATGTAAGCGCCCGCCCTCCGCCCGCCCCCACCATGCCAGCGCCAAGCATTTCAGCGCACCTTTCATGCTGGTTGGCCATTAATTGGCCAGCCAGCGTGAAATCGCGGTCAGGGTCCGAACACAGTCGGCGATCCGTTCCCCAGCCTCTCCCAGGCCTGCCAATCACATGCGCCCGCCAAACTAAAATTCCTGCCCTGTGTGTCATAACTCATTCCGTGCCAGAGTCCCTTTGACTAGTATAGCACAGTTTGTGATGCACCACTGGCAGTGGCATTCCTATTTTATTTTCCACACTGTGGCTTGAAACGGTCATGTGCCCTATGTTTCTTCTACATATTTTGCCTGCTCAAATAACTATTTTTTGCCTTTCACAAATAAAATATTTGTCAGGCAAGAAAAGCATAGCTCATTTGAATTTCAAATTTTCAAAAGAAGGAACTCTGAACTTATTCCATTCTCCTGTTTTCAACATACTCAGGTGCCACATCTCTCCTCAGCCCCAGCAATTTAACACAGTAGTTAACATGATTTGAGGCCAACTAAATGGCAGATGGTCACTCTTCAGCCTCCAAGGAATCCAAAAGAAAGGTTTTTATAGAGCACCTATCCCAGGATGTCCCAAAGTGCTTTACAGACAATTAAATACAGTTTTTGATGTGTCATCACTATAATGTAATGTAGGAAACACGACAGCCAGCAATGCAGCACTCCTTCAGCACTACATTAGAGTCTCAGTATTAAGTTTTGCCCTCAAGTCCCGACTTGAGCCTTCTGACTTAGAAGCAAGGGTGCAACCAATTGAGTCACAGCTGATACTGAACATGTCCTTCCAAAGAGTAGACAATTAAATTGACCATGGTCTCTTCTCTCCATTCTACTGCCTGCCCCCAGGGTTTTCTGATGAGTTAACCATCACACTAGGCATCCTCCTGCATTATAGTTAAAATAGGATTGAGGTGCTAATTATATCTTCATGCCATACTTTTGCATTTACTTAGGCTCCCACCTGGGATGAAGGAGAGATGAGAGAGCAGGACAGGAAGATGGGGAGGGGAGGGGATAGTGATGCAAGGGGAGGGAAAAGTTGAAAATGAGGGTTTAGGAAGAGGAGGTAGAAAAAGAAAGAGTAGATTGGATGATTGGGGTAAGAGGGAGTTTGTGAAGATGAAGAGTGGGGATCTGGGAAGGTGTGGAGGGAAAGGATGGGGGGGGCAATGTATTAGAGTTATTTCTTTTAAGAGAGATGGTTGAAAACATCCAAGGCCCAGTGGAGTGGTGTGGGAGAGGTAACAAAAGGATGGGGCTCAGGGAGAGGGAGAGCAGAGGGAGAAGAGGGGGAGACAGATGCTTGGAAGGGGGTGCAAACTTATGAATGAAACTCAGAAATAATAAAACATGCAATAATGACAATAGAATAAAAAGTAGCTTCTGAATTTCCATAAATTTTATTTTAAGGCTTTCAATTTACTCTGGTGTTTTATTTAATCGTTATAAAATCATACAACATAAATCTTGCCATTTTCACATTAATTTAATCATTATGTTATTAAAATCTACAGATCTTGTTGGAGGTAGATCACATTCAATGGTAAGAATTGCTTAGTCATTGAGTTTTGACTGGCCCATAGTTGGATGGTGGTAGTTCTTCACACTTTTAAAAGTACTAAGTGAGCTTTCTGTGCTGACCACAGACCCTTATATGCAGCAAAATATGCAAAGTCATGGGAAAATTCAATACAGATTGCAATAAACAGTGTACTGAGCCACTACTGCCCAGTCACATTCAATCTGCTCTCTTAGGAAAAGAGTAGGAGAGAGGTGCAGGGGAAAACAGCTTTCTTTTGGTTTCCCTTTTTCAGATTTTTTTCCCCTTTATGAAGCACAAGCCTGTCTTTGTTTTCCTAGTTTAGAGGTCTTGCATTGAAAGAATTTCCTCTGTAGAAGCACATGGTGATTCATGATCATCATTTCCCTCTTTGTTCTCATCCTCTTGTTGTGCTTCACCTAAACCAGGGAGGATTGTCATCTTCTTCATTGTGTTCAACTTCAGACTCAAACTGGTCCTGTTTCATTTTGTTGCTATTGATACTGAGTGAGACATGCTGAATGTTTCGCTACTTTCCAAATCTAAACTCTCTGCCTTCCCTGACAAATTTGAAGATTTTCCATTGCACTGAATTTCCAATTGATTCCAAACTTTTCTCCCTTCTTGCTGTGTAATTTTTCTCTGATGTTCCTTTTTAGTGTGCCTGGCTTGTTTATACAGTTCATTTGCAACTTTAATTTATTTGTAGGGTTTAGCCTGAGACCTTGCAGAATTCAATTTTTCTGCTTTTATGGGTAAAAGATCATTGATTGCGAAACAACAACGACCAAAAGTGTTCAAAAATTCTGATCCATTAACTTCACTAGGTGGGGTCTACTGAGTTACAGTGATGCATCCTGGCATCACCAAGTAATGAATTCAAATCAGATATTACAAAGATTTGCCTTTATTACATTTATTGCTTTTTTGAATGCAATAAAAATAAGAAGCTAAAATATGGAAATCATAGGTGTGTATGTTTTGTGTAAACTAACTTGTGATTTTAGAATGGCATGCTGAGTTTTATATTTTCTATTGCTATACAGGCTTTCCCTGTACCTTTTCGTGTTCTGTTAAATAAACTTATATTGGGCAGCATCTTCCCCCCGTCGGGGGGCGGATGTGCAGGAAAGGGCACGAGCAGGTGGGTTCCCGATCTGCGCCCCTGGTCGGGGGCGCACTGCCATTTTACGTGGGCGGGCCAGTTAAGGCCCACCCAGCGTGACATCTGCCAGGAAGCGCTATGTGCCCCCTGTGCGGGCGGGGGGAATTCCCTGAGCCTGGAGTGTGCTCTTTCGTGCATGCGCGTGCACAGATCTCCCTGAGGCAAAGTGCTGCCTCAGGGAGATCAGCCCAGGTTTGAAAGTTTGATTAAAGATGAAAAAAAAATACTGACATGTCCATTCATGTGCCACTGTCACATGAGCTGGGACATGTCAATTTCTTTTATTTAGACATTTCAGAAAAATTTTAATACCCTCATGAAACTTCACCCCGTCCGTGAATGAGGTTTCATGTTTTTTCAGAAGCCCGCCTGGGCTCCCGGCCTGCCCGCCAACCTTAAGGTTGGACGGGCAGTTCCACTGATTACCTCAATTACTTTATTAGTGGCCTTAAGTGGCCGTTGACCAGGTCGGCAGGCGCGCAGCCGACTCGGCTCCGCGCGTGCCAACCTGAAAATGTAAATGACATCACCCCGCGTCATTTTATGTGTTGGCGAATGGGCCCCACACCCCGCTCGCCGACCGGAAGATGCAGCCCATTAATTGATTGAATGGTTAAAATTACAAATACTTATTTTCTAAATTTCATAAGATTACAATCTACATCGGATTTTGGAATTGAACTCATTGGCAAAAAAATGTTCAGTGTATGGGGCTGCATCCCAAAGGAAAACGATAGGCGGCGTCCCTAGCTTCCGCATGGCATGCCTGGTGATGTCATACTATAGATAATAATAGGATATAAAATTTGGGTTGAGGCTATACCACTCCTCTCTCAGAGGTGAACAGCATTTTGTATGTGACTTTTTTTCACATTCCAATATCTCACATTTGAAATGAGTAGCAATGGATACCTAGATTGGGGATGCTGAATGTTGTGCAATATGCCAGCATTAGTACAAACTTTCATTACTTCTCCCAAAAGTTATTACTTTGTCCTTGGAACTTTATTGAAAGTTCTTGTGATTTTATTGAAAGCACCCCCAAGAATTCCAAACCCAATCATTGTGAGAGAGTGGCTGCATGTTCTGGAAACCTGAAGCTAGGTAATATCACTGACATTATTAAGCGGCAAAGATACGGCATAATTATGCAGCTCTGTAGAAAAGTTCGCTTTATTATGACCAATACAGTTGCATTTGTTTGCGTTCTTTGAAATAAAAGCTTCTTCAATACAATATAGTTGAAATGTTTGTGTTACTAAACATGGGGCAAGATTTTTCAGTTGGCGTGCGGGGGCCGGGCCCGACACGCCGACGCATAAAATAACGCGTGATGACGTTGGGCGTGCGTCCTGACGTCATCGCGTTGTCTCGCGATGTTTCATTCAGCGGGCGCACGCCGGAGTCAGCTGCACGCCCACCGATATGTAAACGGCCTATTAAGACCATTAAGGAATTGATTAAGGCAACTGTTAACGCTGCCCATCCAACCTTAAGGTTGGCGGGCAGACGAAAAGGCCAAGCGGCCTTCGCGTTTTTTAGGAAACCTCATCAATGAGCGGGATGAGGTTTCCTAAAGCTTATATTAATTAAATTTTTTAAATTTCCTAAATATAAAAACATGTCCCATCTCATGTGACATAGTCACATGAGGGGACATGTTTCAATAAATTTTTAAACCATTTATTCATTAATTACAATAGCGATTCAATCTCCCTGAGGCAGCTGGCCCCAACTCTCTCTCCTCCCCCCGCCCGCACAGGTAGCGTTGAGCGCTATGGCTCACATCTTATGCTGGGCGGGCCTTAATTGCCCTGCCTGCGTAAAATGGTGGTGTGGAGCCGACCGCGCCCAAGCGCTTCCGCTGAGCCCGCCTGCCGCCTGAAATACTCAGGCCATGAAGTTTTAAATGAAAAGGAACTGTTGAAATGTTTATTGTTTCTTGGTCACTAGCCAATAAAGAGTGCTTGGAATTTAATAAACTCCAAATTAAAAGTCATGATAGATCAATATGGACCTATAATAATGCTGGTACAGTGTATAGTAACTGTATTAATTATGCACTGACCTGACATAACTCTACTCCAGATTCGTACCGAAAATTGCATTGTCATGAAATAGAAACGAGGGGCTGTTACAGATCAAACTGATTTTGAGAACATAGAGGTAAAGAAATCCTAAACACATACTATGTAAATTTAGAATTACTTGCCCTCATATGACTAGTCACTGGTAACATGGCAGATATAATGTACAGAATGTTGGGCAGTGTATCTTAAATTCAATCTGAAATCAATGACTCTGCATAAATTAGCTCTTGTATTCCTGGCATTTATATAAGGACCTGTCTTAAAAACTAGAAGCCTTTGCTCATTTCATAATTATCTAGATGACTGACATTCTGGTCACATATCTCTGATAGTACAGAGATCAAATTCTGAAACAGGACATCCTCAAATCCTCTTGACCTTATGGCTCTGGTTGTACTGAGCTCAGGAACAAGTTTTCTCTGAACCCTGTAAAAGAGAACTAAAATGTTCTATTATAAGCGAGGTACATTATATAAACAGAATAGAACAATGAAGTCTTGAAAAATGACAAGTTGGATCAGAATTTCCCACTCTTCAATCCACTTTTCTAAGCACCTTATCCACTTTTAGTCCCAAATTTAGATATAACTAACAAGCCAAACTGCTGAATGTATATAATTGAAGAGAATTTGAAGGTTGGGGTTCACTAATGTCCTTAATGGAAGGAATCCTGCTATACTTGCCCAGTCTGGTCTACATATGACACCAAGGTGGTTGGCTTTTAACTGCAAACTGAAGCAACCAGCAAGCCAGCCAGTTGTATCATGAGCTTAAAAGCAAAATACTGCGGATGCTGGAAATCTGAAATAAAAACAGAAAATGCTGGAAAAACTCAGCAGATCTGACAGCATCTGTGGAGAGAGAAACAGAGTTAACATTTCGAGTCCATATGACTCTTTTTCAGAAGAGGTCATATGGACCTGAAACGTTAGCTCAGTTTCTCTCTCCACAGATGCTGTCAGACCTGCTGAGTTTTTCAGTGTTTTTTGTTTTTATTTTGTATCATGAGCTTCTTTGGGCAGCTAGAGCTGAACAATAAATGCCAGGCTTTCCAGCAGCACCCACATGCTGAGAATGAGTAATAAGAGTCAATTTTCTTAGCAATCACCCACTATTGACTCTCCTTATACCTTTCAGAGTGATCCTATTTGTCTGCAGTATTTCAGATGGGGTTAACCACTCTGCCTACAGAGATGAAGGGAAATTAGAGCCTAAATTATCCAAAGGCAATCATATACATTTCCCAGCAACTCAAAGGGAATTTTTTTAAAAACTTTATTTTTAGAAAATTTACACTTCACATAAATACATACTTTCTCAGGGAATGAAATCCAAAAATTGGCCCAACAGATGGAAGGTTTCTTCAAATTTAACATATGAGGAATTGAATGCATCTGCTGTGTAGTGTAATTAATACCTTAAGACTTGCACTGCGTTAAAACACATGTCGAGATACAGCAGATAACATAACTGTGAGAGCTCTCCCTTTTTCTTCCTCAGTCCAGAGACCACAGAATAAAATTCCTCAGCTGCCTTATAGTTAACCTGCTAATTCTGTGATGACTTTTGCCAGATCATACCAGCTTGTTAGGTGCAATGATACATTCTTTCAGAGAAAGAAAGCTAGAAAAGGGTGCTTGTCTTTGATATTGACAGTAATCAATAGAAGCCCTGATTGTTTCAACATATGAAGTACTCTGCATGGAAACAAACATCAGTGTAAGAAATTAAAGAGAAAATATGTGCATTTTTGAATAAGACACTGAGGTAAAGCCATTTAGACTCTTAATGACAGATGACCATTACTTAGTAAATTCAAATTCAAAATAAACCACAGGCTGTATATTATGTGCCCCCACTGGGTGTGCTTTGGGCAGGGGGGCTCATAAAATAGGGCAGGTACCCAGCCCACCACCTTCCCTCCCATCCCTGAACTCACCCCCATAATATGTGGGTTGGGCAAGCACCAAAATTGGCAGCCAATTGACCCTGATAACACGCTGCCAATGCCATAAAATGTTTGGCATGGGCAGCTAGGCAGGAGCAGGCAGCCCGATATTTTTTGCGTCGTTCTTCAAAGGGTAGGAAGAATGGGGGTGGTTCACTCTTCAGGGGCTAACTTTTTCAAATCGTGGGGCGTGCCCACTTCCTTCCTACCTGCTTACAGCTTTAAAACCAAATGGTCCCTGCCCAAGACATAGACATACCTGCTCTGGGGATCCATGGGCCTTCTTCCTTCTTCCCCTGCAGTCCTGGCAGTTGCCACTGATGCGCTCTTGGCGCTGCTGGGACTGATGGAGCTGCCAGCCAATCAGATTAGCCATCAGCACCAGAGGGCAGGGCTTCTCCCCAGTGAGGGGTGGAAGTCCAACTTGGCCTTCCTTAAGCTGCCCTGTTGTGCTTTCTGGCTCCACACCGACTTTGCTTCCGGGATGGGAGTGGGGTGTAGGCGAGCCATCCGCGCCCCCATATTATTCAGCCTCACAAGTCTAGATTTTGGATTCAAATTGTTCCATGATGTGGCAACTTTGCATTTGTGTTTGGAACATTTGTGTTTAGTAACTTCAAGCTACATTTCTGTATTGTCTAGGTGAGTAAGGTCAAGGACATCAAAGCAGATTTGAATTTGTTAGTTAGGGTTATGAAATGAGTTGCCATTTCTAATTTACTTGCAGAGTTTCATGTAGACTTGATCCAATTTTAACAATTGCTAGCACACAAGCTAAATATGCATGGTCATTGTGTCATTTGCCACTAGGGCAGGGATTTGATAGATTTACAAGAGAAGCCATGAAACCATCATGAAAATGCTTTGGTCTGCCACAAATGGTTTATTTTTGAGTTGTTTATCCTTTGTTTACTTGATTGGCTGGTTAGTCAGTTTTCACATGTTTTTTAAATTCACTTGAGAGTGTATGGATTTAATAACTGCAAAAGCAGCTGGGCCATAAGAAACTTGAAGTTTCTCTACCCTGCCCATTCAGGTGCACTTGGGAAAACTAAAGAAAGAGATATTTTCTCAAATGAAGGACACTGAAGTGCAGACTGGCGCAGAAAAAAATCTCTGGTTTCAGATATAATACCTTAATCCTTTGTATGAAGTTGGGCTTCATCTGCAGGCAACTTTTAATGGAAATTTCCATTTCATTTTAATGATAATCCACATGATAGCTTTACTGTATAGCATTGCAGCCAAGATTTAGTATTGCCACAAATGTTTTTGTTTCTCTTAAAGACAGAAGTGCTTTTTGCGGTGATTAAGGGGAGAGATATTGGTATTAAGCATCCAAGATCAGATATAACCTTTGAACAAGCAGTATACCCTAACCCCAATTCAGAAAGAACTGTACCATGTGACCTTTTCATGCCAACCCTTCTGTAGTTTCTCTTTGTGAGTTTGCTTACCTAGTGTGGATTAGTGCTGAATCAAATGCAATTTTGTGCTTAGGCCCTTCTGCAATTGATTTTTAGAATTATATTAAGTCTGCCCAGATTCATTTCATGTAGAATCTTTACAACCAGAAAAAAGAGATGCTTTTCATCCCAATTATCCATTTTAGGCTACCACTGAAGACCAATTTCATCCTCAGGATATCTCTATTTAATTATACACAGATTTTATGAACTGAATTTAATGGAGGCAATGGGGGTGTTGCCCGCTGGCTGGAGAGCCGGTGAGAACACTGTTGCCTCTTTTTGGGAAGGCCCACACGTTAAGTGCCAGTCAGGCAATTCGCTGGACAGTGGCAGGCCTTCCCCAGTATTAAGGACCCCAGGGGCAGAAGGACTGAAGCTTTTCATTGTTCAGCAGTGCCAGTGGGAATAGGCTGAGCAACCCTGGTCACAGGTATATGATGGCGGGGAGTCAGCAACATAGTCAAACGGATGGCTCTCAGCATGCCCTCTCCACACCTTCCTGATGCCGGGTCTCTTGAACTGGCCTTTGAAGTAAACTTGACTGGCTTTGCTTTTCAGGATTCCCACATAGCGAGTCCCTCATTTGCCTCTGGGTGAATACCAGTGGCAGTGGAATGTGGTCCTCAAGTGGACATTACTTGCCCACTTAAAGGCCTCAATTGGCAGCGAGGCAGGAAAGCTGTCCATGAGCCTTCCTGATCTGTACAAGTCTAAATAAAACATTGTGGTAGGGTTCAAGGAATCTTTCTAACTTCAAGACTTCTGCACAGACCAGGCGTTTCCAGACATGGCTTCACTGGTAGGCACTCCCCTTGGATTACTGCATAACTTGAAGAATGAACATAAGGTTTCCAAGACAAGCTGCTGAAAAAGACAAAGGGAGGAGGGGGAGAAGGGCTCTCAGTAGGAGGCCATATCCATCCACGGTGCTGAGGAAGCAATTCTTCTGAACCTTAGTGGTGAACAGGGTGTGTGATGCCTCCATTCAGTAAGGAGGACCTCACTGAAATCTGCCACCTGCAGTCCCAAGTGTGATTTCAGAGCAAGATGAGGACCACGTTACCAGTTGCTGTGAAGGTGACCATGGCCATGAACCTTTATGTATCTAGCTCCTTCCAGGTTGGAGCTGGAGATATTTGCAAATCTCACAGTTTTCCTGTCCCCTGTTGCAAATTAGCATAGGGACGCGAAAATAAGGGAAGTAAACACGTGGCTAAAGGAGTGGTGCGGGAAAGAGGGGTTCCATTTTGTGGGGCACTGGCATCAGTATTGGAACAGGAGGGATCTGTACCGTTGGGACGGTCTCCACCTGAACCGATCTGGGACCAATGTTCTAGCGAAAAGAGTAAATAGGGTGGTCAACAGGACTTTAAACTAGAAAGTGGGGGGGGGAGGGAAGGGTAAAACTCCAAGAAGTATGACTAATGGGAAACAAAGCAGCAGGTTAGCGTGTGGGGGGGTGGATTCAACTTCATGGAAAATTATGAAAAAACTGAAAAGAAAGGAGAGCCCAGGAGAGGCTATTAAAGTCTCCAGAACACAAAATAGGACAGAGTGTTTGGAAAGGGCTAGGAATCTAAATTCAAGCACATCAGATAAAGAGACAACAATGAGAAAGGGGACAGGAAATACAGGACTGAAGGTGTTGTATCTGAATGCACGCAGTATACGAAATAAGGTAAATGAGCTCGTGGCGCAGATTGAAATTGGCAGGTATGATGTGTTGGGCATTACGGAGACATGGCTGCACGGGGATCAGGACTGGGAGCTAAATATCCAAGGATATACATCCTATCGAAATGATAGGCAGGTTGGCAGAGGAGGTGGGGTTGCTTTGTTAGTAAGAAATGAAATTAAATCGATAGCAAGAAATGATGTAGGATCAGATGATGTAGAATCTGTGTGGGTAGAGTTGAGGAACCGCAAAGGTAAAAAAACATAATGGGAGTTATGTACAGGCCTCCGAACAGTAGTCAGGATGTGGGGCACAAGATACACCAAAAGATAGAAAAGGTGTGTAAGGAAGGCAAGGTTACAGTGATCATGGGGGATTTCAATATGCAGATAGACTGGGAAAATCAGGTTGGTAGTGGATCCCAAGAAAAGGAATTTGTGGAATGTCTATGAGATGGCTTTTTGGAGCAGCTTGTGGTGGAGCCCACTAGGGAACAGGCAATTCTAGATTTAGTGATGTGTAATGAGGCAGATTTGATAAGGGAGCTTAAGGTGAAGGAACCCTTAGGAGGAAGTGACCATAATATGATAGAATTTACCCTGCAATTTGAGAGGAAAAAGCTGGAATCAGATGTAACGGTTGAATAAAGGCAACTACAGAGGCATGAGGGAGAAGCTGGCCAGAATTGACTGGGAGATGAGCCTAACAGGAAAGACAGTGGAACAGCAATGGCAGGAGTTTCTGGGAGTAATTTGGGAGACACAGCAAAAATTCATCCCTAGGAAGAAGAAGCATACTAAAGGGAGGACGAGGCAACCATGGCTGACAAGGGAAGTCAGGGACAGCATAAAAGCTAAAGAGAAAGCATACAATGCGGCGAAGAGCAGTGGGAAACCAGGGGATTGGGAAGCCTACAAAGACCAACAGAGGACAACTAAAAAAGAAATAAGGAGGGAGAAGATTAAATATGAGGGTAAACTAGCCAGTAATATAAAAGAAGATTGCAAGAGTTTTTTTAGATATATAAAGGGTAAGAGTGAGGCAAAAGTGGACATTGGGCCGCTGGAAAATGACGCTGGAGAAGTAGTAGTGGGGAACAAAGAAATAGCGGAGGAACTGAATAGGTACTTTGCGTCAGTCTTCACAGTGGAAGACATGAGTGACATCCCCAAAGTTCAAGAGAGTCAGGGGGCAGAGGTAAGTATGGTGGCCATTACCAAGGAGAAGGTGCTAGGAAAACTGAAAGGTCTGAAGGTGGATAAATCACCTAGACCAGATGGATTACACCCCAGAGTTCTGAAGGAGATAGCTGAAGAGATAGTGGAGGCGTTAGTGATGATCTTTCAGGAATCATTAGAGTCAGGGAGGGTCCCAGAGTACTGGAAAATCGCTAATGTAACCCCCCTGTTTAAGAAGGGAGTGAGGCAAAAGACGGGAAATTACAGGCCAATTAGCCTGACCTCGGTCATTGGTAAGATTTTAGAGTCCATTATTAAGGATGAGATTTCAGAATACTTGGAAGTGCATGGTAAAATTGGGCAAAGTCAGCATGGTTTCATCAAGGGGAGGTCACATGCCTGACAAATCTGTTAGAATTCTTTGAGGAGGTAACGAGTAGGTTAGACGAAGGAGAGCCAATGGGATGTTATCTACTTGGACTTCCAGAAGGCCTTTGACAAGGTGCCGCACAGGAGGCTGCTCGGTAAGATAAGAGCCCATGGTGTTAGAGGCAAGGTACAAGCATGGATAGAAGATTGGCTGTCTGGCAGGAGGCAGAAAGTGGGGATAAGGGGGTCCTTCTCAGGATGGCGGCCGGTGACTAGTGGAGTTCCGCAGGGGTCAGTGTTGGGACCACAACTTTTCACTTTATACATTAATGATCTAGATGAAGGAACTGAGGGCATCCTGGCTAAGTTTGCAGATGATACAAAGATAGGTGGAGGAACAGGTAGTATTGAGGAGGCGGGGAGGCTGCAGAAGGGTTTGGACAGGTTAGGAGAATGGGCAAAGAAGTGGCAAATGGAATACAACGTGGGGAAGTGTGAGGTCATGCACTTTGGTAGGAAGAATAGAGGCATAGACTATTTTCTAAATGGGGAGAGAATTCAGAAATCTGGAGTGCAAAGGGACTTGGGAGTCCTAGTCCAGGATTCTCTTAAGGTTAATTTACAGGTTGAGTCGGTAGGAAGGCAAATGCAATGTTGGCATTTATTTTGAGAGGACTAGAATATAAAAGCAGGGATGTGCTGTTGAGGCTTTATAAGGCTCTGGTCAGACCACATTTAGAATATTGTGAGCAATTTTGGGCCCCATATCTCAGGAAGGATGTGGTGGCCCTGGAGAGGGTCCAAAGGAGGTTCACGAGAACGATTCCAGGAATGAAAGGCTTAACATATGAGGAACGTTTGAGGACTCTGGGTCTATACTCGATGGAGTTTAGAAGGATGAGGGGGCATCTGATTGAAACTTACAGAATACTGAAAGGCCTGGATAGAGTGGACATGGGGAAAATGTTTCCATTAGTAGGAGAGACTAGGACCCGAGGGCACAGCCTCAGAGTAAAGGGAAGACCTTTTAGAACAGAGATGAGGAGAAACTTCTTTAGCCAGAGAGTGGTGAATCTATGGAATTCATTGCCACAGAAGGCTGTGGAGGCCAGGTCATTGAGTATATTTAAGACCGAGATAGCTAGGTTCTTGATTGGTAAGGGGATCAAAGGTTACGGGGAGAAGGCGGGAGAATGGGGTTGAGAAACTTATCAGCCATGATTGAATGGCGGAGCAGACTCGATCAGCCGAATGGCCTAATTTCTGCTCCTATGTCTTATGGTCTTATGGTCTTATAAGGGAAGTCACTGATGCTTATTTATTGAGACCTAACTACATTTAATCCCCAGAGAAAAGCAGGTGGAGCGAGTGCACAGCTTTGCTAGGATTACAGGCTTCCTCATGGTGCAGGGTGCCATTAATTGCAACACTTTGCTTTGCAAGCACTGCATTTCAACTCTGTCCAATACAGGAACCAAAAGGAATTCCACTCCCTCAACATTCACCTGTTGTGTGATCGTAGGTAACGATTCATGCAATTCAATGCCTGGTATCCTGGCAGCAGTCATGATGTCGTCATTCTGCAGCGATCCACTGTTTTGGCTGCATTTGAGCCACCATGGCAAATCAAAGGCTGTCTACTGAGCAACAGCGGCTATCTGCTGAACATGTGATGAATGACTCAAGTGTGCAACCCATGCACACATGTGCAACAGAAGCACCCAGTATACAATGAAAACTATGCTGCCACACAAAATATGATAGAGCAGACTAGTGGTATGCTGAAACAAGAGTTCAAAAGTGCTAAGTGCGTGATGGTGAGGTAATATATTAGGGTTAAGCAGTGATGGACAAAGATTGTTGGTGGATGAGTGATGGCATGTAGTGAATTAAGCAGTGGATGAGATTAGTAATGCTATTTGGAGATGAACTCACTGACCTCGACAACTCATGTGAGATTGTTAAATTTCTCCCTGCAGTGCATCTGTGTTCTTGGAGCAACCTTCTGGGCATTGATCTCCATTACTACTTGTTCCTATTGCCTCCTGAGCATTTGCAGGGCTTCCTCCCTGTGGATATAGAACATCTCCCCCCTTTCCACCAATATGTTTTCAAATGACTCCCACCACTTGTTGCAGCCACAATGCACCTTCCCTTTTAACACTGCCTTCAAGTACCACTAGCCACTTATGGTAGCAGGCCGCAGGCTGGTGCACGCAGCCAATGAACCGCAGAGATAGTAATATGGTTGCTCATTGTAATTGTGTAAAACAGCTAGGCAGCTTGAATTTAACATGCTACCTACAATTCGACAAACGGGCACAGGTTTATTGTGCACCCTGATTCCCATACTCATTTTCAGAGTTAACCCGTTCCTCCCCTGCTATCTCTTAGAAAGGGGATAGTACCTTATGGAAATGTATTTTCTGAAATAAAATTGAAATAGCACACAGGACAGAAGGGACTGATTTTTCAGATGCATGGTTTTCTATCCAATGTATCATTTTTCCTAAGTTTTTCCACAAAAGCCATTGGGCATTTTCCACATATTCTGAGTAAAACTGCAGCAAGTAGAGTTTGGAACCAATCACATTGCAATTATATTCTGGTAGACTGCAAAGGAATGCAATTTGCACCACATGTTGGACTCATGCCCACCACCCCACAGGGTAAGTTACTGTTTGCCAATTGTGTGATGCTGAGAAGGCAGTGAACAAAGACTTGACAGTGAGAGAAAGGGAAAGAGAAAGATCATTGCTCATCCAATGGTTATTCTCAGGCACTGCTTAAAGCTAGCTTGCACCTCTTAAAGGGGAGGTGCAAAGTGGCTGGAACAGGCACTGGGAATCCATTGTAAGCTAAATCTGACCTGGGAAACATTGATTAATGGCAAAATGTGGTTAGAGTGGGCTCCAAGGTTATCAGATGCTGCTCTGGAGGCCTCGCTGAAGGTGTTGGAAAAGAGGAGAGATGTCCTGTATCCACAGGGACAGGAGGCCCTCTAGACACACACAAAGGCATGTTGAACATCACTTGGAGGAAGCACTGAGGGTGGCAAGGGCACAGAATTTACTTTGGGTGGGGGACTTCAATGTCCATCATTGAGAGTGGCTCGGTCGCACCACTACTGACCAAGATGGCCGAGTCCTAAAGGACATAGCTGCTAGACTGGGTCTGCGGCAGGTGTTGAGGGAACCAACAAGTGGGAAAAACATACTTGACCTCATCCTCACCAACCTGCCTGCCGCAGATGCATCTGTCTATGACAGTATCGGTAGGAGCAACCACCGCACAGTCATTGTGGAGACTAAGCCCTGCCTTCACATTGAGGATACCTTCCATCGTGTTGTGTGGCACTACCACTGTGCTAAATGGGATAAATTTCGAACAGATCTAGCAACTCAAGACTGGGCATCCATGAGGTGTTGTGGGCCATCAGCAGCAGCAGAATTATACTCGAACACAATATGTAACCTCATGACCTGGCATATCCCCTACTCTACCATTACCATCAAGCCAGGGGATCAACCTTGGTTCAATGTAGAGTTCAGGAAGGCATGCCAGGAGAAGCACCAGGCATAGCTAAAAATGAGATGTCAACCTGGTGAAGTTATAAAGCAGGACTACTTGCGTGCCAAACAGCATAAGCAGCAAGTGATAGACAGGGCTAAGCGATCCCGCAACCAACGGATCAGATCTAAGCTCTGCAGTCCTGCCACATCCAGTCGTGAATGGTGGTGGACAATTAAACAACTCACTGGAGGAGGAGGCTCTGCAAATATCCTCATCCTCAATGATGGAGGAGCCCAGCACAGCAGTGAAAAGGATAAGGCCGAAGCATTTGTTACAATCTTCAGCCAGAAGTGCCGAGTGGATGATCCATCTCGGCCTCCTCCGGAGGTCCCCAGTATCACAAATGCCAGTCTTCAGCCAATTCGATTCACTCCACATGATATCAAGAAACGGCTGAACGTACTGGATACTGCAAAGGCTATGGGCACTGACAATATTCTGGTAATAGTACTGAAGACGTGTGCTCCTTAACTTGCCGCACCCCTAGCCAAACTGTTCCAGTATCTGGCATCTACCCAGCTATGTGGAAAATTGCCCATGTACGTCCTATACACAAAAAGCAGGACAAATCCAACTGGCCAATTATCACCCCATCAGTCTACTCTCGATCATCAGTAAAGTAATGGAAGGGGTCATCAACAGCACTATCAGGTGGCACTTGCTTAGCAATAACCTGCTCACTGATGCCCAGTTTGGGTTCCGCCAGGGCCACTCAGCTCCTGACCTCATTATAGCCTCGGTTCAAACATGGACAAAAGAGCTGAACTCCCGAAGTGAGGTGAGAGTGACTGCCCTTGCCATCAAGGTAGCATTTGACCAAGTGTGGCATCAAGGAGCTCTAGCAAAACTGGAGTCAATGGGAATCAGGGGGAAAGCTCCCTGCTGGTTGGAGTCATACCTAGCACAAAGGAAGATGGTTGTGGTTGTTGAAGGGCAGTCATCTCAGCTCCAGGACATCACTGCAGAAGTTCCTCAGGATAGTGTCCTCAGCCCAACCATCATCAGCTGCTTCATCAATGACCTTCCTTCCATCATAAGGTCAGAAGTGGGGATGTTCGCTCATGTTTACACAATGTTCAGCACCATTCGCAACTCCTCAGATGCTGAAGCAGTCCATGTCCAAATACAACATGATCTGGACAATATCCAGGCTTGGGCTGGCATGTGGCAAGTAACATTTGTGCCACACAAATGACAGACAATGACCATCTCCAACAAGAGAGAATCCAACCATCGCCCCTTGATGTTCAATGGCATTACCATCACTCAATCCCCTACTATCAACATCCTGGGGATTACCATTGACCAGTAACTGAACTGGACTACCCATGTCAATACTATGCCTACAAGAGCAGGTCAAAGGCTAGGAATCGTGCAATGAGTAACTCACCTCCTGACTCCCCAGAGCCTGTCCACAATCTACAAGGCACAAGTCAGGAGTGTGATGGAATACTCCCCACTTGCCTGGATGAGTGCAGTTCCCACAGCACTCAAGAAGCTTGACACTGTCCAGGACAAAGCAGTCCACTTGATTGGCACCACATCCACAAACATTCACTCCTCCACCACCGATGCACAGTAGCAGCAGTGTGTACCATCTACAAGATGCACTGCAGGAATTCACCAAGGCTCAGTCAACAGCACCTTTCAAACCCACAAACACCACTATCTAGAAGGACAAGGGCAGTGTTTTGATGGGTGGGAACACCACCACCTGGAAGTTCCCCTCCAAGTCACTCACCATCCTAACTTGGGAATATATTGCCGTTCCTTCACTGCTGCTGGGTCAAAATCCTGGAACTCCCTTTCTAACAGCACTGTGGATGTACCTACACCACATGGACTGCAGCCATTCAAGAAGGCAGCTCACCACCACCTTCTAAAGGGCAACAAGGGATAGGCAAAAAATGCTGGCCCAGCCAGCGAAGCCAACATACCGTGAATGAATAAAAAAAATTATACTCACTGAAACACTTTCTTCCCTCTTGCAGGAGAAACTGGCTCACAAATGGAGGCAGTAAGAGCTAACTGGAGTGGACAGTTGCATCTATAGGCACAAAAACAAAAATAGCTGGAAAAACTCAGCAGGTCTGACAGCATCTGTGGAGAGGAAGACAGAGTTAACGTTTTGAGTCCGTATGACTCTTCATCAGAACTGAAGAGAAATAGAAATGAGGTGAAATATAAGCTGTTTAAGGGGGGTGGGACAGGTGGAGCTGGATAGAGGGCCAGTGATAGGTGGAGGCAAAGGAGAGATTGCCAAAGATGTCATAGACAAAAGGACAAAGGGGTGTTGACGTGATATTAGCTAAGGAATGTGCTAATGGGAACATTAAGGGTAGAAAGCAGGATGAGCAAGTGACAGATGGCCCTACTGGGAGTGGGGTGGGGGGAAGGGATTTAAATAGGCTAAAAGGTGGAGGTAAAACAATGGATGGAAATAAAAAAATTTTTAAATAATAGAAATAGGTGGGAAAAGAAAAATATATTAAAAAAAAATAACAATTATTAGAAAAAAGGGGATCAGAAAGGAGGTGGGGATGGAGGAGAGAGTTCATGATCTGAAGTTGTTGAACTCAATGTTAAGTCCGGAAGGCTGTAAAGTGCCTAATCGGAAGATGAGGTGCTGTTCCTCCAGTTTGCGTTGAGCTTCGCTGGAACATTGCAGCAGGCCAAGAACAGACATATGGGCATGAGAGCAGAGTGGTGTGTTGAAATGGCAAGTGACAAGGAGGTCTGGGTTATGCTTGTGGACAAACCAAAGGTATTCCGCAAAGCGGTCACCCAATCTGCGTTTGGTTTCTCCAATCTAGAGGAGACCGCATTGGGAGCAGCAAATGCGGTAGACTAAATTGAGGGAAGTGCAAGTGAAGTGCTGCTTCACTTGAAAGGAGTGTTTGTGCCCTTGGATGGTGAGTAGGGGGAAAGTAAAGGGGCAGGTGTTGCACCTTCTGTGGTTGCATGGGAAGGCGCCATGGGAGGGGGTTGAGGTGTAGGGGGTGATGGAGGGGTGGACCATGGTGTCCCGGAGGGAACGGTCTCAACAGAATGCTGACAGGGGGGTGAAGGGAAGATGTGTTTGGTGGTGGCATCATGCTGGAGTTGGCGGAAATGGCGGAGGATGATCCTTTGAATGCAGAGGCTGGTGGGGTGATAAGTGAGGACATGTGGAAGCCTATCATGGTTCTGGGAGGGAGAAGAAGGTGAGGGCAGATGCGCGGGAGATGGGCCGGACACAGTTGAGGGCCCTGTCAACACCGTGGGTGGAAAACCTCGGTTCAGGAAGAAGGAAGGCATGTCAGAAGAACTGTTTTCGAAAGTGGCATCATTGGAACAGGTGCAACGGAGGCAAAGGAAATGAGAGAATGGGATGGAGTCCTTACAAGAAGCGGGGTGTGAGGAGCTGTAGTCGAGACAGCTGTGGGAGTCGGCGGGCTTGTAATGAATATTGGTGGACAGTCTATCACCAGAAATTGAGACAGAAAGGTCAAGGAAGGGAAGGGAAGTGTCAGTGATGGACCATGTGAAAATGATGGAGGCGTGGAAATTGGAAGCAAAATTAATACATTTTTCCAGGTCCAGACAAGAGCATGAAGCGGCACTGAAGCAGTCATCAACGTACCGGAGAAAGAGTTATGGGAGGGTGCCTGAGTAGGACTGGAACAAGGAATGTTCCACGTACCCCATAAAGAGACAGGCATAACTGGGGCCAATGTGGGTACCCATAGCCACACCTTTTATTTGGAGGAAGTGAGACGAGTTTAAGGAGAAATTGTTCAGCGAGAGAACAAGTTCAGCCAGACAGAGGAGAGTGGTGGTGGATGGAGATTGTTCAGGCCTTTATTCGAGGAAGAAGCGGAGAGCCCTCAGACCATCCTGGTGGGGGATGGAGGTGTAGAGGGATTGGATGTCCATGGTGAAGAGGAGGCGGTTGGGGCCAGGGAACTGGAAATTATTGATATGTTGTAGGACGTCAGAGAAATCGCGGATGTAGGTGGGAAGAGACTGGACACGGGGAGAGAGAATGGAGCCAAGATAGCAAGAAATGAGTTCCGTGAGGCAGGAACAGGCTGACACGATCAGTCTGCCGGGACAATCCTGTATGTGGATTTTGGATAGGATGTAGAAGTGGGCCGTCCGAGGTTGAGAGACTATGAGGTTGGAAGCTGTGGAGGGAAGATCTCCAGAGGAGATGAGGTCAGTGACAGGCCTAGAAACAATAGCGCTACATGCATCTACAGGTCCTGATAACAATAGAAGAGACAGTGCTGTCTATGTTGGGATGGCCATTGCTGAGGATGAGACTATCAAAGAAGACAATATCCTCATACCTAAATAAAAACAGAAACAGAAATACCTGGAAAAACTCAGCAGGTCTGGCCGCATCGGCGGTGAAGAGTACAGTTGACGTTTCGAGTCCTCATGACCCTTCAACAGAACTTCTGTTGAAGGGTCATGAGGACTCGAAACGTCAACTGTATTCTTCTCCGCCGATGCTGCCAGACCTGCTGAGTTTTTCCAGGTATTTCTGTTTCTGTTTTTGTTTTGGATTTCCAGCATCCGCAGTTTTTTGTTTTTATCCTCATACCTAACCCTTCTTCTCACATCTCACTACACATTTTTTTCTGATTTACAAGCCACAGATCATATAAACATAAGACTCTTAATTTTCAACCCCTCCTTGCATCACCACCTTAAAGGGGGTGGCGTAGTTAGGGGAATAGATGCTGTTCTCTGCAGCAAAGACAAAGAGTCCCAAAGGCTGTACTGCCTACCTGGTGCCAAAGTTAAGGACATCCCTTCTGGGCTGGAGAGGAACTTGGAGTGGGAGGTGAAGTACCCAGTTTTTGTGGTCCACGTAAGTACCAATGACATAGGTAGAACGAGGAAAGAGGTTTTGCTGAGGGACCACGAGCAGATCGGGGCTAAATTGAAAAGCAGAACCACAAAGATAATAACCTCCGGATTACTACCTGATCCGTGTGCAAATTGGCGTAGGGTAAATTAGTTTAGAGAGGTAAATGCATGGCTCAAAGATTGGTGTGGGAGAAATGGATTCAGATTCATGGGGCACTGGCACAAATATTGGGGAAGAAGAGGGCTGTTCCGTTGGACGGGCTTCATTTGAACCATGCTGGGTCCAGTGTCCTGGTGAATCATGTAACTAGGGTTATAGATAGGGCTTTAAACTAATTAGACGGGGGGAGGGTTCAATTGAAGGGAAGTTTAGAAAATCAAAAATAAACGAGAGAGCTGAAGTGCAGGGTAGTGAAGAGGTGAATGATAATCAGGAAGGGGCAGAAAATATAAGCAAAAGAGTGCAGCAGAAATTATAACCAGAATGAGTAATAATGGTAAAAAGTCAAAGCTTAAGGCTCTTAATCTGAATGCACGCAGCATTTGTAACATGATAGATGAGTTGATGGTACAAATAGAAATAAATGGATATGACTTGATAGCTATCACAGAGACGTAGTTGCAGGGTGACCAAGACTGGGAGCTCAATATTCAAGGGTATTCGACATTCCAGAAAACTAGGCAAAAAGGAAAAGGAGGTGGGTAGCTTTGTTAATAGAGGAAGGTATCAGTGCGGTGGTGAGTGGTGATATCGGTGCAATAGATCGTGATGTGGAATCACTTTGGGTGGAACTAAGGAATAGCAAGGGGAAGAAGTCACGGGTGGGAGTCGTCTTTCGGCCCCCGAAGAGTTGCCTCACTGAAGGACAAAGTATAAATCGGGAAATAATGGAGGCATGTAAGAAGGGTGCTACAATTGTCATGGATGATTTTAATCTGCATATTGACTGGACAAATCAGATTGGCAGGGGTAACATCCAATGCGAATTTGGAGAGTGCATCAGGGATTGTTTTTTAGAGCAATACATTGCAGAACCTACCCAGGAACAGGCTATTTTAGATCTAGTAATGTGTAATGAGGTGGGATTAATAAGAGATCTCGTAGTTAAGGGTCCTCTAGGGGGTAGCGATCACAACATGGTAGAACTTCAAATTCAGTTTGAGGGCGAGCAACTTGGACCTCAAACTTAAATAAGGGCAATTACAGAGGTATGAAGAAAAAGGTATCTAAAGCCAGCTGGGAAAATAGACTAAGGGGAAGATCAGTGGATGGGCAGTGGCAGACACTTAAGCAGATATTTCACAACGCTCAGCAAAAATTAATCCTGGTCAAAAAGAAGGACTCGATGAAAAGAATGAACCAATCTTGGTTAACAAAGGCAATCAAGGAGAGTATCCAATCAAAAACTAAGGCATACAAAGCGGCGAAAATTAGTGAGAGGCCAGAGGATTGGGAATTTTTTAGGAATGAGCAGCGGATGACTAAAAAGCTAATAAAGAGGGAGAAATTTGATTATGAAAGTAAATTGGCAAGAAATATAAAAACAAACAGCAAGAGCTTCTACGGGTATACAAAAAGAGAGTAGCTAAAGTGAGCGTGGGACCCTTGGAGGATGCAACTGGAGAATTGATAATGGGGAACAGGGAAATGGCAGATAATTTAGACCAATATTTTGCATCGGTCTTCACAGTGGAGGACATTATAAACATTCCAAAGGTACCAGATAAGCAAGCAGCTAATGGGAGGAAAGATCTTGTAACAGTCTCTATCACGAGGGACAAAGTATTTGAGAAACTAATGGGACTAAAGGCAGACAAGTTGCCAGGTCCTGATGGCCTGTATCCAAGGGTTTTAAAGGAAGTGGTTGCAGAGATAGTGGATGCATTGGTCTAAGTATTCCAGAACTCACTGGATTCCAGGATGGTCCCAGCGGATTGGAAAGCCGCTAATGTGACACCCCTGTTCAAGAAGGAAGGGAGACAAAAAGCAGGAAACTATAGGCCAGTCAGCCTAACATCTGTCGTTGGGAAAATGCTAGAGTCCATTATTAAGGAAGAAATAGCAGAACATTTAGAAAAGCTTAATGCAATCAAACAGAGTCAACATGGTTCTGTGAAAAGGAAATCATGTTAGACAAAATTGCTAGCGTTCTTTGAGAATATAACAAGCAGAGTTGACAAAGGGGAACCGGTAGATGTAGTGTATTTGGATTTCCAGAAGGCATTTGATAAGGTGCCACATAAAAGGTTATTGCACAAGATAGGAGCTCACGGTATTGGGGTAATGTATAGCATGGATTGAAGATTGGTTAACACACAGAAGATAGAGAGTCAGGATTAATGGGTCTTTCTCAGATTGGAAAGACGTAACTAGTGGAGTGCCTCAAGTATCAGTCCTAGGGCCTCAATTATTTATTATCTATATTAATGACTTGGAAGAGGGGGCAGAGTGTAATGCATCCAAATTTGCTGATGATACAAAAATAGGTGGGAGGGCATATTGTGATGAGGACATAAGGAATCTGCAAGGGGATATAGCTAGGTTGAGTGAGTGGGCAAAAGCTTGTCAGATGGAGTTTAATGTAGGAAAGTGTGAGGTCATGCACTTTGATAGGAAAATTCAAAAGGCAGACTATTATTTAAATGGAAAGAGAGTCCATAAAAGTGCAGCACAGAGGGATCTGGGTGTTTTTGTGCATGAAACACAAAAAGTTAGCATGCAGGTGCAGCAAGTAATTAAGAAGGCCTGTATTGCTAGGGCCTTGGAGTTTAAAAATAGGGAAGTCTTGTTATAACTGTATAGGGTGTTGGTGAGGCCACACCTGGAGTACTGTGTACAGTTTTGGTCCCCGTATTTAAAAAAGGATATACTGCCATTGGAGGCAGTTCAAAAGAGATTCACTAGACTGATTCCCGGGATGAAGTGGTTGACTTAAGAAGAACGGCTAAACAGGTTAGGCCTTTATTCATTAGAGTTTAGAAGAATGAGGGGTGATCTTATTGAAACGTACAAGATTCTGAGGGGGCTTGACAGGATAAATGTTGAGAAGATGTTTCCACTAGTGGGGGAATCTCGAACTAGAGGACATAGTTACAGAATAAGGCAACACTCATTTAAAACTGAGATGCGAAGGAATTTCTTCTTTCAGAGGGTAATGAATGTCTGGAAATCTCTACCTCAGAGAGTTGTGGAGGCTAGATCACTGAAAGTATTTAAAGAAGAGGTAGATAGATTTTTGAAATATGGGGGAATTGAGGTCTATGAAGAGCTGGCATGAAAGAGGGGTTGAGGCCCGGGGCAGATCAGCCATGATCTTATTGAATGGCAGGGCAGGCTTGAGGGGCCAAATGGCCTGCTCCTATTTCTTATGTTCTTATCCTTGGGTCTTTCTTCTTTCAGATCTCAAGAGGTACAAGCTAGGCAAGCAGTGGAGGAACAGCATGAAGACAGTGATGATGAAAACAGGACACCGTTAATTGATTTCACACTCAGCCACCAGCTCAGATGTTGGCACTACACCTTAGAGGAAAGCAGAGAGACAGGATCTGCACATGGTGAGACACCGGGTATGAATGGCCTGCAGTACAGCAGGGCAAGGATCGCTCAGGTGTCCGCTTGCTGAAGGGATAGCACACTGGTCCTGCTGCAGGAGACTCAGTTGAGCACTTTGATGGGGCGGTCTACATAAGAACGCAAATTGAGACATTGGGACAGGTATCTTCCAGACAGCCTGCGGTCAACATCGAGGGGCATGGAGGAGTCCAGCATTAACTTAGCACAGGGCTTTGTGCAGATCTTGGGGCCCATTCTTGAAAACATGGAACAGGTGACTAACCCCATCAGTGGACTTGTGGACCCAACCATAATGGCCAAATTTTCAACTTCCTTCGCAGGACAAGCTACTTCCAGCAGAAATCTGAGTGCTGCAATGGAAGCTCAGCCTGATGTTATGTAAGATCAGCCTAAATTTAAAGATAGGAGAAACCTGAAGGATGGTTTGGCTTCCTTGCAAAGGGTAAGGAAGAGAAGCAGCAAAGACAACAGTTGGTAGTGGAGGAAAAATAAAGCCATGGGTTATCTTTTCTCTCCAGGATTATCTTAAAATAGAAGGTTTATATTTGTACCTATGTTCTTACACTATTGTGAAAACTGTGCTAAAACACTTATTGTAAGTTTACTTTGCTTTGCTTCTGTCTCTTTCTCCTATAAAACTTCGTCCCACTCAAAAATGACACCTAGGTTTGTAAAACCGAAGTCAATGATTTAAAATGCTATTGAAACCCTGTTTTCAAAATGTCCATCACTGAGATAGTGTTTACCTGGTTGCATTAAGGGGCAGTTCTCTGTCAAAGAAAGATATATATTGCAGTCAATGTATGCAGATCGTCTGCAATATCATTAATCTGTACCATCCCTTGCAAAATAGTGCTTAATGCTGACAATGGACACAAAGCCACAAAGAATATAATTCCACTCTCTACCATTGTCATCCATCATATTAATGAGACCAAAAACATCATTTTAGAGAAATGGTCCAGCTGTGCACACACTGCTGGAAAGATATTTTCACTAGCAAGAAGATGATTTTAAAAAAAGACTCAATTAATCCTTAGCATTGCACAATATCATTCTCTCGCAAAGTAAGAGAATATATGGCTTACACATTTTTATTTATTAAGAGAATATATTAACAATGTGAATTGTTCTGTGATTCCATTTATTCCAGATTCTATTATATCTTTTGAATCATAATTCTGCAAGCAAATGGAAAATGCACATGGTTTCATTTTAATGGGGATTGCATACCTTTAAAACATTCATGTTCCAGTTTGTTTACTAGCTAAAAAAAACTCAATAGCTCATTGCATTCCATGTAATGCTATATATCTGCAGGAAAAATATATCCACTCAGCTTTATTGCCCCATCATGTATATCATGCTGTCCCATGTATGTCCTTAGATTTATAGGTTTATTTTAAAATTGTAAGAAAGCTAATATTTTAAAAGATTAAGCTTGCAAAGTATCTCCAGAGTAAAGTCACTGAGTAAAGAATCTGTGCAAGTACTTTACACTTTTGGGTATAGGTTATTTGATGTTCAAGATTTGGATGAACCACATGTTGGATCTGATAGTCCAAAAGATGGGCAACTTTACTTCTAAAATTGTGTACAAATAGGTATAGTATATGATAGAAGTGCACCCAATGACTCTTAACTAAGACTGCTATTTCCACTGCTGTAACATTGCCTGACTGCCCCTGACTCAGTTCATCTGCTGCTGAAATTTATGCCTTTCTTACCTCTAGACTTGACTACTCCAATACATTCCTGGTTGGCGTCCCACATTCTATCCTCCGTAACCTTAAGGTCATCCATACCTCTGATGCCTGTGTCCTAACTCGCACCAAGTACTATTCAGCCATCCCTTACTTATTGGCCTACACTGGCTCCCGGTTAAGCAGGCTTCAATTTTAAAATTCTCATCCTGGTTTTCAAATCCCTCCATGGCCTTCTTTCCTCCCTATTTCTGCAATCTCCCCTCAGCCCTACAAGCTTTGAGATAACTGTGCTCCTCCAATTCTGGCTTCCTAAGTAACCCCGAGTTTAATCACTCCACCACTGGGGCCATACACACCTTCTGCTGCCAAGGCCCTAAACTCTGGAATTCCCTCCTTAACCCTCTCTCCTCTCTACTTCTCTTTCATTCTTTTTGATGCACCTTAAGTTACCTCTTCAAACATTCTTTTGATCATCAGCCTTAATGTTGCCTATGTGGCTCAGTGTCAAACTTTGTTACACTCCTATGAAGGACCTACATTAAAGACACTTTATAAATGTTAAGAAATAAGCACCATATTTTTTATTAATTATAGAATGTTTCTGTGTGTTACATGTTCAGTCACATTCAATAACTTAGAGCTTGTTCAAACAGATAGGTATTTAGATGTTACTTAGCAAAGTGTGCTTGAATGATTGACAGCAAGAATCTGGTTATTCTACCATATTAAGTGAAATACCTCTTCTCTTATGTTTTAATAATCACTCCCTTTAAATACAATAATGAATGGAGAAAAAGTTCTGCCAGTGTGAAAGTGGACTGTATGGTGTGGATTAAAGTTGTATAGCATGACTACTGTATAATAAATGAATAATAGAGAATAAATTTTGGAAGCCAGTAAAGTTTTACGCTTGCAATTTGTCTTATTGCCGGGTCTCCTTGCCTAAAGTAAGCCTTGTTGTTCACTATTGTCTTAGGCCCTCTTTAACTCAGTTCATCTGCAACAACAAAGTAATGAAACACCCATGATGGCGTTGGTGTGAGGCCCGGCCTCATTATTGTAGCACAAACTCTCACCCAAATGTGGCAGGAAAGACGAGGAAGCCAGTAGGCAGGAACAGGATTTAGAGTGGTTGGCGGCTGCACTGAGGATCCAAGGGAATGGTGCCTAGTAGCAAGGTAAGCACTGAGGGGCAATTACAGAAGCGAGTTTGCAGATGACAACAAAATCTATGCATGGGCTAAGATGGTAAAGGAGTGCAAGCAAACCTAAAGAGATTTAAATGTGCTCAGCTAACACTGTTTAAGGGTAATGTCATGCATGTTGGTAGGTCCAAAACAGAATGAGTGTATCTGCAGGAAACAATACTGAAAGAGGCTGGGAGAGAAAAAGATCTAAGGGCAGAATTTTCAAGTCAGTGTGCGAGGGTGGACCTCGCACACTGATGCGTAAAATGATGCACGGTGACGTTGGGCATGCGTACCAACATCACCGCGCGCCATCGCGATATTTCAGTGGGCGGGCAGGTAATGATATCCAATGCACGCCCACCATTAATTAATGGGCCACTTAAGGCCCTTGAGGCAGTAATTGACACCGATTTTTCAGTGTGATCCTGTGCGATCTTCAGGTCGTCGCACGGGCACAACGGGCAAGCGGGCAGGCCACATTTTTATAAATCTCATCCACGGGCGGGATAAGAGGGATGAGTGGGGTCACGAGTGTTATTTGTCAGACATTTAATGCTTAAACTTGCTGCTACTTGCCTGTGTGAGCAGGAATACTTCAAAACTCTTCATAGCTGCTTGGATAGGAGTAACAGGCTTCAGGTCCGGACTCTGGAGTAAACATCATTTTTGGGGCCTTTCTGGCTTCAGGAAGCCTTCTCTTACCTTGGGAATGGGAATTGTGCTATCCACCGGAGGGGCCTCCTCTGAGGAGGAATGGAGTCCACATTCAGCCTCCAGAGAGGACAGGCGCAGGCACAAGGGTTGCAGGGCCAAAAGGAAGTCCAAGGCGGAAGGGGCCACAGAAGATGCCACTATCCTGCTGCCAGGGTTTACAGACGGTGAAGCAGCTACCTCAATATATATGAGGTGCAGTGCCAAAGGAGGCTCCACCTCTCAAGGGAGACAGTCACCTCCATCTGACAGATGATAGGCCCTGAGATCTACACCAACTGTGTGGGTGGACACCCCATGCCAGTGGCGCTGAAGATCACAGCTGCCCTCAACTTCTATGCCTCCGGCTCTTTCCAGGAGTCGGTGGGTGATCTTTGCAGAGTCTCCCACTCCACACTTGTGACAAGCAGGTGACAGACGCTCTGTTCAGGTGTGCATTGACTTTCATCCACTATTGCTGGGACGAGGCCAGGCAGGCAGAGTGAGCCAGAGGCTTCACAGTGATTGCTGGCTTCCCCTGTGTCCAGGGTGCAATTGACTGCACACATGTGGCCATCAAGGCACCAGCGGGTGAGCCGGGTGCCTTCATCAACAGGAAGGGATTCCACTCCTTGAATGTGCAGATAGTGTGTAACCATAGGATGTAGATTCTGCAAGTCTGTGCAAGGTTACCAGGCAGCTCCCATGACGCTTACATTCTCAGACACTCTCAGATGCCGAAGCTCTTCAGCTCTCCAGCCCGGCTCGATGGATGGCTGCTGGATGACAAGGGCTATCCCCTCAAAAGGTGGCTCATTTCGCCTCTCCGCCATCCAAGAACAGAGGCCAAGCAGTGGTGCAATAGGAGCCACACCTCCACAAGGGCTGTGGTAGAGAGAACCATCGGTCTTCTCAAGATGCGCTTCCGATGCCTGGACCGTTCAGGAGGCGCACTCCAATATCCCCCACATCGTGTGTCACTCATAGTGGTTGCATGCTGTGCTCTCCACAAGCTGGCGCTGGAAAGAGGTGAGCCAGTGGAGGAAGAAGATGTAGACGCAGATGCTCCAGCTGCACACGATGAGTCCAGTAGTGAGTCCGAGGATGAGCATGCACAGGAGAACGCTGAGGGTGTAGACGCTGACCCGGGTATCCTCCAGGGAGGCAGGGACACCAGAAGGCTTTAATAAAACAAACCTTCAGCCAGCCCGCCACAGGTGGACCACCAACACACGCCAGGGTTGCAGGCTCCATACTCAATACCTGAGAGCAACATCTGCCTGGTTAAGAACATTAACTATGTAGCCTTGTCAATAAAGCTCAATGACAAACAAGTCACTCATAACATCATGGGTTCCCGTCCACCTGCAGAAGTAAGGATTCACCCTGAGCCATATTCACATATAAACATTTAATGAATTAACAAAATAAAGCAGAAAAGAAACTAAATTCAAAAGTGTTAAGCATCACACCAACTTGTCATCAACCAATAGCAGGGCAACATAAAACCACCAGTGAGAAGCCCATGGTGTGCCTAAGGTGCCTTAAGTTTATGTTTCCGGGTGCTACAACTAGGTCCTCCCCCCTCGCTGGCACTGGCATTTGAGATAGCCTGCTCACTGTGTTGTCCTGTTGGCCTCGATGACCTTGGCGGGCATCCTCTGGCCTGTGGAGCCTTTGATGGCCCCGCCTGGGAGGGAGTGGCCAGTTCAACGGCTGGCATCTCCCCAGTCGCTGCAGCCCCATCAGATCCCACGGTCACTGGCAGCGGAACGGAGGAACTGCTACCCTCATCCAGGGCGCCCTGAGAGGAGCCCGCAGAGACGACAGGTAGCTCTTGCGCCAACGTGAGGTCGCTTTGGACCTCCCTGCTCACCACTGATGGATGGGCACCCAGCTGGGATACTTTGTGCCCAATCCATCTCCCACACTGGCACTGACCAGCTGAGGTCAGTGCCACTGCGAAGGCTTGCAGGCCCTGATTGTTCTCCTGGAGGACCCTCTCCACGAGAGCCACCACTCTCTCCATGGAGGAAGCATGGCGCTCGGCCATGAGGCTCATTGCATCAGTGATGCTCTGCGTGGGCTCCTCCAGCACGGAGACCATGCCACGCATAGCCTCATGTATCTCCGCCAGATCATCCCGCATACCCTGCTGGACTTCCAGCACCTGCTGCCTCAGGGATGACTCCAGAGGCACATCATCAGCCACCGACTGAGCATGTGCCTGGTCCCCTGCAGTCCTCCGACTGCCGACGCCATGGGCACTCTCTGTCTCCACCCGCACCTCAAGTGAGTGTGAAGTGCCCTCACCGCTGTGCCCCAGGACACTAGCCGACGATCTAATTCCAACCAAGGTGCTAGTATCTGCGCTGATGCCTGCTTAGCAGAGATGCTGTGACGCTGGTAATTCTAATTGTTCTGGGCCCTCAGGTGTTAGAGGTGGCCCCTCTGCCTCCTCCTCCTGGCCCTGCTCTGGTGATGCTGAAAGGGAGAACAAGGACATTTGATTAGTTCAAGTGGAGACAATGTCAATGTGCATGCCTGGCCTCCGGATCAGTATGCGCTCATCCTTCCATAATCAATGGTCAATCCATGTTGGAAGCTTAAATCACTGAATATTCAACAGCTCCTGGGACACACATGGTGACCTCCAGCTCCATCGCCTCCTGCTCGTATCTGGTGATTATGACTAACTGGGCCTGGCCTCTGCCAGTCCGCATCCATTCAGGGGCATTGTATGTGGTCTTCTCCTGAAAAGGAGAGAGGAGCATTGATTAGTCTATCCAGCACCTGGATTGCCATCGCATCTCTGCCACCCCCACCTGAATGGGACATTGCAGGGCTCCAGTGAATCATGACCCTGTAGCTGCCACACACTCACACCAATAAGCCAGGGCTGACCCCCCTTGCCCACATGCTGCCTCCATCACATTTGCCACCACATGGTTTCAGCTTGCAAAGCAAGGACGCACAAGCACATGGAACGCCAAGGGCAGCAGTTGGATTGGTGCCCCGCCACCTGGAAGCTCCCCTCCCGGCATGTCAGCAGCCTGACCTCGACATGTTTTGCAGTTCCAGCACTGCGCCTAGGTGCAGATCCTTGAGGTAGCCCCCAAAACAGCACTCCGGGTGTCAGCCTATCACATGCTGCAAGTGCAGAACCCATCTCAGCACAACCATCTCAGGGTGAACTAGGCATGTGCAATATCTGCTGGCCCACCCAGTGAGGGACACAGGCTGTGAATGATTCAATGCTGTAACTGCACTCAGATTTGTTGGGTGGGGAGGTGGGGTTGGGGGTGGGGGGGATTGGAGGGGGCGGGGGGCTGGATGGAAAGCCTACCTGCTGTGTTAAGTCACCTATGACAACATGGTATTCACTCTTCCCGAGCGCAAGAGATCGTTGAAAGGCTTGCGGCACTGGACCCAGGTGCGTCACACCACATTGTGGGTGCTAACTATGTCTGCCACCTCCTCCCAGGCAGGTTTGGTCATGTGGGGGGGGCCTCCTCCTCCCATCCCTAGGAACAAGGGCCTCCCACCGTGCTGCCACCTCCTCCAGGAGGACAGCAAGGCACTTGTCGGAAAGGTGAGGGGCACAGTGCCCCCCTGCCCTACCCTCCTGCCTGGCCTGCTCACCAGCAGTGCTCTGGGGAGCCCTTCTGTTTGCCATGATTCACAGCCTTTGCAAGGCTGCAGGAGCATTATTTAAACAGGCCGCCGGGTCACCATTGGACCCAATGGTCATTGCAGTCCCGCTGCCGCCCGCCCACTCCCGCTGTCCCCTGGAGCGGCCTTTCACACTGGGCGGGCCTTAATTGGCCCGCCCATGTAAAATGACGACGCGGAGTCAATCGCGGGCGGCGATCAACTCCGCGCCCACTCCCAAATGGCCTGCCCAACAGGGAGAAAATTCTCCCCTAGGTGTTATTGTGTACAGTTCATTGGATATTTATGAATGTTGGCAAAAGGGTCGAGAACCAGGGCATAAGGATTTAAGGTGATGAGCAAAAAAGCAATGGCAACATGAGGAAAAGCTTTTTTATGCAGCTTGTGGTTAGGATCTGGAGTGCACTGCCTGAGAGTCTGGTGGTGGCAGATTCAACCTAGGCCTCTAAAAGGGATCTGGATAATTATCTGAAGAGAAAAACAATTGCAGGACTATAGGGACAAGAAAGGGGAGAGGGGCTGGGTGCTCTTGTAGAGAACCAGACAGACATGATAGGCTGAATGGCCTTCTTCTGTGCTGTAACCATTCTAAAGCTAACAGGTTATTGGGTTGCATTAATAGAACCATTCAGTATAAGTCAAAGGACAAAAGTTTGTCATAACACAGGTGTTTGGTCAGATTTATTCTGGAATACTGTGCCCAGTTTTGTTCCCCACCGCATTCCAGCCGCCCTGCCCTGCCCAAACAAACACACCCCACCCCATGTGGTCAGTGATTTAGTGGCATCGGAAAAGTTCCAGAGGAGAGAAACAAGAATGATTCATAGCTTAAAGAACCTCGGTTACTCAAACAGGCTTAAACACCTTGGCCTGTTTCCTATAGAGTAGCATAGACTTACACTGATAAAGGTATTTAAAATTATAAAGGCTGGATAGAGTCTCTGCTGAATGATTATTCCTGTTTAACTGAGTGGACAGGACGGGGAACATGAACTTTGTAAGAGCAGGAATGGATTGCGTGTTAAAGCTGTTCTTCTTTATCCAGAGAGTAGCAGGTCCCTGGAATACATAGCCAGCTAACGTAGTGGGTGCTGATTCTGCCACTTCAAGATGGAGCTGAACCAGTCTTTGACTGACGGTGAGGTCACATCACATAGAATGTAAGGATCCTTATAGATTATATTTGGTCCATGTAATCTCCTGGATCGGTTGAGTGGATCAGAGAGTTTTCCAGAGTCTTTTTTTCCTTATTTGCCCTGAATTCTTTCTCTTTCTTTTTGCTTCTCCAAAGAGATTACATCGCTGCAAGGCAGGTTGGAGGTGGGGGATTGTGGAGGGAGAAAGTGTTCAGTCACAATTCTCCAGCCCTCACAGTGTGAGCCAATCTTGATGGACCAGCTGGTCTTTACCTGCCTGACAATTTCTAAATCCTATGGAAAGGGAAGGTGAGGCAGGGGAGGCCCAAGGTTTTCTTGTGGGGCAACATTGTCATTTTGCCATCCAGTCTGCAAATATTTGGCAGGGATATATTTACAGAAGTAGAATAATATGTTTGTTTTCAAAAAAAGGCAAACTTAGAAAAGAAATTCTTAACATGATTGCTACATACATACTGATAATATAGGAACTGATAATAACGTCAAGGGAAAATATTAAGTTAGCTAGAATTAAATGCTGTTAAATTAACTACTTTTTTAAAAATGTGGTCAAAGTTGCAAGTAAAAATTTTACAGTATGTTCAATTACACTATTTTTAATCGAGGATGGCGGGAAGCAGGATGACTAACTGTCCCATGTTTTAAGGGATTGTCCATTATTTTGACTGTCACATGTGAATTAAGGGACACCTTTTGTCCCTTATTTCTAGGACAGCCTGTGGCATCTGCTGTGGTTCAGTTAGTAGCATACTTACCTCTGAATCACAAGGTTCAGGGTTCCAGTCCCACACTAGGGCTTGAGTACAAAAATAAGTGCTGATACCCAAGTGTAGTACTGAGAAAGCAGTGTCTGTCAGAACTGCTGTCTTTTAGATGAGATGTCAAACCAAGTCCCAATTGCCTTCTCAAGTGGATGTAAAAGATCCTACAGCCCTATTTCAAAGAAGAACAGGGGAGTTATACCCTGTGTCCTTTCCAATAGTTATCCCTCAATGAACAACAGAAAAACAGATTATCTGGTTGTTATCACATTGCTGTTTGTGGGAGATGGTGTGTGCAAATTAGCTACTACATTACAACAGTGGCTACACTTGAAAAAGTACTTCAGTGGCTGTAAGGTGCTTTAAGTCATTCGGTGGCTGTGAAAAGCACAATATAAATCCAAGTCTTTCTTTGGTTTGATTTCACAAAATGTGAACATCATTAGTTAGGAAAAGGTGCTACAGCTCACTTCAACTCAATCATGCCACTTTAAAAATATTCAGCATTGACGTGAAGAGGGGCAAAGAAGCCGCAGCAATTCCATCTCTCCAATCACACAGCTTTCTCACTTTAAGTACCAGAATATTTTCTCTGCTTCTCAGTGAAATTGGCTGCTAATCTTTTTTTCTTGCTGGACACAAATCTACAGCACAAGACTATCTTAGCATTTTGCAAATGGTATGTAAAAAACAGCAAACCATTATTAATGATCTGGGATTCTATTTATTCTTTACAGCATGATTACATGTTAAAAGTATACTTTTAACTTTAAAGCAAAACAGCTGAAGTTATGTGAATTATGTTATATATTTTTATCTAATCAATTTTACCTAAAGGAATGGTTTGTTATTAAATGCCAACAGTTACACTTTTAGTAAATGTGAGCTCAGGAAAAATGATGGGAGGTGAAAATTACTCTTTTTTCTTTTGACTACTGGAATTTATTGTGCAGCTAAATGTACTTCAGCAATAGTATAAATTTGTTTTCAGTTCCTATTCACTGAACTGAAATATTAACTACTGACTATTTCTTTAACCCTTCCGAGAACAGCAATCAATTATATTTATACAAAGTAGCCTTCTATAGTGAAATTTGTTAGGGTTACTTGAGCAAAGGTACATATTTCACTGATGTGATTCCAATCTAATGAACAATCTGTAAACAAAATCATATCAAGGAAGGGTTTTTGGAAACTCAGGCTAGCAGGCCTTTTATAAATTTGACAGGCTGAGATCCTGAAATCTTCTGTGGTATAAGAAAATTTGACCCTGTTATTCCTACAGAGGCATTTTTAGTTGGTAAATTTGGCGAAACCCATATGGAAACAGTGTAAATAGCCATTATTAACCATTGATACCAGGGACTGAATTTTGAAATCAGGGAACTGATTCCAGGTCCCAACCCCAATTCATGCCTGCATTGCTCACACAACGCTATCTTAAAATGTAAATGCTCTAATTGGGGCAGAGGCAAGGTGGATGTCCAATTAGTGACACTGAGCATTACCAGGAGGTACGAGCTGCCTGCAGGGCATGAGTGGCAAAGGCAGACAGCAGCCATGATGTGACCTGCTGCTGCCTTGCAGAAGAGAGCAGGCAGCACCAGCAGTTTCACTGAGCACAGGAGTGGCTAAAAGGACAACTGGAAGATAAAACACACAATCTGGTTCAAGATTCCCACAGCTCCTGAAATTTTTCAACATTAAAAAAAACTTTAACTTCAGTCCACTTTGAACCAAACAGCTGTACACTAAGGTGCATCAGACTATTAGGTTTTGGTGATTTCAGCTTTCAAAATTGCACTCTCACCTTCTCTGACCCATTAACATCTTCTCAAGGAGCTTAATGGACCATTTGAAAATTAGTAGGTTCCCCATTCCCTCACTCCCACCGTCCTTCTGAAAATTGCATCATATTCCGGAGGGAGCAGGATCCAGTGCTCTCCTCTGGAAGTTCAATTTTCAAGTCGGCAATTGAAAATCACAGAATCATAGAATTGTTATGGTGCAGAAGGAGGCCATTCGGCCCATCGTGTCCGCACCGGCTCTCTGAGCTTTTTAAGTTAGTGCTAATCTCCTGCCTTTTTCCAAACCCTGCACATTGTTTCTATTTAAATAATCATCCAATGTCCTCTTGAATGCCTCAGTTGAACCTGGCTCCACCACACTTCCAGGAAGTACATTCCAAACCCTAACTACTCGCTGTGTGAAAAAGTTTTTTCTCACCTCTCATTTGCTTCTTTTGCAAAACACTTTAAAACTCTGCCCTCTGGTTCTAGATCTGTTTACAAGCGGAACAGTTTCTCCCTATCTACTCTGTCCAGACCCCTCGTGATTTTGAAAACTTCTATCAAGTCTCCTCTTAGCCTTCTCCTCTCCAAGGAAAACAGTCCCAACTTCTCAAATCTTTCCTCATAACTCATCCCTGGAACCATTCTCATAAACCTCTTCTGCCCATATCTCTGGGGCAGGGCTCCGTCAATCTCCCACCAAAGTTTCAACTGGTGGCAAAGAACACCCACCTGAATTTCGAAGCTTTTATTTTTTAAAATAGAAAGCTTGCAGAATGCAATTTCCTGATATTTTTTTTCCAATATTGTGCTGTTATTTTTGGAAGCCCATTTTGAATGAACTTAAGCAAAACACCAGAAGGTAATTTTGGTTTGAAGTCAATAGAAATGAAAATCCAGAAATATGCATAACGGGTGGCTGAATGGACATTGCCATTTTACATGACACTCCCCACGTGAGTGCATTCATCCAAATGCAATTTTCCTGCTATACGTGATGGCAGGAATATTGTTTGACTTACATTCCTATAGTTTCTTACTGCGTCAATCAAATCATGCCTTTCTGAAAATGCATTATCGAGGCTGGTTTGTTTATGGCAGTGAGGCAATTCTGCTGTCTCACAGTTCATATCTGTGAGTGCTCTGCTGAGCCTTACATAAACTGGTATCCCTACTGCCTCAGAATTTGCCATTTTGTTAATCTTTGTAAAGTACAAACAGTCCCACCTTCAGAAACCAAGTTCCACTGTACCTTTTACATTGGAGGAAACATTGCATCTATCTCCACCATCCCTGCCATGCTGCTGATCTCCAGGGTCAGGATTTTCCCCTCATCGGGTGGGCGCAGCAGGCAGGCCCGGGAGCAGCCGCGAAACGAACCAGAGCCCTCGATCGGGCTCCAACCACGATTTCACACTGGCTGGCCAATTAACAACCAGCCTGCATGAAAGGCGTACTGAAATGCTCAGTGCTGCCAGGGTAGGAGCAGGAGCGCTGAAGTTTGCGCATGCGCGGGGGAGTGCACACTGACAGCTCCCTGAAGTCACAGAGCTGCCTCAGGGAGCTGAAGAATTTTAAATACAAAAATAAAGATTTTAGAAATGATATAAACATGTCCCCACATGTGACTCAGTCACATGAAGAGGGACATGTAAAAACTGATGTTAAAATTTAAAAAAATTTTTTTAGTTAGCGTTGGAAACGTCATCCCGCCCGTTTCATAAAAAATGCAAAGGCCGCCTGGCCTATTCACTCACCAACCAACCAAACAGTTGAGTGGGCAGCAAAAAATACAAATTAATCAATTGCTTAAGGGCCTTAATAAGCCTCTTAATTGTCAGCGGGTGCGTCCGCCGACCGAACGATCACGAGAGTGCATGATGATGTCGAGGCGCTCACCCGACATCATCGCGCACTATTTCACTCTCGTGCAGGTCAGGCATGCGCCCACCCATGGGACGTAAAGTTCTGCCCCAGCTTTTCATTATCCAGTAGTATCTGACATCCACTTTGTCAGTGAACATTACCATTACTTAGATAAAAACAAAAAGCTAAAAGCTTCTGCCGAAGGGCCATGAAGGCTCGAAACATTAACTGATTTCTTCTCCGCCGATGCTGCCAGACCTGCTGAGTTTTTCCAGGTAATTCTGTTTTTGTTTTGGATTACCATTACTTAGGCTTATATCATGTAGATCGTCTTTAGTGTCAATAGTTTAAAATGTCAACATATACCTGTCAATCTCTGATCTCAAAAGAACATTCAGAATGTTGGAGGTTCTGTATTTCATGTATGTTATCCATTTGCATTCACGTCAGTTAAGCAATGCATGTGAATGTAGTTCCACTGCTTTAACAGTAATTGTTTTCTTTTCACACCTTCAATCAATGAGCAGCTAATACTCGTGTTCTAATGTGATCTATTTTGGTAATAGTGGCTAGTGCCAGTCTAACGGTCTGTTACTGCTTGGCTGATCGAGTTAGTGAATATACGCAGCTGGTCCTGCCCGAAACAAAGCAAAACACTTAAACTGCTATATCCGATAACTTTGAAAATGGCATTATTGCAAGTAGTTAATGGTTATTGCTTTTTAGCTGATATGAGCAACTGGCTGTTTTAAACATAGATGTTTTAACTGGTGGGGGCTGTATCATCCAAAGTCAAAATTACCTATCATCAGTGAGGTAGGTTTTAAAGAGGCTCCACAAATATCCCCATCTTCAATGATGGGGGAGTCCAGCACATCAGTCCAAAAGGCAAGGCTGAAGTATTTGTAACCACCTTCAGCCAGAAGTGCCGAGTGGATGATCCATCTCGGCAGCCTCTTCCTGAGGTCCCCAGATTCACAGATGCCAGTCTTCAGCCAATTCAATTCACCAAGGCTCCTTAGACAGCACCTTCCAAACCCACGACCACTACCACCTAGAAGGACAAGGGCAGCAGATAAATGGGAAGACCACCACCTGGAAGTTCCCTTCCAAGTCACTTACCATCCTGACTTGGAAATATATCGCCATTCCTTCAATGTTGCTGGGTCAAAATTCTGGAACTCCCTTCCTAATAGCATTGTGGGTGTACCTACACCACATGGACTGCAGCGGTTCAAGAAGGCAGCTCACCACCAACTTCTCAAGGGTAACTAGGGATGGGCAATAAATGCTCGCCCAGCCAGCGAAGCCCAAATCCCATGAATGAATTTTTTAAAAACTCCTTGTGATATCAAGAAATGGCTGAAGGCACTGGACACTGCAAAGGCTATGGGCCCTGACAATATTCCAGCAATAGTACTGAAGACTTGTGCTTCAGAACTAACCACGCCCCTAGCCAAGCTGTTCCAGAACAGCTACAACACTGGCATCTACCCAGCAATGTGGAAAATTGCCCACATATGTCCTGTACACAAAAAGCAGGACAAATAACCCGACCAATTACTGCCCATCAGTCTACACTCGATCATCAGCAAGGTGATGGTTGGGGTTGTCAACAGTGCTATCAAGCAGCACTTACTTAGAAACACCCTGTTCACTGATGCTTAGTTTGGGTTCCGCCTGGGCCACTCAATCTCTGACCTCACTAAAGCCTTAGTCCAAGCATGGACAAAGAGCTAAACTCAAGAGGTGAAGTGAGAATGACTGCCCTTGACATCAAGGCAGCACTTGACCGAGTGTGGCACCAAGGAGCCCCAACAAAACTGGAGTCAATGGAAATAACGGGCAAAACACTCCACTGGTTGGAGTCATACCTAGCACCCAGGAAATAAGATGGTTCTGGTTGTTGGAGGTCAACCACCTCAGTCCCAGGACATCACTGCAGGAGTTCCTCCAGGTAATATTCTAGGCCCAACCATCTTCAGTTGCTTCATCAATGACCTTCCCTCCATCATAAGGTCAGAAGTGGGAATGTTCGCTGATTATTGCACAATGTTTCAGCACTCTTTGTGGCTCGTGGATACTGAAGCAGTCCATGTCCATATGCAGTAAGACCTGGATAACATTCAGGCTTGAGCTGATAAGTGGCAAGTAATATTCACGCTACACAAGTTCCAGGCAATGACCATCTCCAACAAGAAAGAATCCAAACATCTCCCCATGACATGGCATTAACATAACTGAAACCCCCTCTATCGACATCCTGGGCATTATAATTGACCAGAAACTGAATGAATGAGCCATATAAATACTGTAGCTACAAGAGCAGGTCATAGGCTGGGAATTCTGTGGTGAGTAACTTACCTCCTGACTCCCCAAAGCCTGTCCATTATCTACAAGGCACAAGGCGGGGGTTTGATGGAATACTCCCCACTTGCCTGGATGAGTGCAGCTCCAACAACACACAAGAAGCCTGACACCGTCCAGAACTAAGCAGCCCATTTGATTGAAACCTTATACACAAACATTCACTCCCTCCACCACCGATGCACAATGGCAACAGTGTGTACCATCTACAAGATGCAATGCAGCAAGTTACCAAGGCTCCTTCAACAGCACCTTCCAAACCCACGACCTCTACCACCTAATAGGACACGGGCAGCAGATGCATGGGAACTCCACTACCTGCAAGTTGCTCTCCAAGCCACACGCCATCCTGGCTTGAAACTATATCGCCGTTCCTTCACTGCCACTGGGTCAAAATCCTGGAACGGCCTTCCTAATAGCAATGCGGGAGTACCTACACTACATGGACTGCAACGGTTTAAGATGGCGGCTCACCACCACCTTCTCAAGGGCAATTGGGGATGGGCAATAAATGCTGACCTACCCAGCCATGCCCACATCCCATGAAAGAATAAAAAAATGACCAGGTGAGGAGGAGTGAGCTGGCTCCCCTGTTATTCAGCCCCCTCGGTTGGTTGCAACAAAGGTTTTTAAAAATTTCTTTCTTCTTAGATGCCTTTTCAATCCAAATGTATTTACTTCTTACAAAGGAGCCAATCAAACCAGGTTTTCTTGTGTCAAAGAAAGAGTAGTTTATTAGTTACTAAAACTCAAGAAAAATAATAAAAGATATATGACAACACACTCACACACACACCACACACACACACATCAGAAGTGAGACAGTTAGAGTCCAAAAAAACAAAAGTTAAAAGAATATATGAGTAAGCACTTTGCTTGCCCGTGAGGCTTAGATTGTGGAACGTTGTGGCTGTTTGAAGTTAGATGGCTTCCAGTAGGAGTCTGGAGTTGACTTTGTTCAGATCTGCACGTTGATGAAAACACTCTGGCTTCAGAGAGAGAGAGAGAGAGAGAGATCTTTCCTGCTCTTTTCCAGCAGGGCTTTGGATGACTTTCATGTGTCTTTTCTTCCTGCTTGTCCCCTTTCTCTACTTGGCAGAGTCAGCTTTTGAATTAATTTCTGTATATTCCTGGAAAGAAATTCAATTAGCATGTCTTGCATCCATTGTTGTAGTAATCCCAGTTTTTCAGTGGGAGGGTGAGAATCCAGTGGTCGTGGTTCATGTAGTTACCAACGACGTAGACAGGACTAGGAAAGAGGTTCTGTAAAGGGAGTATGAGCAGCTAAGGGCTAAATTAAAACCCAGAACCTCAAGGGTAATAATCTCTGGATTATTACCTGATCCACAAACAGATTGGCATAGGGTAAATAAGATTAAAGAAAAGAACGTGTGGTTCAAAGATTGGTGTGGGAGAAATGGATTTTGATTAATGCGCCATTAGCACCAGTACTGGGGAAAGTGAGAGCTATGCCATTGGGATGGTCTACACTTGAACCGTGCTGGGACCAGTGTTCTGGCAAATTGAATAACTAGGGCAGTAGAGAGAGCTTTAAACTAAATAATGGGGGGAAAGGATCATGAGAGAGGAGATATAGTAAAGTAAAGAGAAACAACAAAGTAATGGAGCGGGGCAGCAATTTGTGTAATGAGTACCAGAGTACAGGAAGGGACAGAATATATGATTGTAAGAGTGCACTAGCAGATAAAGCCAAAAATGGTTTAAAAAAAGCAGCGTTTGAGGCCCTGTATCTGAATGCACGTAGCATTTGTGACAAAAGGGATGAATTGTTAGCACAGATGGAGATAAATATGTATGATCTGATAGACATTACATAGACATGATTGAAAGGTGATCATGGCTAGGACCTGAATGTTGAAGGGTATTTGAGATATCAGAACATCAGGAAGCTAGGAAAAGATGGCGGGGTAGCTCTGTTAATTAAGGATGGCATTAGTTCCGTACTGAGAGAAGACCGTAGCTTGAAAGAGCAAGATGTAGAATCAGTTTAGGTAGAGATAAGAAATAGTAAAGGTAAGAGGTCACATGGGAGTATTTATAGGCCCCCCCCTTAACAGTAGTTACACTGTAGGACAGATCATACAGGAAGAAATAAATGGGGTGTGTAATAAAAACACCACGATAATCACGGGTGATTTGATTTACATGTAGATTGGGAAAATCAGATTGGCAAAGGTTGTCTGAAAAATGAGTTCATAGAGTGTTTTCAGGACAATTTCTTAGAGCAGCACGGTCTAGAGCCAACCAGGGAGCAGGCCATCCTAGAACTGGTAATGTGCAATGAGACAGGATTAATCAATAAGCTCATGGTAAAGGAGCCTCTAGGTGTCAGCGATTGCAACATGATAGAATTCCATATTCAGTTTGAAATGGAGAACTGTGGGTCCATGGCTAGTGTTTTTTTTTGAAAAATACACTTTACTCATAAAATATCTGGAAGAACATTACAAAACATTTCTAAATTGCCATCACAAAAAGTGCAATCAGATTCAACTTTTACACATGGATCACGAGCTGCTTCAATACAATCAATGAACATTACAATCATTTCAATATGGTCATTACAGACAATCAGACAATGGTATTGGAGTTATCAACATACATCATGTTGCACTCTGAGGTGCTTCAATACAATTAGTATTCAATGTATACATTCATTGTGAGCTGTACAGCCCGAGGGGCTCTAAACAATTCCCAGCCCCTCGGTGCACTATGGCTGAAAGGTCTTAGACAGCGACCTTTCCCCATTGTGCCTTTGCGGCAGCTGCCCCAAGCTTTAGTGCGTCCCTCAGCATGTAGTCCTGGACCTTGGAATGTGCCACTCTGCAACACATGGTCGGGGACAACTCTTTGCGCTGGAAGACCAACAAGTTTCGGGCAGACCAAAGAGCGTCTTTCACCAAGTTGATGATCCTCCAGCTGCAGTTGATGTTTGTCTCGGTGTGTGTCCCTGGGAACAGCCCGGAGAGCACAGAGTCCTCTGTCACAGAACTGCTCGGGTTGAATCTTGACAGAAACCACTGCATCTCTCTCCAGACCTTCTTTGCAAAGGCACAATCCACAAGGAGGTGAACAACGGTCTCGTCCCCACCACAGCCACCTCGAGGGCAACATGCAGAGGGGGTGAGACTCCTGGCGTGTTGGAAGGATCTGACGAGGAGGGCCTTTCTCACCACCAGCCAAGCTACATTTTGGTGCTTGTTGGAAAGTTCTGGTGATGAGGCATTCTGCCAAATGACTTTGACAGTCTGCTCGGGGAACCATCCCACAGGATCCACCCTCTCCTTTTCCCGGAGGGCCTCTAAGGTGTTACGTGCCGACCACTGCCTGATGGACTTGTGGTCAAAGCTCTGCATAAATTTTTCCATGAGGGACAGGTGGTGTGGCATGTTCCAACTACTTGGAGTGTTCCACGGCAGCGTGGCCAGACCCATCCTTCACAACACTGGGGACAGATAGAACCTCAGCACGTAGTGACACTTGGTGTTTGCGTACCGAGGGTCTACGCACAGCTTGATGCAGCAGCACACAAAGGTGGCCATCAGTATGAGGGCGACGTTGGGCACGTTTTTTCCCCCCTTATCTAGAGGCTTGTACATCACGTCCCTGCAGACACGGTCCATTTTCGACCTCCAGATAAAGCGAAAGATGGCTCGGGTGATTGCCATCGCACAGGAGTGTGGAATGGGCCAAACCTGTGCCACATACAGCAACACCGAGAGTGCCTCACACCTGATGACCAGGTTCTTACCCGCAATGGAGAGGGACCGTCGCTCCCACATGCCCAGTTTTCTTTGCACCATAGACACTCGCTCCTTCCAGTTTCTAATGCATGCCCCGCACCCTCCGAACTATATCCCCAGCACCTTCAGGTCGTCAGCCCTGACAGTGAAGGGGACAAAGGATCGGTCAGCCCAGTTCCCAAAGAACATGGCCTCGCTCTTCCCACAATTTACCTTGATTCCCGAGGCCAGTTCGAACTGGTCGCAGATGTGGATCAGTCTGCGTACCAACAGCGGATCCGAGCAGAAGACAGCTACATCGTCCATGTACAGGGAGGCTTTGACCTGAGTGCCTCCACTGCCTGGGATCGTCACTCCTCTTATGCCCGGATCCTTCATGATGGACTCAGCAAAGGGTTCTATGCAACACACAAAAAGGACAGGGGAGAGAGGGCAGCCCTGCCTGACTCCAGATTTAATAGGAAAGCTATCTGATTCCCACCAATTAATTGAGACTGCGCTACTGATGTTATTGTAGAGCAGTTGGATCCAGTTGCGAATTCCCTCCCCAAACCCCATTTTGGAGAGCACATCCACCATGTAGGTGTGCGATATTCTGTCAAAGGCCTTCTCCTGATCCAGGTTGATGAGGCAGATGTCCACACCCCTGCCCTGCACATAGGTAATCGTATCCCTGAGTAGCGCAAGGCTGTCAGAAATCTTCCTGCCGGGCACAGCGGTCAGGGTGGATCGCCAATTCCAGAGCAGACTTGACCTGATTGGCAATGACCTCAGACAGAGTCTTATGGTCCACATTCAACAGTGAAATGGGTTGCCAATTTCTAATTTCCTCCCATTCCCCCTTGTGCTTGTAGATGAGGGTGATGATGCCTTTCCTCATGGAGTCTGACATGCTGCCGGCCAGAAGCATACTCTCATACACTTCTAGCAGGTCTGGGCCGATCCAGTCCCACAGAGCCAAATACAACTCAGCCGGCAAGCCGACGCTTCCGGGAGTTTTACTCTTCTCGAAGGACTCAAGGGCTTTAGTCAGTTCGTCAGGAGTTAGCGGTTTGTCCAGGCTCTCCCGTGTACTGTCGTCTAAGACCTCCGTGATAGAGGACAAGAAGGACAGGGAGGTCGTGCTGTCTGTGGGCTTCATGTCATACAATCCGGCATAAAAGGATTTGCTGATCCTCAAAATGTCGGACTGCGATGACTTTATTGAGCCCTCTTCTTCCTTCAGGCTGCTGATCACAGAGCTCTCTCTGTGTACCTTTTGGAAGAAGAAACGTGAGCACGATTCATCCTGCTCCATGGAGCAGACTCTGGAACGTAAGATGATCTTGGAGGCCTCCAAGGCAAAGAGCGAGGCTTGCCGGCTCTTCACCTCTTGGAGTTCCTCCTTGACATCGACCCCCATCGACTGCAGCCGGAGCAGGTTCTGCATGTTTTTCTGGAGTCGGGACATTTCCCTCTGTTCCTTTCTAGCTTTCGGGATGCCTGAGGGTGAAAAACCTCTTGATGTTTTCCTTGATCACTTCCCACCAGTGTGTCAGGGACTCAAAGAGAGGTTTCACGGTTCTCCAACCTTTGTAATCCCTCTTAAGCTCCTCAATGTTCTCTGGGGTCAGCAGTTCCATGTTCAGCTTCCATGCCCCCCTGCCAACCCTCTGGTCTTCCTCTAAGTGACAGTCAGCCAGTAAGAGGCAGTGGTCAGAGAAGAACACCGGCTTGACGTCGGTGGATCTGACTGTGAACGCACGGGACACAAACAGGAAGTCTATCCTGGAACAGACGGACCCGTCTGGCTGCGACCAGGTGTATCTATGCTGCGCTCCATCTGCAGAGTTGCTGAAGACATCATGTAGCTTGGCATCCTTTACTGTTTCCATCAGGGATCTGGACATAGCGTCCAATCTGCTGTCGGCCCTACCAGATCGTCCAGCCGCATCGATGATGCAGTTGAAGTCACCGCCCAGAATGAGTGGCCTGGAGGTTGCCAGCAGTAGTGGGAGCTGCTGAAAGACCGCCAGCCGCTCGGCCTTTTGTGCTGGGGCGTACCCGTTAATTAACTGGAGTGGAGCATTCTTGTACATTATGTCTGCTACGAGGAGGCGCCCGCCCACCACCTCCTTAACCTCGGAGATGGTGAAATTGCCTCCCCACAGCAGAATACCCAGGCTGGAGGAACGTGAGTCGTTTCCTCCTGACCAGATTGATGGCCCATGGGACCACCATCGTGACCGTGCCTGTAGGAGCTGAGATGCGGTATCGCACACTCCTGCAGAAACAGCAGGTCAGCTTTGACCTTGGCAAAGTAGTCCAAGGTCGCAACACATCATGTAGTAGATTTAATGCTACGCACATTTATGGATACAATCTTTACACCCATTTTAAAGCATTTTTTTGCTTACCAAGCCTGTTGTCTTTTGAGAGTTCCAGACCTTTGGTCTGCTCCTGCATACCCATAGTGTTTACAAATTGTCTCACTTTGGATGGGCTGAGGAAACTTCCTGAACCACCCCATTGGAGATGTTCCGCTCAGGTGGCATCTGGGGGTTCGTGCAAGGAACGAGCTTTGAATTGTTCTCTGTTGGAGAAGTCTCTCCGATCCTCTCCCCCTCTGGGGCGTTGCTGCTCCCGGCTTCCCAGAACTGGGGTGCGCTGAGTGCTTCACTGCTCCCAGATTCCTGGGGCTGGGGTGCGCTGGCCTCTTCGATTTGTGGGCAAAGTTGGAGTGCGCTGGTCTCCTCATCGTCTCCATTGTTCTGGATCTTGGGTGTCTCGTCCTCCAACTCCCTAGAGCTTTGCCGTTTCTTCTGTAGGTGCCACCCTTGCCCTTCTTCGTCCGAAGACCAGCCCTTGTCATCCCTGTCAGATGGGAGATGCCTCTTGCCACTTGTCTGAGAAATGGCTTGGTCCCTTCTTAGCCCCTTCTTCTTTTTGGCTCTCTTTACCAGCTGCCACTCCCCCTGTTGATTTTCTGCTGCTTCCTCCTCCATTGATTCGCTTTCCTGAGGAGTGGGAGGTTCAGGGGGCAGTACAGTTGATTGGCTGTCTGCTGCCTCAATCTTTTCCTCCACCTTGTCTCTCTCCATGTCCTCCTTTGTCACATTGTTCTCACTGGGGGCCTTGGTGGATGGAGGGTTGCAAGTGTCATTGGTAGTAGTGACGCAAAGCATTTCATCTGCTTCCCCCTCGTTGGCTTTGGCTGCCTGTGCATAAGTGAGGCAGTGTTTGGGGCAGGTCTTGTAGAGGTGGCCTGCCTCGCTACACAGGTTGCAGCACTTAGTCTGTTTGCAGTCCTTTATCTGGTGCCCTTCCTGCTTGCAGTTCTTGCAGAGGACGGCGCTGCAGTTGGCCGCCACATGACCAGACTTGCTGCATGAGCGACAAAGTTTGAGCTGCCCAGCGTAGACAAGGTAGCCACGGCTTCCCCCAATAGCGAAGCTGGAAGGAGCGTGGAGGATGACTCCCTTACCATCAGCCTTGAGCATGACCTTGGCCTGGCGTTTGCTTGTCCAAATCCCGAAGGCGTCTTTAACCTCGGTGCAGCTCCCAACCTTGTCGACGTACCTGGCGAGGAAGGTGAGCACATCGGCGACAGAGACGTGGGGGTTGTAGAGGTGCACAGTCACCACACGGTCCCATTGCAATGGCAGAGCAAAGAGCGACTCCACCGGCAGAATCTTCATCTGCGGCTAGTCTCTCTTCTCCTCGAACACCTTCAGGAACTTGACGCAAGCAGCCACACTCCTGAAGGTCACGTCGAAATATCCAACGCTAGGGAAGTCCTGCAGGCAGTAGATCTCCGCAGCTTCAGATCCACACGACTCCAACAGGATCTGCTTGATGAAGAAGGCACGATCCATGGGTGCTCATCCTTTGCTGTCCTTCACCACCACTCTAATGGTATTATGTACCCCATGGTTTGGGGGTCGACTGGTTATAGCCATCGCTTCATGACTACACTAGATCTTAGCCAAAAGGCCGAGAAGCGACTAGTGTTTCAAACCTAAATAAAGGTAACTATGGGAGTATGAAGGCAAAGTTGGCTAAAGTGAATTGGGAAACTAGGTTAAAAGGTAGAGATGCAGTGGCTTTTAAGGAGATATTTAATAACTCTCAGAAAATATTTATCCCAGTGAGAAAGAAAAGCTCTTTGAGAAGGATGAACCATCCGTGGCTAAGTAAGGAAGTTAAGGCCAGTATTAAATTGAAAGAAACACTATACAAATCTGTGAAGATTACTGGTGGGTCAGAGGATTGGACAGATTTTAAGAACCAGCAAAGAATGAATAAAAGAATGAAAAAGTGGCAGAAAGCAGAGTATAAGAGAAAGCTAGCTAGTTATATGAAACAGACATTAAATATTTCTACAAGTATTTGAATAAGAAAAGAGTAACTAATGCTAGTGTTGATCCTCTAGAGAGTGAGTCTGGGGAATTGATAATGGAAAACAAAGAAATGGCAGAAGTAGTGAACAAGTATTTTGCGTCCGGCTTTGTGGTAGAGGACTTAGAAAACTTTCCAAGTATTCTTTAAAATCAAGAGATGATAGGGAGGGATGTACTTAATATAATCACCATCACCAGGGAAAGGGTGCAAGGAAAACTATTAAACCTAAAGGCTGACAAGTCCCCAGGAATGGATGATCTGCAACCTGGGGTCTTAAAAGAACTGACGGCACAGGTGGCAGATGCATTGGTTATAATCTTCCAAAATACCTTAGATTCTGGAAAGGTTTCAGCAGATTGGAAAATAGCTAACATAACACCTTTATTCAAGAAAGGAGGGAGACAGAAAGCAGAAAGCTAAAGGCCAGTTAGCCTAACATCGGTCATAGGGAAAGTGCTAGAATCCATTATTAAGCAGGTTTTAGCAGGATACTTAGAAAATCATAATGTGACCAGGCAGAGCCAACTTGGCTTTGTGAATGGGAAATCATTTTTAACTAATCAGTTAGAGTTTTTTGACAAAGTAACATTCAAGGTGGATAAAGGAGAATCAGTAGATGTTGTGTACTTGGATTTTCAAAATGCATTTGATAAGGTGCCACATCAAAGGTTACTACACAAGATAAGAGCACATGGTGTGGGAGGTAACATATTAGCATGGATAAAGGATTGGTTGGCTAACAGGAAGCAGAGAGTAGGGATAAATGGGTCTTATTCAGATTGGCAAGCTGTAACTAGTGGAATGTCACAGGGATCCGTGCTGGGGTCTCAACTATTCACAATCCATATCAATGACTTTGATGAAGGGACCAAATGTATGGTGGCTAACTTTGCCAATGACAACAAGATAGGTAGGAAAGTAAGTTGTCAGGAGGAGGTAGAGAGTCAGCAAAGGAATATAGACAGGTTAAGTGAGTGGGCAAAAATTTGGCAGATGGAGTATAATGTGCATGGACAGGTGGCTGATGTTATGACTGATGCAGTTGGTAAAGCGGAGTTGTTTAAAAATTCCCAGAGGGAAACTTTAAACAACTGTCACAACCTATACTTTTAAGTGTTATGTTTGAGATGCGACTCTAAACTCAGGAATCAGACCACCAGTTCTCGAGGCTTTACTTTAAACTAATTGAAACATTTTATTAATTTACACAGGTTAAAAGTATATATACACATAGCTACAAATTACTACTACAATAACTTATAACAAATTCCCAAATTAATCTCCATTAAAGCAACAGCAACCCACAGACTTAACCAAACACCAGGCAAAGCATTTTCACCTTGTGAATTCAAAATGAGGTTTTTTCACTGTGGAGCCATTTGGAGGCTTGCAACTTCCTTTTGATCTTACATTGCCTTTGCTCTGCACACCCGAAACTACTGAAGTTATACCTATCACCACTGATTGAATTCAAATTCTCATTGTCTCAACAGTCTCTTTGAACTTTACCTTTTAACAAAGAAATCCCATTCATTGTACCAAATTTTATTAGTAATGTAAACATATTGCTTGGTAGCTGCTAGGAAGGCATCAATTTTTCACCCCACTTCTTGAATGCTCTATTCAAAAAAATGCAAATACCACTCTACCTCTCTGTTTACATCTCAAACTAGTACATATCAAAGCACCCAGACTAGCTGACTTTAATCTAATTAAGACACACCCGCAGACTAAATCTCTATTTTAAAAGAAAAAATATTTTCCAAAATATTATATACATTAATAGCTTCATGTCTGTGGGTAAATGTGAACTTGTTCACTTTGGCAGGAAGAATAGAAAAGCAGCATACTATTTAAATGGAGAGAAATTGCAGAGCTTGATGGTACAGAAGGATCTGGGTGTCCTGCTACATAAATCACATAGGGCAGGATTTTGCCTTGGTGGAGGCCGTTGGGAAGCTGACCACCACCCGCGATCGGCTCCGCACCGTGATTTCACGCGGGCAGGCCAATTAATTTCCGCCCTACATGGATCGTGAGCGGCAGCGCTCAGCGCTGCCTGTGAGGTGGTGGGGGGGGGGGGTTGGGAGGGGATGGAGAACCAGGCCTAGCACACATTTCGCGCATGCACGAGAAAGAGCGCTTCAATCTCCCTGAGGCAGAGGTAGAAGTGCTGTTTAAATAAAAAATGAAGAGAAGAAAAATTTAATAAAACATGTCCCCTCATGTGACTCTGTTACATGAGCTGGAAGATGTTTTTAATTCAAAAGTAAAGTTTTTATTTCATGTTTATTTGCTTTAGGAAACATCATCCCACTTGTGGATGAGGTTTCCTAAAAAACGTAAAGGCCTCTTGGCCTTTTCGCCTACCCGCCAACCGTTAGATTGGATGGGCAACGTAAATTTGAATTTAATTAGATTGTTAATGGCCTTAATAGGCCTTTTAATTATCGGTAGGCAGATGACTCTGGTGCACGCCCACCAAACGAAATATCACAAGTCCGCGCGATGACGTCGGGACACACGCCCGACATCGCCGCGCGTCATTTTACGCTCGGGCCTGTCGGGCACACGCCCACAGACCGAGTGTAATATTCTACCCATAAAGTTACTGTGCAGGTACAGCAAATGATTAGAAAGGCAAATGGAATGTTGGCGTTTATTGCAAGAGGAATGGAATACAAAAGTAGGGAAGTTTTACTCCAGCTGTACAGGGCCTTGACGAGAACATATCTAGAGTACTGTGCGCAGTTTTGGTCTCATTTAAAAAAAAGATATCATTGGTTTAGAAGTAGTTGGGAGAAGGTTCACTGGACTCATTCCTGGGATGAATGGGTTGCCTAATGAAGAAAGGTTGAACAGGTTAGGCTAAAGCCGTTGGAGTTTAGAAGAATGAGAAGTGATCTTTTTGAAAAATATGTAAGAGATTCCGTTCCCATTCCCCCCTTACAGTAATTATTGGACTCCAGGAATTACGAGAACAAAACACACGTAACACAGGGTTTAGCTCAACCTCAGATTTGTTTATCAAATTCACAAAATTCCCCCCAGTACAAACCCCTCTGTGATTTGGCCAGGATTAGCAATGGGCGGAATTTTCCAAGCTCACTGGCGGCGGGTGTGAAAGGTGGCATGTGCGGAAAATGTGGCGGGACCCACTTCACGACAACATGAAGGCAGGTCGCGATCTTCCACTCAGCCCGCCGATGGCAGGCCGCGTTTCCCGCCATCATATAATTAAAAGGCCATCCCACCAGGCTCTTGGAACCATGCCATATCGTCCGTCCATGTCGGCAGGAAAGCACGCTGACGTGTTTCACAACAGCGCACAGGCAATGTGCACATGGTGGCCTTCTCTTTGGGGGAACGGAGGTGAGTGAGCAGCAGCGTTCTCCACAGCTCGCCCGTTGTTTACAGGCCTCAGGCGCAGCCGGGGGGGCGGGGGAAACTGATGCCTGGCCCAGCAGGCGACTGCTATAGTGATATGATTGGGGCCAGGCTCCTCACCTGCCTGCCCATGCAAGCATCACGGAGGCACCAAAAGGCTATCAAGCACGCCAAACCTTACCACCACCCCACCACCCCCAACCACCCCCCGGCACAGACTTCGAGTCCGCCACCACTTTATTGGACCGCGGAGCAGTTGGACTGCACACGTTGTACAATCTCCTCACCAACGCTGGCCATGTAGTAGTCACTGCTGCACGTGCTCACAGCCCCTTGCAATCTCAGCATCCAGGTTTGGAACAGTGTCCCCCCATGTCGCAGGTTGTCAGGGCAGCCATGCAGTGCACTCATCTCTGGCCATCCAAGGGGTGACCAGCACTCTCCAGGAAGCATTAAGGGGCGGTCACACAGGGCCAGGAAAGGTGCTAAGTATAACCATGATAACCACGTCTCTCTGTCTTTCATGCTACAGGAAGACCACGCCAGGATCATGGATCCTGGTGACCTAGCTGTACACCTGATGGCCTATAGAGACCATAGAAGAAGGAGGAGAGGGCGACTGAGGCACCTGGCCGTGCAAAGGCAGAAGCAGCAATCTCATGAAGAAGGGGCTGCTGGGGCTCCCACACACGCTTCCCAGGAGCGACAGCGAGCCATGGCTGGTCAGCGCCTAGCGACACCTAGGGTCTATAGACGCCGCCTGCCATTCCTGCAGGTGACTGAGAACGAGTGTCGCCGATGACTGCACATGTCTAGGGACCTGGTGGCTCACATCTGCCACTTACTGTAGGACTTGGCGCCAAGGGGACATGGAGAGCATCCACTGCCAGTGGCTGTGAAAGTGACCGCAGTGCTCAATTTCTATGCCGGTGGCTCCTTTCAGGGCTCCACAGGTGACCTTTATGGGATTTCACAATCTGCCACCCACAAATGCATCCATGAGAGTCACAGATGCCATCCTCTCCATGGCACACAACTCTGTGCATTTTGCCTGGGACTGGGACAGCCAGGATGCAAGGCCATTGGATTTGTCCTGATCTCGGGCTTCCCACAGGTGCAGGGTGCGATTGACTTCACTCATGCGGCACTCAGGTCTCCATCGCTACACTCAGTGGACTTCATCAACCACAAGGGCTTCCACTCACTGAAGATCGCGACCTGCCTTCATGTTGTCGTGAAGTGGGACCCGCCATATTTTCCGCGCATGCCACCTATCACACCCACCGCCAGTGAGCTTGGAAAACTCCACCCATTGGTGTTAATTCTGCTCAAATCACAGAGGGGTTTGTACTGGGGGGGAATTTTGTGAATTTGATAAACAAATCCGAACACCAGAAACGCATCCTGCAGGTATGCGCACGGATTCCAGGGAGTGTGCACGCACATACACCCTGAGTCGCTCGCAGATCCCTGCAGTCTTCCAGGGTCCACACAGGCTGCAGGGTTGGCTCCTTGGGGACAAGGGCTACCCACAGAGGCCGTGGGTGATGACACCCGTGCGGCAGCCTCAGACTGCAGCAGAGCGACGGTATAATGAGGCTCATGCAGCAGCTCACAGCTTGGTGCAGCTGACTATCGGGATGCTGAATATGCAGTTCCGGTGCCTGGACCGGTCTGGTGGAGCCCTGCAATACAGTCCACAGAGGGTGTCACGCATCGTTGTTGTCTGCTGCGGCCTTTACAACCCGGCACTGCAACGGGAAGAGGAGCTGTCTGAGGAGGTGATGGAGGAGCTGCATGTCTCCTCCGATGAGGAGGATGCTGATGAGGATGAGGGTGAGGGGGTCCTCGGTGGTGACGATGACGGGGACAAGGCAGGCGTGCTCGAGAGGCCCTCATGGCTGCCAGATTTGCGGAGGATGATAAAAACATGCAGTGAGGTGTCTCTGTAGATCCTCAGATCGCAGTTGTGAATGTTTGACTCCAGTCTGGCTTATCTCAGTGTCAATACCCTCTGAGAGAATGATCCTGTCATGGAGATGCAGCGGAGGCCCTAATAGTCGCTTGATCGCAGGAGGATGATGACAACGTGCAGTGAGGACACTCCATAGATCTTCACATAGCCTCTGAGAATGTCTGACTCCTGTCTGGCCGAGGATATCTTGCTTGCGCTCCATGATCAGGGCTACCTCAGTGACACAACCATGAAACTTTAGAGGCATCTGATGCTGTGCCCACCTTCAGCACCTCAGCCTTTCAGGAGCTGGTGCACAGCATCACTGGTCACAGATGCTGGTGTGATGGGGGCCAGCCCCATCTTAAAGGTGCTGAGAGCACACAGAGAGTATGAGAGAACTCTGTGGCGCCTGCCCACTGCATTGTGGCAGCAATGACCAGCACTGCCGGGGTGCAGGCATCAGTAATGTTTCCAGGGTGTGTGAGACTGGACCATCACTGTGGTCTGAAGGCCGCACAGAGCACAGGAAAGAGGCCCTGGACTGAGACACTTGCCTTTTATCTTGTGCAGAAAGGTTTCACATCTGAGTGACAAGAACACTGCTCATCAGAACAAGGAGCCATAGACTGGGAGACATTCTTGGGAGTTTATTGACAATAGTGAACAGTATGTACAAGTGATTAATACCCGTGCCCGGGCTGTGCAACTAATTCTCCTTAACTGTCCTAACCCTGCCGCTACATCTTGGTGCACCCCGGACATCCACAGCGGAGGCGGTGGCAGCCTGCTGACTGTGATGCCCTGTCTGTGATGACTTTGGCGGGCATCCTCTGGAGGGCCGAGACCTGGAGGGCCCCAGACTCCTTTGGGTGTCCTGCTGTGGGCCAGCTGTGCCCTCCTCGGCCGGTGGAGCTGAAGCTGCATGGGTCATAGGAAGAGAGGATTTGGATTGGCCGGACATTCCCAGAGTCCCTGGGTGGATGGCCCTGATGTGTCGAGTTGCTGGTCCTCCTCCCTATGGGTGCCCAACGGCCCCTAGTTGACTCCTTGAGGAGAAGGGGAAGCTGGAGTGAGATCGAGCTACCCCGCAACCCTCTCACGTTGACATTATGGAAGGCCAACTATGGCATAAGCGATGGAGTGCAGGCCGTGCAACAGTGCAGGACCGATATTCTGGACCAAGGGCTCCGTGGCAGTCGCCATCCTGTCAGTGTTGACCTCGGTACGTCAGCATGCTGGTGCTATCACCTCGGACTGAAGGCGGACGGACTCCTCCATCGTCCCTTGCAATCTGAGGAGTGCACCAGACATCCATTCTTATTGTTCCTGTGATTGACTTTGCAGCTCCAGCAACTGATTGAGGACCAAATCCAGAGGCTCATCATCTGACTGGGACTCAGCAGAATCCAAGCCTCCAGCAATTCTCTGAGTGCCAGCTACCAAGGATACCCCTGCCACCACCTGCTGTGGAACAGATTGTGTGCTGTGCTCACCAGATTGCGTTCCTGAGGCTGCTTTACATCTAGGTCCCACCAAGGTTTGTGTCACTGTGCTGGTGAAGGGTCTGGGTGAGCGCCTTGATGGGTCTTCAAAGGTGCTGCCCTCAGGGTCCTCACTGAAATGCCCTCAGCGCTGGAGTTGGGGTCAAGGTTGCCTGAGGGCAACATGTGCCTAGGACAGAAAATGGGGATTATTGGTGCTTGGCAGCCATGTTGAACACAGATGGACTCAGAGTAATGTTGAGAGAGGGATGATGTGGTGCAGGATCCTCACCTGGGTGTTCGCCATCGACCTCACCGTTGCTGCAGGAACGGACCCCATCTTCTCCAGCCAGCTCCAATGCGTGACTCTTGAACAGAGTGAGGACCTTGATGTCCAGCACTCCACTCCTGATCAGGGACCCCTCCCATTGATTGTACACAAGCTTGTCCTGTGTAAAGACAGATGGAGAGAGTGTGCGCAAGGTGCATGGTAGAGAAGGATGCCGGGTGTGTACCTGTGCTGAGTGGGGCCATGGGCGGGATAAGGAGGCTATCTCCAGAGGAGATGAGGCCAGATGGAGATATGAGAGTGTGTGTGAGAGAGTGAGTGGTGATGTCCCTTGAGCTAGCAGTGAATGAGATCGCAGTGAATGTGAGGTGGACTTGTGAGTGGGTGAGTTGAGATTGATGAGATGGTTGACTTACCTTGGCGGCACAGATGAGATCATTCATCCGTTTTCTGCACTGGATGGCCGACCTCTTGTGTGCAGCGTTGGCACTGACCACCTCTGCCACCGCCTACCAAGCTGGAGTGTTGGGACTGATCGGCCTCCTGCGGCCAGAGCTGGGGTAGAGGACATTGCGGTGCGCCTCCACGGCATCCAGAAGGCATCCCAGGGATGCATCACTGAATTGGGAAGCTGCACTCTTCTTGGCTTTTGGGGCCATGTCTTCAGCAGAGCAATGCTGGGCTGCAAGCATTGCGCACTTTGTGCGCAGCTGCAGTTTAAATATGGCACTCGGCGTGAGGAAGCAGCGAGGTAATGGCTTGGCAGGCAAATTGGAGGCCGCTCACCAGTGATCCGGCGTGTTTCCCATGGCTGCATAATTTATGAGGTGGGAAGGGGGATGATAGGGTGCAAAAACCCGCCATTGCGGCTGGCAGGCAAAACACCTTTTTCAGACCCGCTACCGCACTTAGTGCAAATCTGAGACGATTCCCCCCATTACCTCACAGTACAAACCCCACTATAAGGTTAACTGAAATTTACAAAATATCTACAACCAACCCCTCTATGGTTGGATGAAATTTACAATCACCCACACAGATGGTTGTTACCAGTGTTGATTGGAGGCATGGATCTGGACTTGACCAGTGTCCATCCTTCTTCTTCTGACTGCAGTGCCTGTTCCCTGATGTTGTCCTCTTTTATGATGATGCATATCACACTATCACAGGCACAGATCCTGTTACCATTCTCCTGGGTCGTCTGCAGCTTAGCACCTCTTTACCTTGGTTTATTCCGTGCCTTAGTCTAGACAGGACTCTTCTGCAGTTTACACAACAGAAAATAATGTGATCCCCTCCCCATGGTGAGGAATACCTGGCTCCAAGGTTGACTGAGGTGTGAATGTTCCTTTCATTCATGGCAGGAAGTAATTGTGCTATGTAATGGCAGTTGCCCTGTGCCATTGTCCATGATAATGGCTCTCTTAGTCTCTTGATAAACCAGAGTTTCGGTTAGCTCACCCCCTGTGCGTTACAGTTAACCCTTTAATGTCTGTACAGTTCACCTGTGTGTGTGGTTTTGAGGTTTAGCTATTTTATATTCTTACAACTTGGGGGTCATGCCCTTCATATATAAGATACTGAGGGGACTTAAAAGGATGGATACCTGGAGGATGTTTCCTCTTGTTGGAGAGACTAAAACTAGAGGACATAGTTTAAAAATAAGAGGTCTCCCTTTTGAGGCAGAGATGAGGAAAAACGTTTTCTCCCAAAAGGTAGTTGGTTTGTGGAACTCTCTTCCCCAGAAAGTAGTGGAGGCTGGGTCTTTGAATTTATTTAAGGTAGAGTTAGACAGATTTTTGTTAGGCAATGGAGCAAAGGGTCATAGGGGGCACACAGGAGAGTGGACGTAAGACCACAACCAGATCAGCCATGATCTTATTGAACGGTGGAGCAGGCTCAAAGGGCCGAATAGCCTACTGCTGCTCCTATGTTCCAATGATTTGGAAAACTCTGATATACTTCAGCCCCAATGCAAGGGTGTTTCACTTTATGCATGAAGTTTAGATTTTGATACTCGAGAACAATTCTTCATATTGTATGGAGTCAAATAACTTATAGAAGCATGTTTGTTGAATGCAGAGCATAATGGGTTCCAGGAAATAATTTAAATAAATTATCTAATTGAGAAGGTCAGCTGATATAACAAACCACAGAAATTGAAGTGGTATCATAACCTGTATTTTGAGATTAGATTGCACCCATGAAGTTGCTCCTTGTATCTTTTTATGTCAACATATGTATGTTTCAATTTTATCTAATTTGGGTTCAATCCTAGGACAATGATCTTGTCCATGCTGTTGACTTATAAAATGATTCACAGTTAACATTTTACTGCAACCTTAACAAGAAATAATCTACCGTAGGTAACCGAGTATACATGTCAGCTAACATTTTACAAGGGAGATATCATTTAACAAACTTCACCAATTAAGTGGATAATATTCAACATTTTAAAAAATCATCAATTTGATTTTAAACAGAAGTAGAGTGTTTTTCACATTGTAAGCGTCCTTCAGTCCCAAAGGGTACAATCAACTGTCCACAGAACATTAACTGACTGGGTCTGGTCATTCTATAGTTTATAGCACATGTGTCATTACTCCTAATTGAAGGGTACCTCATCTTTTGTGGCTCATGTAAATTCTTGGTCTTGGTTCAAAGATAGCACACCACAGCATGAGCTATGCTAAATACATTGTGTGCTTGCAATTTAAAATACCTTACAACACAGGCAAGTGACAGTCTAACACATTAATATAATAGTACTGTACATCATTGGACATTGCCTTCCCAGTGGCATTCAAACTTTTAATGGCAATGCAGTATACCAGCATTTGAATTACATAATGTCTGGCACCATTTTAACACTATCAAACTGCATCTTTTTATTTAGTTTTTTCTCACCAACAAAACAGAAACTGATATTATGTGCTGGGGCAACAAATCTTGCTGGAATAGCATGAATTGTGCTGTGCCATGAATTCAGTTTGAATATGTCAAAAAAAAATTTTTAATTTTCCTCCTCTATAATAGACTATAATATTTTGTAAATTACATAGTCAAAGGGTAAATTAATAAACAAAATTAAAATTAAATAGAAACTGACTGATCAGAGGAATAAGCCACAATCTATACTGTTTTATTAAATATGGTTTTGTATTAATATAATTCCACAGACTTCAGCTTTTCTACATTGTATGTAATCACTCAACCAATCTGTTTACCTATCACTTTTAAAGTCACATTCACACTTATTTTTTTAAAATAGTTAATATAATTGCAGTATATTTCTGGGGAATAGTGAATTTCAATGGATTTCAATGGCAGAGAAGAGATAGGAGTTGAAATCTGAAATAAGTGAAGATGAAATACAGTTATCTTGGTAACAGAACGGATGTGGGGAGGACACTTAATGATATGTGTCCACTTTGCTCACTCTTGGTTCTGGGTTAGAAGATTGTTGATTCAACCCTCTTTTCAGGTTTTAAGCGCATAATTCAGGCTGTTAGATTATCAGATAAAAGCAAAATATGCAGATGTTGGAAATCTGAAATAAAAACAGAAAATGCTGGAACAACTCAGCAGGCCTGGCAGTATCCGTGGAGAGAGAAACAGAGTTAACGTTTTGAGTCCGTATGACTCTTCTTCAGAGCTAAAGGGAAGTAGAAATGTGTTGGATTTTATACTGTTTAAAAGGGGGTGGAGCAGGTGGAACAAGATAGAAGGACAGGGATAGGTGACAACTAAGGAGTGTCATGAAGGGAATGGTCCCTACGGCATGCTGACGGCGGGGGGGAGGGGGGGGGGTTGAGGGGAAGATGTGTTTGATGGTGACATCATGATGGAATTGACGGAAATAGTGGAGGATGACCCTTTGAATGCAGAGGCTGGTGGGGTGAAAAGTGAGGACAAGGTGGATCCTATCATGGTTCTGGGAGGGAGGGGAATGGGTGAGGGCAGAGGTGCGGGAGATGGGTCAGACAAGCTTGAGGGTCCTGTCAACCACAGTTGAGGGGGGAATCCTCAGTTAAGGAAAAAGAAAGATATGTCAGAAGTGCCATTTTGGAAGGTGGCATCATTGGAACAGATGTGACAGGCGGAGGAGCTGAGAGAATGGGTTGGAGTCCTCACAGGATTAAAAAAATGAACAATCGAATAAAACAATAAAATAAAACTTAAAAAAATAAACAAAAATAAACAAATAAATATAGAAAACTTGGATTAAAAAGGGGGTCAAGATGGAGGAGAGAGCTCATGATCCTTCCGCTACTCCCAGTGCAATCTCCTCTACATTGGGGAGACTAAACACAGACTGGGCGAGCGCTTCGGGGAACACCTTTGCTCAGTCCACAAGCATGACTCAGACCTTCCTGCCGCTTGCCATTTCAACAATCATCCTGCTGTCATGCCCACATGTCTGTCCTTGGCCTGCTGCAGTGTTCCAGTGAAACCCAATACAAACTGGAGGAACACCACCTTATCCTCCAGTTAGGCATCTTACAGCCTTCTGGACTTAACATTGAGTTCAACAACCTCAGACCATGGTCTCTCTCCTCCATCTTGACCCCTTTCTTAATACAATTTTTATTTATTTATTTGTTTATTTATTTTTAAATTTTATTTTATTCTTTTATTTACTTGTTCATTTTTTATCCTTTTTCCCCAAAACCCTCTCCCCCCACAGGGCCATCTGTCACTTGTTTTTATGTTGTGTTTTCACAGAATGCTGACCATTGTTCTGCTATTAACACCTTCTGCTATCTTACCTTTATGCCCCTATCTGTTGAAGGGTCATGTGGACTCGAAACGTCGACTCTTCTTCTCTGCCGATGCTGCCAGACCTGCTGAGTTTTTCCAGGTAATTCTGTTTTTGTTTTGCCCCTATCAGTACCTTCTTTACTCTGTACCACTCCCTTTGTCTTGTGTCCATGACATCTTTGTCAATCTCCCTTAGCTGTCACCTATCCCTATCCTTCTATCTCGTTCCATTTGCTCCACCCCCTCGTAAACAGTATAAAATCCATCATATTTCTACTTCTCTTTAGCTCTGAAGAGGATTCGTATGGCCTCGAAACGTTAACTCTGTTTCTCTCTCCACAGATGTTGCCAGACCTGCTGAGTTTTTCCAGCACTTTCTGTTTTTATTTGTTAGGTTCTCAGAACTGCCGTCATTTGAATGGAATGTTGAACTAAGGCCCCTCCTACCTTTTCTAGCAGTTCAAATGCTAAAGTTTCTGTGATGCTATTCCAAAAAGAACAGGGAAATTTCCCAATGTCCTGGTCAAGATTCTTCCCTCAGCCAGCACAACCAAGAACAGATTAATTGCTCATTCATCTCATTGCTGTGGGACAATGCTGTGTGCAAAATTGCCGCAGTGTCCACCACCTACATAATACCAGCATCTTAGCTCATATAAATCTATTGTATGGGGAGGATTTTTCCCTTATCGTGCAGGCTCCGCGGGGGTGGTTGGGAAGCTGACTGCCACCTGCGATTGGGGCCGGACTGCGATTTTACACTGGCAGGCCAATTAAGGCCCGCCCAGTGTGAAACGCAAACGGCAGCGCTCAGTGCTGCCTGTGTGGTGGGAGGGGGGAAACGAACGCGAACTTCACGCTTGTGCGCGGGTGCACGCTTGAAAATCTCCCTGAGGCACAGGCTCAGGGAGATGAACATTTTAAAACATCAAAAATAAAGATTTTAAAAATGTTATAAAACATGTCCCCACATGTGACTCCGCCAACCATAAGGTTGAACAGGCAGGGAAAAATTTAATTCAATAATGACTTTAAGAGCCTTAATAGGCCTTTTAATTGTCGGCGGGCGCACTGCCGACTCGCACATGTGCAAGTGCATGATGACGTCGGGATGTTCACCTGATGTCATCGTGCATTTTTTTACGCTCGGTTGGGTCAGGCGCATGCCCGCCCAATAAGCTAAAAATTCTCCCCTATGTTAAGTACTTTATGACGCTTCCAAGAGATGTGACAGGTTTCCATGTAAATGCAAGCTCATTCTTATATATGACCTCAGCTGTCTAGCCTTTAAACGCTGGAATTCCCTTCCTTAACCACCAATTCAGCAAATCCCTCTCCTCCTTTAAATCACTCTTTAAAACTAACTGCCTTGATTAAGTTTTTGGTCACCTGTCCTAACATCTCTTTATGTGGCTTAATGTAGAGAAATGAGAAGAGATGCGTTTTGGAGAAAAGAATAAGCTGACATATATATTAAATGGTAAACTTTAAAAGCATTACAGGAGCAAAGAAACTGAACAATCTTTAAAAATAAGTATGATAAAAAGAGGCATAGAGTATAACATCAAAGAGTAAATGCTGAACTTATAAAAATAATTGTTTGCACAAGTTATAATGCAATGTCCACTTTTGAGCAGCTTACTTTAGGCTACAGAGAGGATATAGAAGAGAGTCACTAGGACAATAATTTTTTCAATTTATTATTTCTTTGGATGTGGGCATTGCTGGCAAGGGCAGCATTTGTTGCCAATCCCTAATTGCTCTTGAACTGAGTGGCTCACCAGGTCATTTCAGAGGGCATTTAAGAGTCAACCACATTGCTGTGGATCTGGACTTACATGCAGGCCAGACCAGGTAAGGATGGCAGATTTCCTTCCCTGAAGGACATTAATGAACCAGGTGGGTTTTTATGACAATTGATGATAGTTTCATGGTCATCATTACTAAGATTAGCTTTCTATTCCAGATTCTATTAAATGGATTTAAATTCTACCAGCTGCTATGGTGGCTTTTGAACATTACTGGATTATTAATCCAGTGACACTACCACCATGCCATCATTTCCCCACAAATAATAGGAATGAAAGACTTTAGTTGTTATGAGAAACAAGAGGGAGTCGGCCTTTCTTTCATTAGGGCAATGATCAGATAAGAGGGGACTTGATGCAGATATGCAAAATTATGAAGAGTTTCAATTGTATAGATTGAGAAGAACTATTTCCATTGGTCAGTTGATAACTAATTATAACATAAATTTAAGACTAGTATAAAAGAATGAAGGGAGAGTTTAAGAGTTTTTTTTACATAAAGGATTAGGATATGAAAGGTCCTATCAGAAGAAGTGTGAAAGCTAAATTCCTAACAGTTTTTAAAATGAAAGAGAATAAATATTTTTTTAAATAAATTATTTAAATGTCAATAACGTGTCAATTAACATTTTATTCAGCCCATTTAACTGAATATTTTTACCCATTGGTTTCTTTATGTGCATTTCCAGTATAAATTGAAGTTTTCTCATTTCTATGTCAATTCTGCTCTTTCACACTTGGAATCATGCTTGCCACATTAATACCAACATTTCCTATCAATGTAAAACAAGCTGAAGTGAATATGCTAACATGAAGTACACATTTTCACTACAATTCAAAATGTGCTCAGAATGTTGCAAAGCAGTACACAAAATATTTTTAAAATGGCATAGATTTAATTTATCATCAAAAAGAATTGTAAGCCGATTATCTAACTAAAATGCATCCAATTTATAATGAAAACCTTAGCCTTCATGAATTGTTTCCATGATGTGATTTTAACAGTAATTAATCCATATTACAAGTTACAGTGACCTCTAGTGTTCAAGTACTAAGCATATAGTTGAATGCTTTAAAAGAGCCACTAAATTAGCAGGAAGTTTATCCTTTAAGTGATTTGGTAGGATTAGTATTCCCTTTTAACGGTATTGAATGGAATGAGATTTGTACATCAAAATCCTATGCAGCAATTAGAAATATATTTGGTCCTTTGGTCTGAAATTTAATGCCTGAGAGGCTCTATTCCTTGTAAAGCTGAGCTATAATGGTATCTCGCCATCTGGTTCACCACTCAAATACTTTGAAAGTTGTAAAGTTCTATACATAATCTCATAGATATGAACTAAACTCATCAGAAAAAAATAAGGCTTGCTCGTTCCAATGTAAACACACTGTTAACATTGTAGTAAGCATTAATTATTGCCAAACAACCTCTCAGACACTCAAAATTAGCCTTTGTAAGTTTGGAGTCTCATTCCTGCAGGTGTTAATTATCATTGGAAATTTAAAAAAATATTTTTTTAAACTTTACATTTCAGTCCCTTTTCACTTTCACTCTCTCCTAATCCAATCTTTTCCTTTCTTTAGTTTCTATACCTGATCTGATACTGAATTAAATATTCTAAGTCACCCGTCCTTGCTCAGACACTAAATTGTTCAATACCAACTTTTCAATCTAATCGATAAAGGAGACACACTTTACCCTATTCACACAGGTTCCAGATGCTCTGGAGAGGGTGCTGCACTTTTTAGATGTTGGGTAAAGGTAAGTTCCAATGCAAAAGCTCATGGAAAGTCTACGAGCAAGTGCAACTTTAATTTATCTGGGGCTTCAAATCCAGCTCTCTAAACAACCATTTCCACCATCTTTTTTGGGGCTTCTACTGATCTTAGGCAGTGAGATCGGGAGAACCCCACATGGAAATTTTTCCACGAGCAGAATCTTCTGGTCGGCGTGCGGGGCCCGCCCGCTACACATAAAATGACGTGCGGTGACATCGGGCGTGCATCCCAACGTCACTGTGCGTCATTCCGACCTTCAGTTCGGCGGGCATGCACCGGAGTCGGCTACGCGCCTGCCGAACTGTCAAAGGCCTATTAAGGCCATTTATGAACTAATTGAAGTACTTGTCAGGGCTGCCCATCCAACCTTAAGGTTGGCGGGCAGGCAAAGAGCCCAGGCAGCCGTCACATTTTTCATGGAACCTCATCCACGGACGGGATGAGGTTTCATGAAGGGTTTGTAACTTTAATAAAAAGTTTAATTAAAATTCATAGACATGTCCCAGTTCATGTGACACTGTCACATGAGGGGACATGTCTGAATAATTTTTTTACTCTTTCAGGTTTTCACAATCAAATTAATCTCCCTGAGGCAGCTCGTGCCTCAGGGAGATTTCTGCGCTCGAGCGCAGGCTCTCCCTCCTCCCCTCGCCCGCACAGGTAGCGCTCAGCGCTTCCGGGTGCGCATCGTGCTGGGCGGGCCTTAATTGGCCGGCCCACGTAAAATGGCAGTGTGCAGCCGGTCGCAGACAGCGATCAGCTGCGCGTCCGCCCACGCCCGGTCCTGCTCAGCCCGCCCGATGGGGAGAAAATTCTCCCCCCCATGTCTAGATCATTTTATTAAAGATAACCTGTATCCATGTAAATTACACTGATGGTTAGATTTTTGCAAAGTTATAGTATGCAATTTTATTTTACTAAAAATTCCTGTGAAATGTTATTCTGTTGTCTAGATTACTTGTGCACCATGAGTGCTTAAGCAAGATTCTGTGGGAGTAAAATGTCTCTTTGTCCATTCCACTTCTGTGCCAACTACAAGGACTTACTGTTCTTTTTTTTCTCTTTAAATGTCTCACTTCCACACTGTGTTTCCTCATCACAGCATCGTTGTGGTTGGGATTTAGCATGTGCCCAAATTACCGGATGGACAGTTCCACAACATCTCAGTACCTGGTATTAATGTTATTTTAATGCAGTGAGAAATCTGTGGAGTACTGTAACCAACATTTAAATCCTAAGGAAGCACGATATAGAAACATAAATTCATAATGTAATTTTTTTGAATTCGGGTGCTGTTTAATCCCCTATATATGTTGTATTGTGAAAAACATAGCCACAATGATACAAGTCTATATTTTGGCTTGAAGAAAAAGCTTTCTGGACAGCATTAGCTCACATCTCTGTCTGTACCTCCACTTATTTAATGCAAACAATAATATTTGGCATTTGTGCAGTGTTTTTTGAAATACTGAACAGGTGAATTTCATTGATGTTTCTGCAAAACCTTGAGATAAAAAACAGTAAAATAACAAAGAAAGGCAACAATTTGTGACAAGAAAACAATAGTTGGGGCCTACTGTAGGCAAGTGAAAGAGTCTAGGCGATATGAAGCTTATATTTGCTCTAGAATAAAAAGATGAGGTTACCCAGACTCCAAGCCCTGGCTGCTGTATTATTATTTCAAGCTGAGATTTAAGATGACATTTTGTAAAAATTATACATTTATGAGTTCACTGCCTAGCAGACCTGAACCAAGCATGTGGCATGTGGCTTACACCCTTTGAAGTCTGATTGGTCATGAGGTTGTTTGGCTCAATGGATGACATCGCAATTGTTTACCAGCAGGAGTTCATCATCTTCCTGGGTGATGTATGTGGAAAAAGTTAGAAAGAAAACAGCAAAAGTAGTCAAAACCAGAATTAGTGATGTACACTCAAAGGAATTCTTTGTGAGAAGTTACATTATTTGGGGGAAATTATAAATATAGTAAGGAATTTGTATTTGGAAAATAGCAGTTTAATTTTCAAGGTTCCTTCAATTTTCTACATGTGCACATTTGTTTGTTGCTTGCAGAACATCTACAATCACATTTCCAATCACAAATATTATAAAATGGAATTAGAATGACCATGGTTTCTGGGGGAAATTCTCCTCACAAGAAGCAAAAAGCAGATAGGTGTCCAACTGGAAATTAATCCCATCGGGCCTCCTGAAAATGGCCACAGTGAAGTTGCCATCGGCTTTCCAGCCAGTGGGCAGACTCCCCGCCATGACCATTAAATTCCACCCATAATCTAGGTTGGCGCTTCAGTACATTAATGAGGGACTGCTGCATTGTCAGAGAATCTGTCTTTTTATTGAGAGGGTAGAAATTGGTCATTGTTATGCTGTTTCCAGATCAAAATCAGGATAAAAAATGACCAGTTTTGCAGAGCTATGTCCTGCACTCCAAAGGTGCCTAAAAAATATTAGGTGCTATATTGGCCTAAAATAATTTTCAATACCGAGTATGGTGGCCTAAAGCACATTTTTAAAAAAATTCATTCATGGGATGTGGGCGTCGCTGGCTAGGCCAGCATTTATTGCCCATCACTAATTGACCTTGAGAGGGTGGTGAGCTACCTTCTTGAACCACTCCAATCTATTTGGTGTGGATACACCCACAGTGCTATTCAGGAGGGAGTTCCAAGATTTTGACCCAGTGACAGTGAAGGAATGGCAATATATTTCCAAGTCAGGATGGTGAGTGGCTTCGAGGGGAACTTCCAGGTGGTGGTGTTCCCATGTCCTTGTGTTGCCCTTGTCCTTCTAGATGGTAGCACTCATGGGTTTGGAAGGAGCTTGGTGAGTTCCTGCAGTACATCCTGTAGATGGTGCATACTGCTGTCGCTGTGCGTCAGTGGTGAAGGGAGTGAATGTTTGTGGATGAGGTGCCAATCAAGCAGGCTGCTTTGTCCTGAATGGTGTCAAGCTTCTTGAGTGTCGTTGGAGCTATACTCATCCAGGCAAGTGGAGAGTATTCCTTCATACTCCTGACCTGTGCCTTGTAGATGGTGGAGAGGCTTTGGAGAGTCAGGAGGTGAGTTACTCGCCGCAGGATTCCGAGTGTCTGACCTGCCTTTGTAGCCACAGTATTTATGTGGATTGTCCAGTTCAGTTTCTCCTCAATGAAACCCCCAGGTTGATATGCAGATGAGTTAGGCCCCATATGCTAATAAGGAGCCCAACACTTGTTTTGGGATCAAGTGGGGCCTCTGCCAACCTGCAATTGACCAATTGTCTCTCTGTCAATCCTCACCCCACCCAGGCTTACATGAGGACTGCTGTCAGTGAGGCAACTGGCTCAAACTTATCTATTAAAAACAATAAGTTGCCATGGGATTCCGCACAAAGACATTGGCAGTTTACCTAAATTGTTGAATGAAGTTCAGTTTCAGATCAACCTCAGGTCTGACGTTGGGGAATGACTGCCAGCAATGCTCAATTCTGGATCCAATTTCTATGCCTAAACATGGAACCCACTTTCCTGCTCAGGTGGGCACAAAAGATTCCAATGTTGATGTGCAGGTGACTTTGGATCTATAATTCCCAAAGCTTTCCACCACAAGGGACTTTCCTCAACATGCCTGGGTCTGTTTTAAACTAATTGCTAGAGATTGATAGAGATATAACTTGTCAACATCTCCATTAATATTTGTGTTACGCAACTACCAGAATAGAAAGCAAATTAGAAAGATCGCTGTCAGTTTTTTGTCCTGCAATTCCAATATTCCTATGGACTATTCCAAGAAGACAAGTAGTTCTTCCAGTATCCTGGCCATCCCTCCCTAACCAACATTACCAATAACAGATTATTTGGTTAATCACTAGTTGGAATTTTACCAGCCCACCAAGTGTGAGGTCGGAGGGGGCGGGGGTTTTGGATTTGGCTGGAAGTCTGACATCATGACATAGTTTCTGGATTTTACCAGTGGTGGGAATCATGGGTGGCAGACTTCTGGCATCGAGGCAGTGAATCATCGATTAAGATATTTAAAACCCAAATTAGCTGAGAGTTTACAAGATGATTTGAATTTTATCGGTAGCATATGGAAACCCATGGGGCTTCGGAGCCCCTCCTGGTGTAATGAGGCAACAGTGAGGTGGAGCACAGCAAGGAGGTGGGGATAAGTGCTGGCTCTCCACTGATAGGATAAAGGGGAAAACTTGTAAAGAGCAAGTTGAAGACTTATGTAGTAAACTTTGATGCTAGATTTGTGGGTGGAGGGGTATTCCCAGGAGCATTCGTACATGTTTATCATTTCCTTATTCTGTTGCTGCAGTGGGGGTGGGGAGTGCAATTTTGCATATGAACAGTTTGGTCCACAAGTCATTCCCTAAGCTGCATTCCTGCTGCTGAAATAGAAATTGCAGTGAACAGGGTACTGAAGTTGGGAGCTTGTTTGGGGCATCCAACGCATTCCACAATTTAAATGAGGGAGATGAGTTCATGTGGACACCAAATGAAGATGAGGCTCATACACATTGGTACCCCATTACCCACAGAATGTAGATGGTAATCGCTTGAGCACCAGGGTTCTTCTCATAAACTACATGAACAGAAAAGGCTTACATTCAATTACTATTCACATGGAAGTAAAATTTCCATGGGGTCTGTAATACTAAAGCAAAGAATATGTTTGGACCACTTAAGCAGTTTATAGCCCAGCACCAAAATAATCACAGTCTGCTGCATAATCATGTAATATGGTCAGATTGCAGTAAGATAAAAGTGAGACACAGCAATAGCAACAGAAATTGAAGATGGAGAGATGCAGCTCTTGGTGTGGAAGACATTCATTGATAATGATTTGCTATTTCTTCCAGTAGCTCCACTGATATTTCAGATAATCAAAACATAAGTTCTGACAAGTTTTCTGATTTAGCATTTTTACTATGTCTACCAGCAAAGCATTTGGGAAATTCTATTGGATCACTGGGAATGCCAAAGCAAAACAATTATCCTCGTGTTTCCATAAATAAGCTACCGAACATTTCCTTAATTTCAGTATTGCTGAAAAAAGAGCCATGTTGTCCAAGATTTGCGTCTTGCACTCATCAGGACAGATTCACAAAAATACCAATTGTAAAGGGAACAAAAATTTATGCTGCATGAGAAGAGAGTGCTGATTGGTTGGCGTGGAGAACTCTAATTGGTCAAGGCATTGCCCTGGGGAATGAACCAGGGAATGGCGGTCTCCAAACTTTTGTTTAGTTGAAAAAGGCGCAATGTGTGAACACGCTCCTTCTGTCTGCAAAGGACAGGGCCCTGTGTGTTACTCACAATAAGAGATTGTGGTGCAAGAATTAATCCAGGCAGATCTCTTGGTTAAAGTTGGTTTATTTCCAAGACAACTCCTCAGTGCTACTAACTTTCTAGTAACTTCCACACAAAGTGTTCCAGCTGTACCTTTTTATTCTATTCAGTTGGGATAATTAATGCCCATCACTGTTTAACTACCAATTAGTTTTAACAAGATGATTGCCATATTAACACTGTGTGTGAATATATGTAGCTAGCCTATTCACCAATGTACCACTCAAGGAAGCCATGGACATTTGCCCCACATCACTATATCATGTCGATCTAGACGCTACACCAGTGTCTGAATCTGTATTAATTGAACCTATGAACTCAGCAACTTGTGTAGTTGAGTTCAGTTTTAATGTATGCCCAAATAGATGGTGTTGCCATGGGATGGCCTCTAGGCCCAGCCCTGGTAAACATCGTTGTCAGTTTCCAGAGTGAAGTCTGTAATAGACACTCAGAACCTTACTTTGTAGAATTTTATTTGATCTCATCTATGCATGGATCCTGAGGTCTGTCCATGGTGGATACTGGTTGAGTTCGCATCGTAGGGGGTGTAAGGGCAAAGGGTAGTGGGTGGAGTCATAGATTGACATGAGTTGGCACTAAATTGGCATAAGGGCTTAAAGGGCTATGGGGTAGGTACAAGGGTATAGGTTGGCATGGAAGGTTTATGGCAGTTGGGTACAGGGACATAGTTTGGCATGGGGTGTATGAGGGGTTATGGGGTGATTAGAGGGGCATAGATTGGCATGGAGGGTCTGAGGGCTTATGGGGTAGGTACAGGGCATGAGGTGTCATGGGTTGGCATGAACTGGACATGGGGAGTGTAAGGGGGGTGGTGAGGGCTGGAGGGATGTTTTATGCTTTATTGTTTTTTTAATTTTTGGGCACAGTGCCAGAGCCCCAAGCCAGGTCATCCACTCAGCTGGCTTCCGCACCCAGAATCCCCCTCATGAATTCAGGAGCCATCCACCCAACTTCTAATATAGCCTGATGCCTCCCCAGACTCAAAATCTGCCATCTGGGCAGCCATTTTTTAAAAGTTGGGTTCACCAAGCCAGGAACTCTCCTGGTTCTGCACACTTGGCCTGCGGACGAAATCCGGGCCAGTGAATTCATCAGTGGACACTTAAGAAGTTTATTTAATCTCAAAATTAGGGATGGGCAATAAATTCAGGCCTAGCCTGTGATCCCCCATCCCAAGAATGAATTTTTAAAAAAGGGGTCCTGAGATCTGCCCATGGTGGATACTGGGTGAATTGGCATCAAGGGGGTAAGAGCAAATGGTGGTGGGTGGTTGAGCATTGGTTGGCCTGAGCTGGGAGCAAAAATCCAGGCCCATGTCTACAGCAACTGAAAACAATACCCGGTATAATTCAAAGCTCAACGATGTGACATTGAATGGTCCAAAAAGAAGTTTGCTTTTGAGGTTTTAAGGCCAATTAAAGCTTGTATTTGGACTTTTTACTCATTCCACCCTCCTCTGGCATTGGTCTACGTCTAATCTATGACTAATGGTGCAAATGAACTGGAAATTTGAAAGCTATTAGCTTATTGCCACTCGGGCAGAATTAGAATTAGTGTTTAACCTTTTGGACATGACTTACATTAGCAGAGGAAATTCAGCACCTGTATGGCCTTTAAAGAGTCATTTAGTTTCAATATTTCATCGGTTTTCTTCTTTTTGTCAGTTTAGCCTTCAGAGTTAATGACAAGCCACCCTGAGTCAAATATTGCTTTCCTTGTGCCTTCTCTACTTAAAAAAAAGTTAATCTATTCCAATGGATCCAAGACAAAAGAAGGGAAAGTTTTACTTTATGTAGAATTAACAATAGCTGATCAGGGTCTGAGGAGTTGGTGAGATCAAGTGTCTTACTGTGCATATTGCATCTGTTTCATCAAATCAGCACCTAAATATTCACCATCGAATGTGAGGTCTTCAGTCAATTCCATTCACTTCACAAATAGATCAGATAACATTCTTGCCTGAAAAAAGTGAATATATTCAATCACTACTGCAATTTTGCAGTCAAAATGTTCAATTAGAGAGAATGATAGACATTAGACAATGGCTGAATCTATCATTAAGGCCTCAATAATTGATAAAGCATGAAATGATCTTACTGGGATGATAGCAGCCATGTATTTAAAAGACAAAGCTCCTGTAATACTGCACTACAGGAAAAGTAATCTTTGTGATATCTTTGTGAAAAATAGCTAAAGCATCAGTCAAAGAGTAATGATAGTTTCTTTTACATTTTTTCAAATGAACAACATTCCTGGAATACACTAGAAAAGGCAACATTTTAAAATACTTAAAAGTTCATTTATTTGTCAATGATGAAAAAGGCACGATTTTCATAAAAAAGATACATTTTCTTGTCAAAGTTGAGACCCTTTTCCTTTGATGAAGGAGTTAACTCCTTGTTGGCGTACAATTCTAATCTTCAAAATTTTATTTAAACGATCACTCACCAAGGCTCCTAAGGCAGCACCTTCAAACCTACAACCGCTACCATCTAGAAGGACAGGGGCAGCAGATACATGGGAATACCACCACCTGGAAGTTTCCCTTCAAGCCACTCAACCACCCGACTTGGAAATATATTGCTATTCCTTCACTGTCACTGGGTCAAAACCCTTGAACTCCCTCCCCACCAGCACTGTGGGTGTACCTGCACCACAAGGACTGCAGCAGTTCAAGAAGGCAGCTCACCACCACCTTCTCAAGGGCAATTAGGGATGGGCAATAAATGCTGGCCTAGACATCGACACCCACACCCGTAAATGAATTTTTAAAAATGCAAGTTTCAGAAGGTGAGTAGCAGTAGGTTATTTGATTGCGAGTCAAATCAAATCCTGTCCTTACACACATTTTTATAGTGGGTTTGCTGAAAAACAGTTAGAAGCAGGAACCCCTCATGATATTCTATTTCCTAACTCAAGCGCACTGAGGCTAATTGTAGAAGCCTAATACCAATCTGGCTGGGATTAACTAACTCAATACAGATTGAAGATCGAAACCAGGACCTTTTTGATCTGTAGGGCTCAATTACTTACTGTGCAGACTTGCTGAGCTATCTGAATTTTAAAAAAAATAAATCCTCAAAACTGGTTCTGTGTCACAAGCTTATTTTGTGTTGTTTGCTATTTTATTCATATTTTTTAGTGCTTTAATAGAAAATATATGTGCACATGTTACTCATTTACTACCAAAGAAATTACTTGGCATAATCTTCACTGAAGTTACTAGTTTTAGAAAGGTTGCACAATTATTCAGTAATGCAGAGTGGCCATGGCTGTGGCAAGTGACATTATTGTGGCAGTGTACAGTAATGGATTGAAGTTCGTTTTAGAGATACATTAACTGCAGACTTAATGATGGTATTGCATGCAGAGAAACAAAGGCAAAGAAGTTCATGGGCTGCAGTGCAATTGCTTGCAACAAACAATGCTATATGCTGATTGCTGGATGCATGTCAGAAGTAGCACCAGGCGTACCTGAAATGAGGCGCTAACCTGGTAAAGCTGGTAAACACAGGATTACATGCATACCAAAAAGCAGAGGCAGCATGTTGTAGACAGAGCTAAGCGATTCCATAATCAATGGATCAGATCACAGCTCTATAGTCCTCCCACATCCAGATGTGAATGGTGGTGGATGGAAGGATGAGGCTCCATGAACATCCCCCACAAAAGACATGGCTAAAGCATTCACAACCATCCTCGCCCAGAAGTGCCTAGTGTGGATGCTGCACCTTGGCCTCCTCCAAGTTCCACACCATTACAGAGGTTAGTCTTCAACTAATTCCATTCACTCCACATGATATCAAGAAATGCTGTACACACTGGATACAGCAAAGACCATGGGCCGTGACAACATCCCAGCAGTAGTAAAGACTTGAGTTCCATAACTAATCATGCCATTGGCAAAGCTATTCCAGTACATGTATAATACAGGCAACTACCCACTTCAAAGTGGAAAATTTCCCAGGAATGGCTTGTCCACAAAAAGTGAATCTAATCTCACCAATTACCACCCCATCAACCTACTCTCAATCATCAGCAAAATAACAAAATGTTATAACTGTGTTAACTCACAAATAGCCTGCTCACCAATGCTCAGTTTGGGCTCCATTCCTCTTTCAGTTCCAGAAGTCATTACAGCTTTAGTCCAAATATGGATATAAGAGCTTAATTCCGGAGATGTGGTGAGAAAGACTGTCTTTCATGTCAAGGCAGCATTATGGTACAATAACATAATGGTTATTTTAATGGACTAGTAATCAGAGGCCTGGCTATAGAGACATGGGGCTGGATTTTACACTCCCACACCAGTGGATTTGAAGGTGAGGAAGCATGTAAAATCCAATGGGTGGCCTTCCCACCACCTACCTGCCAGCCTCAAGTTGTCTGAAATTTTACAGAGGTGTCGGACAGCCAATGATGTGACTACACAGCTGCCAGCCAATCTGATTGTCCGGCATCTCTCTAAGGCAGATCTTCCTCCTGAGTGTTATGAGACAGTAATTTGGTAAAGCTCAATTATTTAAAAATCCCAATCGGTTACTTTAAACAACTGTCATAAGTTATATTTTTAAGTGGTATGTTTGAGATGCAACTCTAAATTCAGGAATCAGACCACCAGGAAACATTTTATTAATTTACACAAGTTAAACATATACACATGGCTACAAATTACTACTATCATAACTTTTACCAAATTCCTAAACGAATCTCCATTAAGGCAACAGCAACTCATAGATTTTTAAGCAGACACCAGGCAAAGCATTTTCACCTTACAAATTCAAAATGAGGTTCCTTTCACTTTGGTTCCTCGCAGACACAGTGGTAGGCTTACAGGCTTTGATGTTACATTGCCTCTGCCCTGCACATACAAAACTGCTATCCTTATACCTAGCACAGCTCATTGAATGTAAATTCTCATTGTATCATCAGCCTCTTCTAACAATAAAACCCCTTTCATATTACCAATTTTACTAGTAATATAAACATATTGCTTGGTCTCTGCTAGCTATGTGCCAGATTTCACCCCACTTCTTCAATGCTCTATTCAAATATGCAAATGCACTCTATCTCTCTTACATCTCAAAACTAGTACACGTCAAAGCACCCAGACTAGCTGACTTTAATCCAATCAAGACACACCCACAGACTAAACCTCTATTTTAAAAGAAAAATATTTTCCAATAATATTACATACATTAATAGCTTCATGATACTGAGATAGAGGCTGAAGTCTCACCTTCAAGCAATTAATGATGTCCCATCATTAGATTGCTGTGGGGCAGCCAACAGAATTGTGGGCAGGCTGCCCACCAATACTTTTTTGCGGGGGTTGCGGGGAATTGCGGCACCCCATAAATTCCAGCCCATTCAAACCCCACCAAGCAACTGGGGGAATTTAAATTCAGATAATTAAATAAAACTAGTATCAGTGATGGCGACCATGCCAGTCTCACTAATGTCCTTCAGGAAAGGAAATCTGCTGTCCTTGCCCAGTGTCATGCTCAGTAAAGGCACGTCCTATTCATAACTTTTAAAATATAAACTTTATTTAGTGTGGAATTTTCTGGAACTGGCTTTCTTTTTAAAAATGGACACCTAACTTGGTCTGTAGATTCAAAGTGCCACACTCTCAAAAGGACAAAAGGGCACGTTCCAGACTGGAGATGTTACTACCCAGCTTCTGAAACCATCAAAAAGCTGTTTACTGTCCATGTAGACCACATCAAATGCATTACCCTCCATAACAGTAGCTTGGTCTCTATGTAACCCCAGACCCACAGGAATGTGGTTAACTCTTAACTGCTCTCTAAAATAGCCTAGCAAGCCACTCAATTGTACCAAAATTGCTATAAAAATGTATAATAAGAATAAAACTAGACAGATCACTTGGCCTTAACCTAGGCAGTCGATTCACAATTCCTGATAATGTCCTGTTTCACCATCAGGACCAACGCACCAAAAGCAGGGACATAGTCGGGAGAGAGTGGTCTTTGGAGTCCTGAATAATGACTCCAGACCCCATGAATCTCATGACTTCAGGTCAAATATGGACAAAGAAGCCTCCTGCTAATTATCACCTACCACCCTATCTCAGCTGATGAATCAGCACTACTCCAGGTTGAAAACCACTTGGAAGAACTGAAGGTAGAAATGTATTCTGGCTGGGGGGACTTCAATGTCTATTACCAAGAGTGGCTGGATGGTACCAGCTGGTCGAATCCTGAAGAACATAGCTGCGAGACTGAGCCTGCAGCAGATGGTGAGAGAACCAAAATGAGGGCAAAATCTGCTTGATCTCATACCTGTCCCAGATGCATCTGCCTATGACAGTGTTGGTAGGGGTGACCATTGCATAGCCCTTGTGGAGATGAAACTCCACCTTCGCACTGAGGACACATTCTATAGTGTGTGGCATTATCACTGTGCTAAATAAGTAGATTTAGAACAATATTAGCATTACCTAGCAGATCAAAACGGGGCATCCATGAAGAGCTGAGGGCCATCAGCAGCAGCAAGATTGTAATCTCCTAGCCTGACATTCCCTCACTTTACCATTATCATGAAACCAAGGGACCAACCCTGACTCAGTGAGGAGTGTCAAACAGCATTCCAGGAACAGTACAAAGCATACCTATAAATGAGGTACCAGTTAGAGTGCAGCTACAGCAAAGGACTACATGCACGCTAAACAGCAAAAGCGGTATATCATACACAGAGCTGAGCCATCCCACAATCAATCAATCAGATTTAAGCTATGTAGTCCTGCCACATCCAGTCATGAATCATGGTGACCAATTAAACAACTAAGAGAAGGAGGAGGGCCCATGAACCTCAGTGATTGCAGAGTCCATTCAGGACAAAGCAGCCCATTTGATTGGCACCCATCTACCAACTTAAACACTCACTCACTCCACCACTGGCGCACAGCAGCAGCAGTGTGCACCATATACAAGATGCACTGCAGTGATTCGCCAAACCTGTGTCCTCTGCCACCAAGGATAGCAGGCATATGTAGACACCACCACCTTCAAGTACCCCTCCAAGTTACACACCATCCTAATTTGGAAATATGTTCCTTCATCATTGCTGGGTTAAAATCCTCTCACACCCTACTTAACAGCACTGGGGAGTACTTTCATCACACAGACTGCAGCATCTCAAGGAGATGACACACCACTGTCTTCTCAAGGGAAATTAGGTAGGGCAATAAATGCTGGCTTTGCCAGTGATATCCCCCAAAAAGTGACACATTTGTTACAGCCTCTCTAGAGAACCAAAGACTTGTTCTGTACTGTTCCTCAGAAAACTGTAGGTAAGTTCTGAGCATTAGGAAATTAAAGCTTCCTTGGAACATGCTCCTTCCATTTTCTGTCCCTCCAGCTCCAGCTCTGTTTGCTCCTTTCTCTTTCCTGCTCGTTATTCTTCAGAGTGTGATTTCTAGAAGGACCCCACCAAGAACCAACTGCAAAGTCAGATGCCCCTTAATAGTTCAGAACCCAAAGCAACAACTAAAAGCACTTTTACATTTAATGTCACAAAAACACACAAGCTAATGAACATCCCCAAATGCCATATACTTCATTACCTGAAAGCAGCTGAGGATCCCTTTAAATAGCATTCAAAACGGTCACTTTTAAACTGGTACCATCCACACGGTTCAAGTTACATCATTATTTAAGTTTATTCATGAGGCTCCCATTTGTTTTAGGCAGGAGTTCCAGCCACTATAATTAGTGCCCCCAAGGAAATATGACCAGTCTGAAAGAGTCACAAAGTGGCAGGTCAAACAGCCATTTTGTCTTCTAGCCATGAACACCCCGTTTTTGATCATAAATGGAGCAGTAAAGAGATGGAAATTGCTCCTCTTGGCTTAGACTTGTCACAAAGTATCACAACTGAAACTCTAATTTATCGGCTATGTTGAACATATGCACTTTGTTGTCAATACCAAATCGGGAATAAGTTTGAATTATGTATATATAATAATCTGATTTAAATAGTTTCAAAATTGATTCATTATGGTCCAACATATTTATAACCTGGAGGAGCTCCAAATTAGTTAAATTACATTTTCAGCTTGAAAACATAGATATTTTCTGTTACATTGAACCTGCACGATTATTATCTTCTATAAATATCATAATCTGATTATAGCAAAGTAAAAGTCATGCAGAAAATGTCTCAGTTCACAGAATCTGGGTAAATAAATTAAAGAATTGTGTATTACATTTTTGCTGCTGTTATTTTCTGGTGTAATCTTCAAATTGATTCAACCTTCTTTCCATGCCTGCAGGGTTCCATAATGCAGACCTGCTTTTGATCATGATTTGATGCAAATCACAGATCTCATATAAACAGGGTTTAAATGACAGCAGTAAAGCTCAGACCAAAGGTACTTATGTTCCTGGTTACCTGACCATCAAACATATGACACTGAAGCTATGGTGACATTGTGCTATGATGCACAAACAGTGCTTTTGTTGTTCTACTTGGTACTAGTACATGACTTGCTGCCCTTGAGGAGAGGTAAAATGAAATGAGATTCAGGTTACAGCAAAGTATTAGCCAAGAGTGAGAAAAGGTGATTAAAAAACCTAAATAGAGGCAATGGCTCCTGGTAACTTTACCTGCAACAGATGTTTAACATTTCAATGGGAATTTTGTAATGTTGAGGATGCAGTGAGAATTTTGGTCATGAATGTTTGATTGACAGAATCAAGTCACCAAATTTACTCATTTCCTTTCAGATGCATAATTATGGAGTGGAACAATACATAGGCCCTATTCACTGTTATTCTTGTTTCCATAAAACTTCAGAACAAATCAGGTAAATAAGTCACAAAGTAGTCAGTTACATGAAGTTGGAAGCAGTAATAAGAGAAGCATTTGAGAGCCTCAGCAGAGATAGCCTGATTATGAAGTAAGGTCAGGGCAAAGCTTAATTCCTTTGGGGCTTTATTCAGCAACACCAGTTTTAATAGGGGATTTTTAAATTCCCAAACCTTCATGATGGCATCCATGGAAGCCTGCTTTTCTCTTTCCAGAATCATTTCATTCCAGCTGTGATCTAGAAGGGATTAGACAAGGTTCGTATTTGACACCATCTTAAGAAGGATTTGCTGAGATAAGATTTGATATTCTTTGATTTTATTCAATTTCTGATTCTAACATTCCCTAAAGAAATGCTGTTTGTCTCCCCTACTATTCAAGGATGCAGACAACGACATGAAGAAGCAAGTTTCTAATTTCAGATTGTAGTTGTTGCAATCAGGTGAGAGACAGAATTCTGTCTTCCCAAATCTAATGCAAGCATGAGATAAGATGCTTAGCAAAATGTAACCATATATCAAAAATACCCAATTAGTTACATTATAAAGTTATACTATTGATAACAAGTCTAACAGCAAAAGTCATTGCAGAGAAACTAACTTTAAGGAACCAGCTTTAAGGATGTGTTCAAAACTCACACCTGATGAAATTGGGCCTCAGGCCTTATCTCCATAATTCTGCAAGGTGCAAATGCCAATTGATCATCTCTCGCAATTCACTGGTCTGGCATTTCCAAATATCTGTCAGCTCAGGCAGCAAGTAACTTCAGCCCCATCAGTTTAATATCTGTTGTGGGGAAGGTACTGGCATCTATCAGGGATGGAGGAGGGCAGTTTTGAACCCTCTCACCCCCACAAAGATTGGGAGATGGTAGGGCATTAAATTGATAAAAATCTAAAACACAAACCTAACCCACCATAAGCACACCTATTTTTCTTTTAACTGTAGTGGATTTGGGTAGCCGTAAGTAACCCCTTTAGGGAGAATGATTACAATATTTAGGTTAGCCTGCTTTAATGAGATTTTCACCACACTTTGAATTTAATGCCTCCTGCACAAGTTCAAAAAACTCTGTATTAAATTGGAGGCGAGGTTGAGCAGCATTTCACCACAGGTAAACCATGGTAGGACTCCTCTGTACCTCCCCAAGACCTTGACATCCTTTCTAAAGTGTGATATCCAAAATTGTACACAGGACTCTAGTTGAGGTCTAACCAGTGATTTGTAAAGGTTTAGCATGATTTCCTAGTTTTTGTATACAATGCTCCTTTTACAAGGCTAAGTATGCCATACACTTTCTTAACCACCCTTTTAACTTGCTCGACAACATTCAAAGATTTATGAATGTTCACCAAAGGTCCTTTTACTCTGGCTTCCTTCTCAAAAGAGTACATACTGTTCTTCACGTGGGCAGCGCATCGGCCAGTAGTGGAGGTGATCCCTATGCTGGAATGGAAAGAGGTAGAGGCTAAAATGTTAAGTAACATTGCCTGCTACTGACAGTATTAACTCAATTGAAGTTGCACCATATTCATAGCAGCATATAATAATACAGCACAGAAGGAGGCCAGTCAGAATATTGTAGCTGTGTCAGTTCTTTGAAAGAGCTATCCAATTAGTCTCACTCCTGTAATTCTTCAAATTTTTCCTTTTCCTATATAAATCAGTTCTTTTTGACAAGTTCATGAACCAGAACCCGTAGACATTGGCAGGTAGATGCACCAAGGTCAGCAAGTATACTTAGTGGTGTCATGATGAGCATGGCTAATCTGACTGCTGCCTGCTGATCTCTCTGGCATCCCTCTATTCATCCTGCACCACTAATGCATGAACTATCATGGGGAGTTTTCATCGCATCCACTGTCATTAAGGTAATAGGGACTTGCCAAATGGCATCCAGCTAGATGCAATGGCACACCTTGAGATGGAAGAAACATTATTGTGGAAATCACTTTACACAGGTAGGATCTTCCTATTCTGCAGAATTCATGGGAAGAATTTCTGTAAAGTCAGTGGGTTGGATTGTCCTCCATGATCCCAGCTAAAATGTAACAGGATGGCAATGAGGTCTACTGTTACCTCACTGCCCTAACCTGTATTTTATCCTGCCTGCCCCAACCTAGACCATCAATAGGTCCTCTTTTTCTGTCTATAACATGCAAATACTTGGGTGGATGCAAGTAGAGAGGTGTAGGTAGATTCTAATAATCTGAATGATTTTCCTAATATCTTGGCCAGTGATTGTCACTTCCTGGGACTGCTGTGTGGAAAATGGCAGTGAACCGCAGGAAATGGCACTACTATCCACGCTGGAGAAAGAGAGCATTGTAAAAGACTCAAGCCTACACCTAACTTTCTGTGTAGGTCTGTGACCCTGCTGAAATTTTAAACTTGAGATAGATTTTTGCTAGCCTGAAATTTCCATAATTTTCCACTACTGTCCTGTCTAATTTCAAGTGGAATTTTGGAGCAATGACATAAACCAAAATATATTGTTTAAAAGGTGGTTAGACGCTGTTCTCTCATCTCTTGCATGTAGGATTGAATCCAGCTCAGTATGAAGAGAGGGAATCCTCCTATCTGCTAGCTATAAGTGCAAATTGACTTGGACAGTTAGCCATTGGTGTATTATCAATTGCCAATCGCAAAGGCCACAGGGATAGCTTCTGGGAAGCAAAACAAATCCAAATTTATGCTGTACAAGGTGCTCTTCAAAAGTTGGGATTAAGGCACATTATTGGGAAAAAGTATGAGTTTTACTCTGCAGCTGGGAGCATTTAATACTGGCACTGGGTGACAAATTTTGAAACAAGAATGTTCCATAATGAACATAACATTGACTCAAAATGCTTTGTACAGCAATCCAATGTTCAAAAGCAAAGTGCTTTTAGCACATAATACAAAACAATGGATGGCTGGGGAATGAAGTGCAGATGTGTGTTGGTGCTTTTGGGCCTTTTGTATGCACGTATGTATATATAATTATGGTAGATAGACACAGACTGGCCCAACACCAACTTGTGAATCCACCCACACTTATAATACTTCACCCTTAATTGAGCTTGTAAAACATTTTCAAATGGGCATTAATATGCATTGCACAACTATAATTGATATGATCTAAAGTTAAAATGTTTTCTAAATATATTTTTGAAAATAAACCAAAAATCTAACAATCACATCTTAAGTTTCCTATATAATGTTATTGCATGTCAAAAACTTCTTACAAAAAAACTGCAACTAAAACAGAGATTTCATTCCTGGTTTCTTAATGTTTAATTTACAAGTGTTTCTCATAAATCCGGTATTATAAATACTTCATCATGCAAGAAATCTCAGAGGCAAATAAAAATAATAATTATTGACCAGAATGAGAATTAAATTGCGTTCGGCGCCCTAATGGCTATAAAAAGATCAAGGTGAAGAATCACACATTGTAACATCAATACTCTCAAATAAATTATTTTTTTATTATTATTCGCTACAAGCTTATATTAATGTTCAGTGGAGGTTTATGCTATTTTTTTTCCTTGCTGTCACTGGTTCTCGATGCAGCTATCCTCACACGCAGAAATAAAGTATCACCCAGGGAAACACACAGTCACTAAATAGGAATCTGAAGGCAGTCAATTTTGAGATTTGTGAAGGGTTTTGGAGTTTATTAGATTTAGTAAGGTTACAGCTGCAAATATTTTATAATGCACAAAGCAGTAAATGTTTCTTTGATGCATGTAGATGGTGAATTTTTAAAAAACCTTTACAAAGAAAACCCAATCAAGTATTTCAAAATATTGATCTAAATTTAATATTATATTCTGCAGCCTAAATTGGTAAGTTTAAGTTTATTGCAACAGGATAATGCTAATTTAGCATATAAATGTACATTGAAAAATCAATATGTGCTCTTACTGCAGTTTGATCATATTCATTTTTATCAACAGCTTACAATTACATAGCACCTTTAACAGAGTAAAATATCCCAAAGCATTTCAAGATATGCATATATTTTAATTTCATATCTATTTTCCTTCTGTTCAACTCCCACGCCCAAAGGCCATGCATTACCCTATATTTACTGTCAACGGAGGACAGAGTACTTATGTTGTAACAGATCTCTTGTGCCATTACTCACAGTAAGTTGGATGATGTGTTTTTTTATGACAGGAACATTAAATTATGTACCACAGATACATTATTCTGTTGCTAAGGGGAAGCTGGGCCTGTCCCATTAAGGCTTCAAAATCTCATTAATGTAAACAGCCAGAGGTCAATTATAGTTAATTCTTGTTCATGAGGCAAGTTTGTAGAAAGGCAGTTACATTGCAGGTCAAAAGACACCAGCATGAAATGGCTGTCCTTCTTTCTCTTTTTAACTGCTTTTACCACTTCAAAGGATGATCCCATACACACGAACACACATATGCATATGGATCTCCCATGGTGTTTCTCATGGTACATTTAAAATGGAGTATGGGGAATGAGCCAGATCCAATCAGTAACGGTTTAAGGTCCGGCCTTGGAGGAGAGGAGAAGGCTGCAATAAGTGCAGAAGCAAGACTTTGAATACATTATAGATGTGATGCAGTGAATAGCCTCAAGTTGTCTGTATAAATAGTGCTTTGTGAGCATCAAGCTACAATGCTGCATAAATATCACCTTTTTATTAATTTTCCACTTTCTTCTTTTTTTCTCCTATAGGCATTTGCTCATGTTGGAAAACAGTGCCACAAGCATCTCAACCAAATAATCATTCTTCAATTATGAGCCTTGATAGGGAATGCCAGTACATTATCCAATTGTGCAGTAGTGCAGCACAACCAAGGCCCAGTTTTGTTCTAACATGACGTCTGCAAATGTACATTTTGCAGTGCAGGTCGCTATTGCAATGATCAAAAGCGAGAATCCTGGCAGATTTTTTTCCCCTTCCTAGTTCAAGGTCACTGCAACCAAGTATGGTGCCACTACTACTGACTGACCTGAGATCAGCTAACTCGGTGCAAAATAGGGAACAAATACAGGACCTTACTGCTCATCCAATAGACCTTTAGGAAAAGCATCAACTCCTCTTTTAAAATTCTTTTTTTAAATTAGGGGAACTAAGTTCCAGGAGCATGCAAGAAAAGTTGCAAGAACTGTCTGGCTGTGAAATTGCATGGGGGCTCTTACTATCTCCACCTGTAACTTCAATGGGAGACAGTTGGAATTCTCAGATAAATAGCTTATAGCTGAGAATGGGGGCTCCGCCGTTGGAGTTATGGCAGGAAACTGGGAGGGCCCCATGGCATTTTGAGTCCCATAACTCTAAACAGGCCCAGGACACTCTCAGATTTTCTTACGTGAATATAATTCCCTTACCATAAGAGCAAGTCATTATACACAATTTCTCTCCCTCCAATGAAATAAGATTTCAGTCTCTGCAAAGCATCCCATGCAGTAACTCAGCTAAAACCTAAGCAAATTCAACTCACTTGGTAGCAAATTTATTTGTGAGCCACAGACACACAAGGAATACCATGCAGCTTTTTTGATCCTCTCAGGAAATTGAGCTTGTGAAGACTAACAAAGGCCAACTGTCTCATGACAAATGAACTGAGAACCTGCATTCAGTGCTGTACCTGATAATCATTATTAATTCTTTTGCAATAGCCATGTTTATGACATAGCTTATCTCTAAGTGTGACCCTTAGCATAGTTGGGAGTTAAAACCAGTTTACTTAAAGTTTAACTTATAAACATCCATTAGTACCTTATTGGATTTAGCCAGCTTAACAGCTCCTTCAACTTGTGTACTGTCAATGAAGCCAAGGTTTGATAACAAGGTGATGACAAGTGTTACAATGCAGATACAATAATCTCACAGTCAACACATTTTCTTAACAAAATTACCAGATCCTTCAAATAACTGTTCAGATTGTTAAATCTTTAGGATCAAATTTTCAATCCTTTGCCAAATACAAATTAAGTATATTAGCAATTAAAATATTTCTGTAATTGACTGAAATTTTGTCCACTAAACATTTTGGTAGGGGGTTATGTCTTCTCTAAATGTTGGGGAGTATAGAGAATTAAAGAAAAAAGGATTGCCCTTTTTTAATATTAATACAAAAGCAAAATAGTGCAGATGCTGGAAATTTGAAATAAAAACAATAAAATGCTGGAAATACTCAGCAGGTCAGGCTGCATCTGTGGAGTGATCCCCCACTATTGATCATCAAGCCACTGTCACTAACCTCATCTCCTCTGGAGACCTTACCTTCACAGCCTCCACCCCAGAACAGCCCACTTCTACCTCCTTCCCAAAATCCACAAAGAGGACTGCTTTGGTCGACCCATTGCTTCAGCCTGTTCCTACCTCACTGAACTTATTTCTTCCTATATCTCCACTCTATTTTTTTCTCTCCTTGTCCAGTCTCTTCCTACCTACATCTCAGACCCTTTCAATGGACACCTTGAAGTCACTTTGCATCTTCCCCACAACACCCATTCCCCCCAGCTTTGTTTTATCCATGAACTTCGAAATTTTACATGTGGTCTCCACTGTCCTGACAGTGGACCATAGCCTGAATTACTTATGGTTATATTGAACTTTTTAAAGGAAGATGTGTTTTTTAAAAAGGACATATAAGCAAATGCTGGCTGAGACTGTAAAGTAAGCACTTGCTGGAAAATTCCTATTGGATTACACATGACCAACTAGTCCAGAGAGAACAGAATGTCACACCTGAAAAAAATGTCAAGGCCTCATTCAGGCAGAGACACTTCAAAGGAAAAGATGCAATGCAAAACAACTGATTACCATCTCAGCAGAAACCATCTCTTGTTGTGTTATATCCCAGACTGTGGACATGAACTGAGTTGAAAGAAAGCAGTTTCTGGGCGAAAGATATGTTTGTTTTTCCCTTCCAGGAATACACAAGAAAAAGACCAACTACAACCCTAGTTCTGTGTGCTAGTTTTTGGTGTTCTGTTCTGGTGCTAGTGTATGCTGCAAAGGTCACACCTGAAGAACATCAACTAGGCATCCCTGCGCTTGCTGGTAAAAAGTCTCTCTCCAATAGCTGGAAGCAAGTCAGAAGTCAGCAAAACCGCAGTCAAAAAGGAAACAGGACAGCTCCTTTCACCTAACCAGCAGAACCAAGAATCTCCAAACCAACTGCTCGCCTGCCAAAGCCAGCTCTATCGGAATCATCCAACTGAATGGCTGCAATATTTCACCATTTACTCCTCATGGACCAGCCAAAGATTGATTAGTATTTTTGGACTCACTTCTCAGTTCTAATCTCTGTATATGTGTGTTGCATTTTTATTGGTTTTTCTCATGTTTTAGTAACTCAAAAACTCACTCTTTCTTTAACTCAAAAAGCCTGGTTAACTTTAACAACATAAATACATCTGGACTGGGAAAAGGTATCCACGAGGGAAGGGGTCCTTTTTAAATTAACCTTGTTGCGACCAACCGAGGGGGTTGAATAGAGAAGGGGAGCCAGCTCATTCCTCCTCACCCAGGAGCATAGCAATTTGGGGTACCTTGTCCGGGATTGTAACAAATTGGGGGGACCTCACCCGGTGATCGGTTGTAGCACAACATCCAAATTATTGATATATATTGTGAACGCCTGGGGCCTAAATACTGATCCTTGTGGTACCCCATTAGTGACAGTTTGCCAACACTTCCATTGTTAGCCATGGTTGACTGACTTCTCTTTTTCGATTTTTGTGCCTCGAAGGAATGCTAAATGCCTGTAAACCATGAAATAATTCTTTAAGTACTATCCATTGCCTGTGCAATGTCATATCTTTTAATGTATTGCACCTCGGCCAATTTGCCCCTCATTTCTTCCTTTGTTCGAAGTTAACATCCTGGCTTCAGGTTGAACTACCTGACTTTCAAACATAATATTAAGTTTTATCATATTATGGTCACTCACCCCTAAATGTTCTTTTACAAGATTATTAATTAGCCCTTTCTCGTTACATAATACTAGATGTAAAATATCCTGTTCTCTTCTCAGTTCCTCAACATACTGCTCTAGAAAACCATTCCTAACGCACTGCAGAAACTCATCTTCCACAGTATTAGCGGTCATTAGATTTACCCAGTCTATATGCAGATTGAAGTTGCCCATGATTACTCTATTACCCATGCTACATGCTTCTCTAATCTCCTGATTAATACCATGCCCCACACTACCACTACTGTTTGGTGGCTTATAAGCAACTCCTACCAATGTTTACTGCCCCTTGCTGTTTCTTAGCTCCACCCAAACAGATTCCACATTTGGTTTTCCCGATCAGAAATCCTCCCTTACTAATGTACTGATCCCATCCCTTATTATCAGCGCAACACCACATCCTTTTCCTTTTTGCCTGTCCTTCCTAATGTCAAATATCCTTGAATATTCATTTTTCAGTCTGAGTCACCCTTTAGCCATGTTTCTGTAAAGGCAATTAGATCATACCTATTTTTGTGCCTTTAAATCATCCAACATGTTGCAAATGCTGCGTGCAATCAGTTGAGTGCCCTTAACTTTGTCTTTTTAACATTATTCCCCACTCTAAGCCTAGTTGATGCTTGCCTTCATTTCATATGCCTTCTAATTTTGCTTGCTACTTTTCTATATGTAAGCCATGTTTATTCCCTAAGAGGCGTTAGTAAATCAGATCGGTTTTTACGGCAATTGACAATGGTTTGATGGTCACTATTACTGAGACTAGCTTTTTAATTCCAGGTTTATTGATTGAATTTAAAATCCACCAGCTGCCATGGTGGGATTCAAACCCATATCCCAAGGGCATTAGTTTGACTCTCTGGATTGCTAGTCCGATGACATTATTACTATGCCACCGCCTCCTCCCAACGTATTACATTTCTATTTTTCCTCAGTTCTGGTGAAAGGTATCAGCCTGAAATATTGGGCTGAATTTTTCTGTCGGCAGGCAGGGGGCGGGCCCCGCTCATCGACGCATAAAATGACGCGGGATGATGTCGGGGGGAACCCCTGACGTCATCCCGCCCCATTTAAATTTTCAGGAAGGCGGGCCCACAGCAAAATCAGCTGCGGGCCTGCCGACCTGTCAATGGCCAATTGAGGACATTGACAGGATCATTGAAACAATTAAAGGACCTGCCCATCCAACCTTAAGGTTGGCGGGCAGGCCAGGAGCCCCGGCAGGCAATAGAAAAAACATGAAACATCATCCACCTGCAGGATAAGGTTTCATGTAGGGATTTAAAAAGTTTAATAAAGTTTTAGTGTAATTTATGAATATGTCCCATGTCCCATGTGACATTGTCACATGAGGGGGACATGTTAAGGACTTTTATTTTCTATTTTTAACATTTTTAAAACTGTCAGCGATCTCCCTGAGGCAGCACTTAGCCTCAGGGAGATGTGCACTCTTACATGCGCATGCGCATAGTGCTTCCCAGCAGACATCATGCTGGGCGGGCCTTAATTAGCCCGCCCACGTAAAATGGCGGCGGGGCCCGTTTCTCTGGCGGGGATCGGCTCCCCGCCCACCGGAGATTGGGTCGGGCCCACCCGCCCGGTAGGCAGAAAATTCTGCCCATTAACTCTGTTTCTCTCTGCAGATCTAACATGGTGAATTTTTCCAATATTTTCTGTTTTTGTTTTACCACCTTTTAAGATCTAATGTTTTTGAAATTAGGCTTGTTGTTTCAGATATCTTTCAAATTCAAGGCCTAGAGACTGGGATGGGTAAAAACAAGCCACAATTCAACAAAGTGATGTCTTGCTGGCCATCACAGAACCCTACCACCCTAAATCCCAACTAGAATTAAACAGGTGAGCTGCCTCCCTATGCAGCTTGGAAATCAGGACCTGTCAAGATCTAGCCAGCTTTGACACTGTGCTGTGTCATAGAGTGGCATGATGGATTCATCCCCACCATCCCTCAGAACTCTAAGTAAATGCATCGTTGATGGTCAGCGAGCAGTCGAGGATAGAGGTAGAGTTAAGGTGGGGAATGGAGGTGGTCAGAAGCTGACAGGCAGGCTTTAGTCTTGACAATATTAAGAAGAAAGGCAATTAGATCATACCCAGAAGAAAGTTCCGGCTCATTCATGATGCATTGTCAGATAAGCATTTAGACAGGACAGCATTGATTGTGGAATCAAAAATGGTAGCAGAGACGTAGAGATGGGTGTTGTCGGCCTATGAATGATGTCAAGAGTGGAAGCATTTTAGGCAAGTGAGCAAGATGACGAAAGCTTTCAGCAGTCTTTCCAAACCACACCTGTTTTGCTTACCTGCTTTCAGTCATCAGAAGGTTATGCACTCAAAGTGAAGCAAGGTCCTGATATGAATGATAATGTCGCGTCCCATTAATGCCACTGGGACATGCACAACATTTTAACTGAGGACCTGTTTATAGCTTACACTATCTTGAGCCCACCAATAAAATCTGGGCAGAACTAAGAACCCAGGCCCAGGTGAACCTATAATGTTTTAGATAAAGATTCCTTATGGTCTACAGAAAGCAAGGGTGCTTCACATAGCCACAGAAGGATACCGAGGGTCCTCTGTGTTCCAGCTTTGCCCCAGCTCTGATTGCAGACTTGCCAATGCCCTTAATCCCTATTACTTTGCCAGGATGGATCTGTGGGTTCCTGGTGATGGCCTGTCGCCTGTACAAGTGTTGACATTGGCTGGCCTTGGACAGGGATTAGAGTCAGGACATGCAGTTGAGGCAGGGAGTTAAAATCTCCTGGGGGACAATACAGTTCACAGCCGTCTTTGGTCCCTAAACCTAATTTCTGCCATGGGTTAAAGTAAGCCCTTAATTACAGGTGTCAGACAAGTTTTCTTGAATAGCTTACCCTATTTAACCTAAATTAATCCAATTATCTTCTGAATTTACACAGAGATGTATAATTGAGATGTTTGAGAACTAGAACAGCAGGCCAAAAAGGGATCAAAAAAGAGGGAGATGAGAAAAAAATGTAGGGTTGACTATAATTATTAACACATACACCTAACAATGACAATGCGCTCCTAAACTTTCCATAAACAGTTTAGTAAAGCACAAAAATAATGAATTAAAATGGCATCACAGCATAACATACACATTGCAAAATGTCTGTTCATTCAACGCATATTTTATTTTACTGAACTAAAATAGTTTAAATTAGTCAATATATAAGAGTTCATATGTGGAGGGATTCAACAGGTCAAATCCCCACATTCCCTTCTAAATGCAAAAATGGAGATCACTGGCTGGAAGGCATGAAAGTTTGGAGAGAGGAATATGCTCCAGGCTTGCATAATTAAGTCTTATATCTTATCTGTAAACTTATGTTACAGCTACGCAAACCAATGTCTGGTCCACTGCAAATGCGTCACTTATTATTTGTGCATCAAAAACATGTCTAAAGGGTGCATTATACACCCTTTTCTTTGTATTGCAGATATGCCCTCATAACACAAAGCAGCACCATAGCATGCAGCAGCATGAGTGAAGGATTTGTTGGCCTAAGGACATGTTATTTGAATGTGCCAAGTGCCTACTTGATAATGTTTCTGCCTCTCAAACTTTGTGGGCCCTTTGGGGAAGTTACTTGGATTTCATATAGTGACAAGAGATATTTTGAAGGTTAAACCCTAACTCTGAGGAGGCAGCCTGTCAACTTGTTGCCACCATAGAATAAATAGGGAATCCAGGACTTGAGTAAATAACCTTAGCTGATGCTTGAGTGCCCAGCTCTGGGATTTGGCTGCATTGTATGTTGGATGAGATGTGAAATCAAGGTCCATTCTGCCTACTTATGTGGAGGTCAAAGGTCGAAATGCCAGAAATTTCTGGCCCCGTTGGAGTCGGGTGTCATGGGAGATACAATATGACGAGAAAGCCAAAAATCAGTTTTACGATGCCGTGAAATCATTTTGCGATCGTCCACTCCACCCATCAATGGGAGGCTGCATTTCCCGCTGCAGCACGTCGGGAACCTCATTTTAATATATTTGCATCTAATTATGAGCCCGGCTCACCGGAATCATTCCACTACGTCAAATATACCACCCACGTCGACACGACTTCAGAACGGCATGCTTCACGACTGCCTTTAAAAGGCGTACGCGTGGTGTCCTGAACTTTGAGGAGAACTCGGAAGTGAGTGCACACAATCTTGCACAGTGCTCGCGGGCATTGCCTGTAGGAATCAAGAAAGAGGTGCCACACATTCACTGGGGGCACAGGCAAATCGCTTTTTCCCAGCTGGCTTTCAGTGCGGTGCCGGGGCAAAGGCTCCGGTGCGGGTTAGGTCAGGGGGGGTGTGGGTAAAGACAGCACAGACTGAAGGGAATGCTCAAGCACCGGCTGAGGGGGGTGGGGGGGCCGGGGGTGGGAGTGAGGGAAGCAGCCACGCACTCGGAAAAGCTTTTCAAAAGTAAGCATTCTTCCGCAGCTGAGACTGTTCAGCTGCAGCTTCATTAACATGCTTGGAGTGGGGCCTCTGAAGCTTTTCTGCCCACTCAAGCAATGCTAAAGCATGAAAGTGCCACCAAATGCTTCAGAACTTTTCACCCCTCGGGTGAAGCCCACAAATTAATGTGCATTTTAGTGGGCAGCAGAACAATTGGCCGACAGGGCAAGTTGTAGGTGCCATTGCACAGTCACTGGTGGAGGCACTCACAGCCCCTTGCTTTAGGGTTTGGACCACTGTCCATTATGGTTCAAGCTAACCTACACTGCAAGGCTGTGCTGTTAGGAGAACACTTGTGCCTGACCTGAGAGCACAGCATGCAGTCCAGTGGCCGAAGCTGCTGCCAATTGGTCAAGTGGAGTGGGGCAGAGGTGGGTGGGGTTTCGGACAGCCAATGAGCGGACTACACACTGGCCATCAAGTGATAGCCAGCACTCTTCTGCATGTATGAAGTGCCTTCAGACCTAACCAAGAGAGGTTCTTAGTACACCTATGTTAACCCAGGCGTCTCTCTCTCTATGATCCCGCAGGAGGAGAACTCAGGATAATGGGGCGTGGTGATTTAATGGTATGCCTCATGCCTTACAGAGACCAGAGAAGTAGAAGAAGAGCGGCGGAGGTACCTGGCTCAGCAAAGGGTGGAGCACCTCCCTCAAGATGAAAGGTTGGCGTGAAGGGCCTGTTGTGCACGCAGCTGAAGATCCACAGCGAGCATTTGCTCATGGGCACCTCACTAGACCCACGGTCTATAGACTGTGCCTGTCATTCCTGCAGATGACTGAGAATCAGTGTCACCAAAGATTGCGCATGTCTAGAGAACTGGTCGGTCACATTTGCCCCTGCTGCAGGATTTGGCGCCACAGTGACATGGAGTGCATCCACTACCAGTGGCCATGAAAGTGACCGTGGCACTCAATTTTTACACCAGTAGCTCCTTCCAGGGCTCCACAGGTGACCTGCCTCCCCGCACAAGTCTATCCAGGAGGTCATGGGCCATCTTCACGGAGGAACAGAACTTTGTGCATTTCGCCTGGGATCAGGAAAGCCAGAAAGCAAGAGCATTGGGATTTGCACAGAGCAGATCTCAGGTTTTCCATAGATTCAGGGTGCCATCGACTGCACTCATGTGGCACTTAGATATCCATGGCAACAAGCAGTCAGCTACGTCAACCGCATGGGCTTCCAGTAGCTGAGTGTTCTGCTGATGTGCGACCAAAGCAAATGCATGCTACAGGTTTGTACACAATTCCCATGTAGTGTCTACGACTCCTACATTCTTAACAGGTCTCAGATCCCTGATATCTTCCAAGGTCCAGAGAGGTTGCAGGGTTGGCTCCTCAGGGACAAAGGCTACCCACAGAGGACATGGCTGATGACGCTCTTGCGGCAGCCTCAGACTGCAGCTGAGTGATGGTATAACAAGGCTCATGCCACAATCCGGACTTTGGTGGGGCAAACGATAGGCATTTTGAAAATGAGGTTCTGGTGCCTCAACAGTTCCAGTGGAGCACTTTAATATAGTCTCCAGAGGGTGTCGCACATCATCGTAGCTTGCTATACATTTCACAAACTGGAGATGCAACAGTGCGGCGGACCTGGTTGAGGAGTGATGGAGGAGCTACACTTACCCTCCGATGAGGAGGACGTCAAAGGGGATGACGATGGTGAGGTCCTCGAAGGCAAGGATGCCAGTGATGAGGCCATTGTATTAGTCAGATGAGGCAGGCACACTCAGGAGGCCCTCATAGCCGCAAGATTCATGGAGGATGGTGACGAAGTGCAGTGAGGGTAGTCCTGACATCCTCACCTTGCATCTATGAACATTTGACTCCTGTGTGGCTGATGGCAGCGCACATACCCTCAGTGCACAGGCTCATGTCATGGAGATGCAGCGGAGGCCCTATTAGTCACTAGATTACAGGAGGATGATGACGACATGCAGTCAGGATACTCCATAAATCTTCACATTGCCTATGTGAATGTCTTTTTCCTGTCGGACTGAGGGCAGCTCACTTGCACTCTGTGATCAGGATCATATCATGGAGATGCAGCCATGAAACTTTAAAATGCACCTGATCCTTTATCAGCCTTCAGCACCACACCCCTTCAGGAGCACAGCATCACTGGTCACAGATGCTGAAAAGATGGTGGGGAGGGGTGGGGGGCAGCCCCACCCCAAAGGTTGAGAGCACAGACGGAATGATGGAATTCTGTGACACCTGCCCACGACATTCCGGCAGCAATGACAAGCACCATCAAGGTGCAGGCATTACTAATGGGTCCGGTGAGTGTGAAGCCTGACCATCATTTTGGTCTGAAGGTTACCCACTGCACAGGGAAGAAGCCCTGGACTGAGACACCAGCCTTTATGCAGAAACCAAGGTTTCACATCTGAGTTACACAAACACTGCTCATCATAACAAGGAGCCATAGGCAAGGAAACATTCTCGGGAGTTTGTTTACAATAGTGAACATTATAAGACCATAAGACGTAAGAGCAGAAGTAGACCACTCTGCGCATCGAGTCTGCTGCACCATTCAATGAGATCATGGCTGATCTGATAATCCTCAACTCCACTTTCCTGCCTTTTCCCCATAACCTTTGATTCCCTTACCAATTAAAAATCTGTCTATCTCAGCCTTGAATTCTCTTAACGACCCAACCTCTACAGCCCTCCGTGGTAAAGAATTCCACAGATTAACCACCCTCTGAGAGAAGAAATTCCTCCTCATCTCTGCCTTAAATGGGCGACTCCTTACTCTGAGATTATGCCCTCTGGTCCTAGACTGTCCCACAAGGGAAAACAACCTCTCAGCATCTACCCTATTGAGACCCCTAAAAGTCTTATATGTTTCAATAAGGTCGCCTCTCATTCTTCTATACTCCAATGAGCACAGGCTCAACCTACTCAACCTCTCCTCATAAGAAAATCCCTCCATAGCCAGAATCAATCTAGTGAACCTGCTCTGGACTGCCTCCAATGCCAGTACATCTTTCCTTAAATAAGGGGACCAAAACTTTTCACAGTATTCTAGGTGTGGTCTAACTAGCGACTTGCATAGTTTTAGCAAGACTTCCCTATTTTTATAGTCCATTCCCTTTGAAATAAAGGCCAACGTTTGCCTTCCCTATTACCTGTTGAACTTGTATGCTAGCTTTTTGGGATTCATGCACGAGGACCCCCAAATCCCTCTGTGCTGCAGTCTTTCTCCATTTAAATAATATTCAGCTCTTCTATTCTTCCTGCCAAAGTGCATTACCTCACATTTTCCCACATTATATCCCATCTGCCAAGTTTTTGCCCACTCACTTAACCTGTCTATATCCCTCTGTAGGCTCTTTGTGTCATCCTCACCACTTGCCTTCCCACCTACTTTTGTGTCATCTGCAAACTTGACGATAGTACATTCATTTCCCTCATCCAAGATATTAATATATATTATAAATAATTGTGGCCCCAGCACTGATCCCTGTGGCACTCCACTAGTTACAAGTTGCCATCCTGAAAATGCCCGTGTACAAGTGCACGTATGTATGTACAAGTGATTAATGCCCATGCCCAGGCTGTGCCACTACATCTTCTAAAGAGGATTCATACGGACTTGAAATGTTAACTCTGTTTCTCTCTCCACAGATGCTGCCAGACCTGCTGAGTTTTTCCAGCACTTTCTGTTTTTATTACATCTTCTTAACCTTCCTAACCGTCTTGGTGCTCCCCAAAATCCACAGTGGAGGTGGAGGCAGCCTGATGACTGCTACACCCTGTCTGTGATGACCTTGGCCGGCATCCTTTGGAGGGGCAAGACCTGGAGGGCCCCGGCTTGCTTTCGAGGTCCTGCAGTGTGGAGGTGGCACTCTCCTCAGTCTGTGGAGCTGGAGCTGCGGGGTGACAGGAAGAGGGGATTCAGATGGGTGGGACACTCCCAAAGTCACCTGGGTGGATGGCCCTGGGGTGTGCACCTGAAGATCCTCCTCCCTAGGGGTGTCTGAGGGCCCCTGGCTGCCTCCCTGAGGAGAAAGGGAAGCTGGAGTGAGATTGAGCTGCCCCACACCCTTCTCACGTTGACACTGTTAGAGGCCAACTATGGTGTGACTGATGGAGTTCAGACCGCACAGCAGTGCATGACCGATATACTGGACAAAGGTCTCCATGAGAGCCGCCATCTTACCAGTGTTGACTTCAGTGCATTGGTATGCTGGCATTATTACATTAGACTGAAGGTGGACAGACTCCTCCATCGTGCCTTGCAATCTGAGGAGTGCAGCAGACATCCCTGCCTAATGTTCCTGAGCTTGCTTTTGCAGCTCCAGCAACTGAGGCATGACCAAGTCCAGAGGCTCCTCATCTGACTCGGACTCAGAAAATTTCTGGCCTCCAGCAGGGCTCCAGGTCTCCCTGGGTGACCCCAGTAGGGTCACTATATTTGGGGGCAGCATGTTTCCTCCCTTTGGCAGCCATGACTTTGTAGCAGCTTCCAATCCCTTAGAGAGTGCTAGCTCTGTGCAGGGGTACCCTTTAAATATGGCACCTGGATTACTGAAGGCATGTGGCGATGGTGGGGTAGGCCAATCAGAGGCCAGTGATCCGGCATGTTTCCCAAGAATGTATTATTAATGAGACAGGGCGCACCGGGAATGTGACGATATGGCGTAAAAACCCACCATTGTGACCAGCTGGTAAAACATCCTTTTTCCCACCCGCTACCGCACTTTGTGCAAATCTGGGATGATTCCACCCAAAATTTCTCCTAGTTTACTGGCCAATATTCCTCCTCAACTAATATCACTAAAACACAGACTAATTTGTCATTTACCTAATTTTTGCTTGATGGGTTTGGCTAGCACAGGATAATTGCCCTATTTTCTCATGTAATAGTAGAAAATGGATTTCGAAAATAATTAAACGCAATCACATTTTTCCATGATAAATGCAGCTATTAATTATTGTATTTTTAATCCTTTAAGATATGGTATCATGGTTACTCTCTGAAAACTATGTACTCAGGCGCATAAGTGTTTTAGCATTGGTTGCATACAATTTGAATATTCATAGTGGTGCGCTTTGCTGTTGATGTCACAGGATGTTGCACTGATGCATGTATGCCACTTCAGTCTGGTTGATCAAGCTGTGCAAATAGAGCGTGCAACATCTTTTTGCATCAATCTCTCCTGTTGCTGTTGAAGCCTGCAACAGAATTCACCGACATGATCAACTAATCATGATCTAGACAATACAATAATGAGCAAACTTGCTGATCTTGCCAAGTATCCAGCCACTATCTGGAATGAGTGTGTGCCAAGTAAAAATTGAGTGCCATCACCATTTTATTTTGCTGTTGTAATAAATGGCACGATTATTCGATGGCTTTTTAAATGAAATGTAGCCTTCTCATTAATTGCTGCTCAGCACAGTCAAACTGGCTCTATCATTTGTGATACATGTTACCATGATTAATAATGGGTCCTTATGGTGGTCCTCCTCTGAAATGAGACCTGGTTGGCATTCTTCTGCTGTTCTTTTTCCTTGTCCAGTTTTGTGCAACTTGGTAATACATCAATATCGCTGTTGAGCCGCTCTTTCAATGTCTCTTTCTGTGCTGCATGTAGAACCTCTACAAGCTTTTCCTCCTGGTTTATAGCAGCCATGATTAACATGATATGAACTTGAATACAAATGTGAGCAAATTTACCAATTATTCTTCAATTGATATTTAAGTCAAAATACATTATGTTGGATCTGTGTTAAAATGCTGTGTTAAAATAAAAACTGTTTAATCTTAGGAGAAATTTTAAAAACATGGCCAAAATTGAGTAATTGCTCTGTTAAATTAGTAAATAAAATTATTATTCAAAGCAAATGGCACAGATATATCTAATACACAGAGAAATTTCAATCCCATGAGTTTTACCCCTACCATGTCCTTTATTTATGCTTGAATGTTAAGAAAACCAGGAATGGAAAGATTTGTTGATTAAAAAGTCTGTTTGAAATGCAGCTGTAGAATTTTTATAGCATTTTCCAGCAGTCATGTTCTAAACCATGGAGGAATGTTTTGGACTGCTAGAATCCTAACTAAAATCATTTTAAAAGGTTTTACCAAACCAAATCAAAAAGATTTCTGTAAGCAGTTAAAAATATGCTACATTGTTTTGAAAATCTTGAAACACAGGTTCTAGTTTTTAATATACTAAAACAATTCTGACAATCCTCAGAATGCTTTATAACAGTTAGTTATTGCAATGTATTCCAGAATGCCTACCTTGGTGAAGGCTTCGAAGTTTTTAGATTCCTGTCAGTTTAACATATTGAAACTAACTCAACTAATTTCTGAATTTGGAGTATCTACTAACAACACCATGAATATATGAAAGTTTTGAAACACCCAAAAGGAGTTAATTTCTGTTATATTTAGGTTTGAACTATATATTCACCTAATGGTATCCATAATTCTAGCTACATCCTTATCTTTGTATTTCTGTTCTTTCAAATATTGAGTGCAGTCACAACAGCAACATGTATTTACACTGCCTTTACTTAATAAAATGTCCCAAGGCACATCATAGGAGTATCATAAACCAAAATTTGACACTGAGACATATTAGAACATACATCTAAAGGCTTAGTCGAAGAAGTAGGTTTTAAGGAGCATTTTAAAGGAGGAATGAGAGGTAGACAGGTTTAGGGAGGACCAGAGGTTAGGATCTTGGCAGTTGAAGACATGGCTACCAATGTTGGAGCATTTAAAATTGATGATGCTCAAAAGGCCAGAATTGGAGGAGGGTGGATATTTCGAACAGTTGTGGGACTGGAGGAGATTAGAGATAGGAGGGCCAAGGCCATGGTGGGTACTTGAAAACAAGGATGAGAATTTTAAAATCAAGGTGTTGCTTAACCAGGAACCAAAGGTCAGTGAGAATAGGGGTCATGGTTGAATGGAACTTGGTGTGAGTTAGGACTGACCGCAGCTTTTTGGATGACCTCGAGTTTACAGAGGATAGAACATAGGAGGTTGGCCAGGAGTATGTTGGAAAAGTCAAATCCAGAGGTAAAAAGCCATAAATCACAGTTTCAGCTGTAGGTGAGCTCAAGCAGAAGCAGAGTTGGGCAATGTTAGGGAAGTGGAAACAGGCAGTCTTAATGATGCAGAGATATATGGTTGGAAGCTCATCCCCAGGTCAAGTACGGCCAAGGTTGTGAACAGTCTGATTTAGCCTCAGACAGTTGTAAATGAGAGGGAATAAGTTGGTAGCTAGGGAACGTAGTTTTCAGTGGGAACCAAAAGTAATGGCTTCAGTCTTCCCAATTATTTTAGGACTAATGTTAAGCCACTTTGAAACCTTCTTCCTAATTTAGATATGCAGGAGGCAATACATTAAGGAGGAACTTGAGATGGATCCAATCGACCAGGACTTTCTGGTCCCACCCATGACGAGAATTATTGTGGGCTGGATGGAAAATTTGATGGGCCAGCAAAAGGCCCATTGACTTTGGGTGGAAATCCCGGCCATACTCTACTATGCATTTTATGAATTCCAATTGAAGTCCAGTCCAGCATTCCTAGTCTGTTGGTCAAATTGCAGCTAGGAGGCTGGAACTGTTCATTGTCCTTTCAGGCCATTATAATAGTTAACATCAATTTATGAATTCATTACAAGCAATTAACTTAGAATTATGTTAGAAATTTCAGTTTCATCATTTTGAAATTTAATTACCAAGGTATCTATAATATTAAACAGTCTAAAATAATATAGCCTTGGCAAAAATTTGATTTCGGCTGGGCTGAGATATGCACTAAATATTCCTGGACAGGAAATTTTCAGGAGAGATACAGAAAGACACAGAGAGAGCTGTCCTTACTATTTAAGAACATAACAGTGCTCAAATAAATGAAAAGGAAAGGATTTACATTTATATAGCACTCTAAAGCAATTAAGTACACTTTAGAATTGCACCTATTATAATGCAAGCAATTTTCATGCATTCTACAAATAGCGATGAGACATACAGCCAGATAATGGCTGCCGGCGTCGGGCGTGTTCGCTGGCGTGACAGGCAATATGGCGCAATCGGTTTCGCGACCACGTGAAACCAGTTTGCGATCGTTCACTCAGCCCGCCCATGGCCTTTTGACTCACAGGTGAGATTGTTCACACCAAGCCATAGCTGACATGATGGCCAAGATAAACTGCCTGGTTTGAACTAAAAAAATAATCTTTTTCATATTGGGAGCATATTGAAGACCACTAAATAGCAGAAGAGAGATTGAGATTTGTGGGTAATTTAGAGAGGCTTGCAGTAGTAATAGAGTTAAGAAGGGAACTTCATTGTAATACATCAGCAAATCATTAAAAAGCCAGCCCGCTGGACTCATTCCCCATCCCCACCACCCCTATTGTCAGTGGGGTGTGTGTGGAGACACATGTTGATCTGTGCAAGTGGCCTTAAGATAGTGAGGGCTGAGGAGGCAGTCTCCAGAGGAGATGGGGCCAGGTGGACACGTGAGGGGATGTGTGTGAGAAAGGATGGTGATGTTCCTTGAGCTGGCAGTGAGATGCCAGTGAATGTGTGATGGGCTTGAGCGTGTGAGTTTAGAGCGATGAGATGATTGCCATACCCTAGCTGCACGGATGAGATCATTCATCCTCTATCTGCAGTGGATAGCCAAATTGGGTAGCTTATTGGCACTGGCCACTGCTGCCACACTGGATTGGTGACGCCGCTGCCTGTCCTGACGCTAGAGCGAAGGTAGAGGACATCACAACAGGCCTCCACGGCATCCAGTGACGCGTCATTAAACCTGGGGCCTGCAGTTTTTTTGCCTTTTGTGGACAGCTTCCCTGCAGTAGTCATGAGCTGGAAGCACTGATATGTGTACACGCAGCTAGACTTTAAATATGGTGCCCGGCATGATGAAGCGGCGAGGTGATGGTGTGGTAGGCAAATGAGAGTCCGTCTGCCATGGAAATGGCATGTTTCCCAGGAATGCATAAGTAATGCGGCAGGTTTGGATGATAAGGCGTGAAAGCCCGCCATCGCAGCCAGCGGGTAAAACATCGTTTTACCCGCCTGCTATCGCACTTAGTGCAAATCTGGGTTGATTCCGCCCAATATGTTTTAATGATGTTAGATAAGAGATAAATATTGGGAAGGGCACTGGGAGAACTCCCCTGCTCTTCTTCAAATAATGCCATGGAATATTTTATGTTCACTTTGAGAGAGCAGATTAGACCTTGGTTGACCATCTCATCTGGAAGATGGCAGTTCCAACCATGAAGCACTCCCTCAGTAATGTGCCGAAGTGTCAGTCCAGATTAAGTTCTCAAATCTCTGGAATAGAATTTGGGCCCATGGCTTTTAACTCACAGGTGAGATTGTTCACACCGAGCCATAGCTGACATGATGGCCAAGATAAACTGCCTGGTTTGAACTAAAAAAATAATCTTTTTCATATTGGGAGCATATTGAAGACCACTAAATAGTGGAAGAGGGATTGAGATTTTTTTAGGCAATTTAGAGAGGTTTGCAATAGTAATAGAGTTAGAATAATTGATGATTTAACATTTCCTTAGGTAGACTTGGATAAGAAAAACTTTTGTGCTCAAAATGAGGATTCTTAGCATGCATTCAGGATGCAGAAGTTGGTACAAGCATAGGGAAAGCAGCTACCACCTTTGGCCAACTCATGAAATGCACATGGAATAATATCAAACTAATTCTTAGGACTAAGCTGACGGTTTATAAGGCCTGTGTTCCCAGCACCTCACTGTATGGCTGCAAAATATGGACAACTTACAGCTTTCAAGGAAAGAAGCTCAACGATTTCCATCTTCGCTGTCTGTGGCATATTATGATTATATCCTGTCAGGACAAAAATTACAAATGCGGCAGTCCTCTCAAAGGCAGATTTCCTAAGTTTATTAGGCCTCTTCAAACAGAGTGGCTTTATTGACTCGGGCATATCTGCATGATGGAACATTGTCGCATACCGTTCTGTATCATGAGGTAGCTGGAGTCAGACAGCCAGTAGGACACTCAAAGCTTCACCTCGAGGATGCCTGCAAGCATGACATGAAGGCCTTAGACATAAATATTTTGTGCCTTGGAGTCACCAACTGATTAGAGGAAAATGGCAACATCTCCTGTGTACTGGCAGGAACCACCACGATGGCCAGTGGCTTGGCAACAGATGCCAATGCTGAAAACAACAACCCACAGCATTACTTGGTAGATTCATGTGCAGCACTTGTGGCAGAACCTACCTTGCAAGGATTGGCCCCCTTCAGCCATCAGCAAAGGCATGCCATGTTAAGACACCCCATCTGAAATGGATTGTTTGCTGTATGTTCATCATCTTTCATAGATGGAAGGATGACAAAATAGCACACATCTAGGACTGTATGTCCAACAAGGAAGGATGCACTGCTAGATTTGGTTCTAGACAATTATTCTGGGGAAGTATGTGAACGGAAGGTTGCAGAACAGTTTAGAAATATCACCATGTGAAATTGAATACAGAAAAAGAGTTGAAGATGAAAATGCTGCACTGGGAGTACCTAATTTCAGTTAGATCAAAGAGGACCTAGCCCAGATTAACTGATTGGAAAAATATTGATGCATCAAAGCAGTGCAGTGGTGGGAGATATTTTAGTATGAGATGAAACAGGTATAGGTTAAAGACGTTTTGGCTAGGAGGAAGGGGTGCAAAGGTTGCGGTTCCAGGTATAAATAACAGATCAGAGAAAACGTTAGGTTTCAAGAAGGGGCATATGATAAAGCCTTTTTTTTAAACCAATTTTTATATTTTTAGAAGAAAAGTATATGGGAAGCAGATAAGTGAAGTATAACCTGGTCTGGCAAAGGCATAGAGCTCGTGCTTTTTTATCACTGAAGACGTAAAGGAACAGTCAAAAAGGGATGGAGCCACAAAGAAAGGGGGACGTATCTTATACTTGGAAGTGAAGGAATGACAGAACTGTTTAATAAGTATTTTGATTCAGTTTTTGACTAAGAATGTAAAGGTAGTATCTAAGGAATAGAAAGTAAAGTTTATTGGTCTTTTTGTATCAGAATACAGTTTGGTGCATTATTAACAAAACATAAGTATAAATATGGCAGACATTTTTACTTTACATTTTTATACTTTAAACTTTATTATTTATGGAGACAATGGTGTTTTAATATCTTCTGATCTCTTCAGTGCCAATCTTAAGTAGTCATCTGCAAATGAAATAAATACTAATCATTTGCCAACCTAGAAACTGAAAATTCTGACACAGATCATTTGATAGGTAAGAGTTACAACAGACTGACATAATAAATATGATAGCAATGGTGATATTAATTTTCATTGGACTAACTACTGCAATGAAAGATGTTGTAATATTAGGTTACTTGACGTAACTATTACTCAACCAGTATGAGCATTTGCAACACTGGTGACATTAAGGCTGTAACCTTCACCTGAGCAGGATCAAAATCTTGTCATTGCTGTTATAGTTTAATTATTATTGATTTACATCGTAGGCATGATAAAGATGGATGGGTAATGGTCCTTTGGTATACTGCAATAAAACGGCTCAATATTCATTTTCTTGAGAAGTTGAATGACACTACAGCAATAAACAAATCAACTGAAGATTATTTCTTACTATTTGAACAATAAACAAAGGATTGACCTACATTAAGTAAAGATACATTGAAGGATCAATAAAGGAAAAACAAAGATAAGATAAGCAAAGTGTGATTGGTAAAGTGTAATCTCGAGCGATATTGCACAAGATCAGTAATAGTCAAACTCTTTGAAACTGTCGAGCAGTACAACTTGCACCAAAATTATAACTTTAACAGAATTACAATTGAAGTAAATGAATACAGAAACTGAGGATTTTGTCCTCTGGATGAAATGTTTAGAGAAAGAGATTTACAGAAAATTATACATCCAGAAATGTGTAGAAATCATATTTATATTAAAAGGAATCCTCAACATGTCACTTGGATTATCTCTTATAATAAATTCTTGGTATTGCACTGAATATTGCATTTTTTTCACAATTACTTTTCAGTAAACAGAATATTTTATTTTATGTACGTACACATTAACCATACATGAACGTGGTGTATAATTAAAATCATTTTAATTGTCCCACTTAACAGTATTTTCTATTCGTCTCTATTTTCTACCTCCTCTCATGAAGATGGTAATTCATGAGATATAGTTCTACAGGCATTGCATTACTTCTCCAAATGCCCATTCTTCCTGCCTGAGCTGAGAAGGAATACCAGCAGGCAATTCAACTGTGGGGACAATCATAGCTGAGCTCTTCCAATTATCCTAGGCCAAGAGTAACTCGGTAGTACCATCACTGATTGAGCCCTGAAGGACATAGCAGCCAGACATGAGGGAAAAATTTACTTGACCTTGTTCTCACTAATGTATCTGCCTCAGATGCATCAGTCCATGACAGTATCAGTAGCATTGACCAATGCACAGTCCTTGTGGAGTCCCAACTTCACACTGATGACACACTCCATCATGTGAGAATCTACTAGCAAGCTAAATATGTTAGATCTACAGCTCAAACTGGGCATCCATGAACCCCTGTGGGCCATCAGCAGCAGCAGAATTTTATTCCACTACAATCTGTAACCTCATAGCTCAGCATATCCTTTACTGTATCATTACCATCAAGCCAGGGGTCCAACCCTGGTTCAAGGAGGTGCGTAGGAGAACATATCTGCAGCAGCACTAGGCATTCTTAAAAATGAGGTGCCAACCTGGTGAAGTTACAACAGAGGGCTACATTCATGCTGAACAGCAGAAGTAACATGCTGTAGACAGAGCTAAGTGATCCCACAACCAACGGATCAGATCAAAGATCTGCAGTCCTGCCACATCCAGTCATGAATGATGGTGGACAATTAAATAACTAATGAGAGCAGGAGGCTCCATGAACATTCCCATCCTCGATGATGGTGGAGTCCAGCATGTCATGTAGATGATCAAGCACAACCTCCTCCTGAGACGCCAGTCAATTCAATTCACTCCACGTGATATCAAGAAATGGTTGCGAGTACTGGAATAGCAAAGGCAATGAGCCTCGACAACATCCTGGCTGTACTGCTAAAGACCTGCATTCCAGAACTAGCTGCACTTCTAGACAAGCTATTGCGTTGTAGCTGTTGCAGCTACAAAACAGGCATCTATCCAACAAAATGGAAAACTGCCCACTATGTTCTATTCATAAAAAGCAAGCCACTCCAAGCAGGTCAGCTATCAGTCTACTCTCAATCATCAAACTGATGGAAGGGGCCATCAATAGAGCCACCAATACCCAGGTTAGCAATGCTCAGTTTGAGTTCCATCAGGACATTTCCTCTTCACACCCTGTTACAGTCTTGACCCAAACATGAAAGGAGCTGAATTCCAGAAGTGAGGTGGGAGTGGCTGCCCTCAACATAAAGGTAGAATTTAAAATCATTCAAAATCACAGAAACTTACACACAGGAGGTAGCCATTCAGCCCATTATGTCTGTGCCAGCCAAAAGAGAGCTATTCAGCCTTCCACCTCTTGGTCCACAGTCCTGTAAGCCACAGGACTTCAGGTGCCTATCCAAGCACTTTAAAGTTCAATGAAGGTTTCTTCCTCCACCACTCGCTGGTGAAAATAAGTTTGTCCTCAACTAATCCTTCTACTAATTTTTTAAAAATCCATGCTACCTTTCTGCTAAGGGAAATAGGTTCTTCCTATCCACTTCAAGCATCTCATAATTTTCTACACCTCAGTTAAATCTCCCCTCAGCCTCCACAGTTCCAAAGAAAACAACCCCAGTCTTTCCACCTTTCCTCATAGCTAAAATTTTCATTCCTGACAACATGCTTATAAATCTCCTCTGTCCCTTCACTACTGTGATTACATCTGTCAACTATATGCTGTATTCTAGCTGGGGCCTAACTAGTGTTATACAGGTCTAACATAACCTCCCTGCTCTTATATTCTGCACCTTGGCTAATAAGTATTCCAAATACCTTATTAACCACCTTATCTACCTATCCTGCTACCTCCAGGTGAACATGCACTCTGTTCCTCTACACCTCTCAACATTCTATTAGTTACAGTATATTCCATTGCCATATTTGTTCTCCCTAAATGTAATTCAAATGTCATTCAATCTTTTCTCTGGATTGAATTTCATTTTTCACATTTCTGCCCACCTGGCCAATTTATTGATACATTCTGGTAGTCTACAGCTTTCTTCCTTTTTGACTTGAGTGTGGCATCAAAAAGTTCTAGTAAGACTGAAGTCATGCAAGATCAGCGGAAAACTCTCCTGGTGGGAGTCATAACTAGAAATAGGATGACAGTTGTGATTGTTTGAGGTCAATCATTTCTGACCTAGGTCATCTCAGCAGGAGTTCTTTAGTGTCGTTGGCCAAACCATGTTCAGGTGCTTCATTAATGACCCTCCCTCCAATATAAGGTCAGAAGTGAGGATGGTCACTGATGATTGCACAGCATTCAGTTCCATTCATAACTCCTCAGATATGAAGTCACCCATGCCCACACAGAGCAAAGCCTAGAAAAATTCTAGGCTTGGACTGATAAGTGGCAAATAGCATTCGTGCTTACAAATGCCAGGCAATGGCCATTTCCATTGCAGTCCCAAATTCTACCCTGAATTTCCACGGATTTTCACGTTAATTAGTAATTTTTTTATGTGGAATTTTGTCAATGCTCTTTTTGAAGTTAAAATAAACAATATTGGAGAGGCTATTATTGTCTATTATAGTCTAACCAGGGCCTTGTCCATTTAAATTTGACATCTTATTACCTGTATTTATTGTTCTGGCTCTTTTGATAAATTTCACAAAAGGGAAAGATTGCATGGCTATGGCGAAAGAGCTCAGAATGGAACTAATTAGACAGATTTTTCAAAGAGCTAGCACAGGCATGATGGGTGGATTGGCCTCTTTCTGTGCTATGTGTGTTCAGCTGACCTGCTGCTGAAACCCTCTTCCCAACATATTACCTCTAGGCTTGATAATTCCTACACCCTCCTGGCCAGCCTCACGCATTCTACCCTCCATAAACCTGAGATAGTCCAAAACTCTTCAGTCCATGTCCCAACTCACACCAAATCCTGATCACCCATTACCCCTGTGCAAACTGACCTACACTAGCTTCTGGTTAAGCAACGCCTTGATTTAAAAACTCTCTTCCTTGTTTCAAATTCCTCCATGGCCTCACTCCTCCCTATCCCTACAACCTCCTACAGCCCTCCAAGGTCTTAGTGCTCCTCCAATTCCTGAACTACCCTAATTTTAATTGCTTGAGTATTGGCAGCCATGCCTTCACTGCTAAGGCCCTAAGCCCTTAAGCTCCCTCCCTAAACCTTTCCATCTAATTTATTTCCTTTAAGATGTTACTTAAAACTTTCCTCTTTAACCAATCTTTTAGACATCTGTTCCAATGTCTCCTTGTGGCTCAGTACGAAATTTTGTTTGGTATCGCTGCTGTGAAGTGCCTTAGAATGTTTAACTGTGTTAACTACAAAGAGGGTTGTTTCAAACATGATGTCTGTAAAATTTGCAGTGTTCCTCAGTTATCATTTTACTCTATCCCTTGTCTCTGCTGAACTGTGCTTGGTTTAAGGAGGGTCTGGAATCTGACATCTCTCAACATTTTCCAGTGGAATAATTACTCTGTTGGACCAGAGTGAATTTAAACATAAATTAATTAGCCTTGGTGAAGTAACTGAAATTGGCAATATCAATATTGATAAGAGACATGGATTCACTCCGCAGCTCTGGTCTATTTCAATGAACTGCTTTCATTCTTCTCATTTAGATTAAGCAGCAGAGACTGTGATTTGGAAATTTCTTCACAGTCTCTATTTACTCTCTTTCAAAACTCAACTGATGGTTTCAACAATGGCCTTGATCTATCATTCTGACAGTTGAAGAGTATAGCATCTCGTTATTTCAACTGTCAGATTTACCTGCAACAATTCCCAAGGGACTCATCCACAGACTTTGAATTGTCTATTTCCATTCACCTGTCTTGGCACCTGGTCTTCAATCCATTGCCGATTTCACTACATCAACTTCATATACCTTCATTTAAATTTACATTTTTTTTATTCACGTTAGGTCCTCTCTACTCCCCATGCATTTCAGTCTTTGCTATTTTGATCTAATTTGTAACCTTACCACCTACATAACCCAATTTTTCCCGTATCCTTCCATGCACCTTTGGCTGCTGTACTGGACTCAAACCCATCACTTCTATTTCACCTCTTCTCTCCCCTCTCCCCTTTTCATTTTAGCCCTCCCCACTATCATTCCTCCTTTTTTTGCCTCTACCCTCTGGTAATCCACTTTCAGTCTCCAATTCTTCAGTATTCATCGTCTCTCCTGCTCTGATGCTGCCATCTTAGGCTTGACTCCTTCTTAAATAACCCTGGAGTCTCCCTTTGTGCTCTCTTGGCATTGTTAAGAAGACCCATTAAGGCACAAGTTGCTGCCTCCTCATGAGCAGCAACACCTATTCTGTTCCTGCCTACTGGGGGCTAATCTTGCAACCTCCTCTCTGTCCCTTTCATCACTTCCAGCTCTGATTCTGTGAATACTTCCCGTAGAATGGCTGGCACTGCTTCCCTCCACATCTCTCTCCAAAATATTCATTTATATTAATTTGCTAATGAAGTCCTTATCATCCATGATCTTATTGCGGATGATCACACTGACATTATGGCCTTGACAGAGACAGTTGAGGGGAGATGATATCTTTCCCCTTGCTGAAGCTTCCCCACCTGGATATCCCTTCCACCACTTATCCTGTTTAAAATTTCATAACAGTGGTGTAGCCCTCATCCTTAAATCACACCTTGGTTTTCCCCCCAACCAGTCTTTTGTTTTGCAAGTTCTCCTCATTCAACCATCCCACCTTTTTCCACTCATCACACCTCATTTAAAATACTTGTTCTGTAGCACCCAACAAATATACCAAACATCTCACTGAGATATCTTCTGTTTTTTCTTCCTACCTCTGCACTGAGCAACTTCATTCTTTGTGATTTCAACTTCTTCTTGCTTTCTGTCCCTCTTTTCCTTCCTAAATTTCTCCCTTCATATAAATTCTCCTACCAACAGCAATCCGCTTTATCTTGTCATCACAAGTGGCTCCCCAACCCCTAGCATTAGTATGATAAAACAATCTCCAATCATTTCCTTCTATTTTTTTCTACCTACATTTCCTTCCCGAGGACAGTTCTTTCTGTAATAAAAAATAAAAATAGAAAACACTAGAAAAACTCAGCAGGTCTGGCAGCATCTTTGGAGAGAGAAACAGAGTTAACATTTCAAATCTATATGACTTCTTCAGAGCTTCTCCAGTTCTTGCTGGCCAGGATTTTATGTGTCTCCCCCACCCACCATCCCCCACCCCCACCTCCATCCCCCCCACCCCCACCTCTGCCTCCATTCCCCCCCCATCCACACCCCCTACCCCCACCCTACCACCCCGCCTACCCCACTCCTGCCTACCTCCACAACCCTCACCTCCAGTAATGAGGAGCTCATGGGCTATTTTGTTCAGTTGTTTCCCTCTCTTCCCCTATCCCACCTAGCCTAATTTCTTACCTTCTTACCCTAACCCTTTACGCATTTTTCTAGCTTCTTTCCCATCTCCACTCATGTCCTCTCCAAGCTCATCTGGCTGATGAAATCCACCTCTTGCTTACTAGGCCTATTCCTCCTAAACTGCTAACCACTTAACTTCCCTTTCTGGCTTCTTTATTAACTGATATTATTAATGGTCTGTCTCCTCAGGTACTGTCCCTCTCTCCTTCAACTCTGCCATCACCATGCCTGTCCTCAAAAAAAAGCCCTAGACCCCTCTGCTATTGCAAGCTGACACCTCATCTCCAACCTCCCTGTCACCTCCCAAATCCCTGTCCATTTTTCTCAGAATTTCTTGTTTGAAATCCTTCAATCGGCTCTCTGCACCCATCATTATAATGAAGCAGCTCTTACTAAAGTCATAAATTACATCTTAGTTTCCTCTTGTGAGTGAGTCCAGAACTAGGGGGCACTGTTTTAAGATTAGGGGTCGCCCTTTTAGGACAGAGGTGAGGTGAGATTTTTTCTCTCAGAGGGTAGTGCGACTTTGGAATTCTCTGCCTCAGAGGGTGGTGGAGGCGTGGTCATTGAATATTTTTAAGGTAGAGGTAGGTAGATTCTTGTTAGGCAAGGGAATCAAGGGTTATTGGGGTTATATGGGAATGTGGAAATCGAAACACAAGATCAGCCATGATCTTATCGAATAGTGGAGCAGGCTTGAGGGGCCTAATGGTCTACTCCTGTTCCTATTTCTTATGTTCTTATGAATGTTACTTGCCACTTGTCATTCAAGCCTGGATATTGTCCAGGTCTTGTTGCATTTGGACATGGACTGCTTCAGTATCTGAGGAGTCGCAAATGGTGCCAAATATTGTGCAATCAGCAGCGAACATCCCAACTTCTGATCTTCTGGTGGAAGGGAGGTCATTCATGAAGCAACTGAAGATAGTTGGGCATAGGACACTACCCTGAGGGACTCTTGCAGGAATGTCCTAGAGCTGAAATGATTGACCTCCAACAACCACATCCTTTGTACTAGGTATGACTCCAACCAGTGGAGGGTTTTCCCCCTGATTCCCATTGACTCCAGTTTTGCTAGGGCTCCTTGATGCCACAATTGGTCAAATGCTGCCCTGATGTCAACAGCAGTCACTCTCACCTCACCTCTGCAGTTCAGCTCTTTTGTCCATGTTTGAACCAAGGCTGTAATAAGTTATTGTGTTGGTAGTAGATCGGTTAATTTTATTCTAATTCATTCATGGGATGTGGGTATCAGTGGCTAGGTTAGCATTTATTTCCCTTTCCTAATTGCCCTGGAGAAGGTGGTGGTGAGCTGAATGGCACGTCTTCTTCAAAATGTTGTTTGATGATAAGGAAAGCTGCTGGGACGGCTATTATGCTGATCAGTGACTCAACATTGAAACTGACCATTGTATCTGATGAGCTGATTGTGGTTTGCTGTATCTACTTAATGATATATTTAGAGTTAATGATATGGATTTCCTGTTAGCGGTGGGAGTATCCTGGATAGGTGCAGAGTTGTCTTGTATGTTGGGGAACCTTTCGTGGACACAATAGGTCTCAGTGGAACATCTGATTCGTGGATCTGCGATTGTCTGAATGAAATCAGATAGGAAGAAGTGGTATGACGTTTATACTACTTGACGAGAATTTTTTTTCTCTCAGTGGGTTGTGAAACTTAAGAATTCTCTTCCTCAAAAGGCGATTGAGGCAGGGTCCTTGGATATCTTTAAGGTAGTTAGATTCTTGATAAGCAAAAGGGTGAAAGGTTATCGGGGATAGGCAGGAAAGTGAAGTTGAGGTTAAAATCAGATCAGTCATGGTCTTATTGAATGGCGGTGCAGGGTCAAGGGGCCGAGTGGTCTACTCCTGCTCCTAATTTGTATGTTTATTATGCAAAGGCTTGGATAGAATATTATCACTGTTTAGTGACAGTAACTTGTTATTGATTTTCCTGTCAATAGCTGGGGTGGGGTCTCTAGGGAGTTTTTTGTAGGTATTCTTTTAACAATTGCTAATAACAACAACATTTCAGGTCAATGATGTTTCAATAGAACTGTTCTGCTGCATCATCATTTCTCTCCACTGACATTACAAGATTTACTAGCCAGGATTTTACAGCCCCTCCCGCCCGGCGGGATTACGGTCCCACCAACCTGAATGGAGATTTATATGTCTTGCCGCATCCAACGAGGGGTGGGGCTGTAAAATCCTGGCCACTAAGTATTTGCAAATTTTGTGCTTTTATTCTTTCATATCTACCCTATGGTAGTCCGAGAATCATCTGCAGCTTCTCTTCCTGTTCTTGCACAGTTGCCCCTGGTGTCCACAAGAATTAATGCTTGGCTTCCTCTTTTTTTCTCATCTACATACTGCCCCCCAAGACATCATCCCAAACCACAGCATTATTTTCCACAATTATGTGGATGATACCCAGCTCTACCTCACCTCCACTACCCTTGATCCCAAACTGTCTCAAAATTGTCTGAATGCTTGCCTGACATCCAGCAGAAATTTTCTCAGATTATACATTGGGAAGACAGAAACCATTGTCTTCATTCCAGTCACAAGCTCCCTTGCCAATCCCATCCCTTTCCCTGGGCAATTGTCTGAAGCTGAGCCAGACTGTTTGCAAACTTCGTGTTATATTTGACTCCAAGATGAGCTACCTACCATACATATACACCATAATTTAGATTGCTCAACTCCACCCTTGCATCAGCTTATCTACTGCTGAAGTCATTATCAGACTTTTGGCTGGCCTCTGCATACACTCCAAATACTTGAGGTAATTCAAAACTCTTTTGCCCATATCCTAACTCACACCAAGACCAGAATTTTTCAAATCTCTCCAAGGCCTGGCTTCTCCCTATCTCTGTAATCTCCTCCAGACTTACAGCACCCCACACCCAACCCCAACCCGACCTCTGCACTCCATCGGCTCTGGCTCTTGAACATTCTTAATTTTAATTGTTCCTACCATTGTTGGCCATGTCTTCAGCTATCTAGGCCCTAAACTCTGGCATTCCTTCACTAAACCCTTTAAAAAGTACCTGGATGAGCACTTGGCACGTCATAACATTCAAGGCTATGGGCCGAGTGCTGGTAAATGGGATTAGATAGGTAGGTCAGGTGTTTCTCACATGTCGGTGCAGACTCGATGGGCTGAAGGGCCTCTTCTGCACTGTGTGATTCTGTGATTCTGTAAACATCTCCACCTTTCTTTTATCCCTTAAGACACACCCTATTTCTTTCCCATGTTACATTGGGTCACCACAATGCAAGTCCAACATCTTTCTTATCAACCATCATTTTGACAAGCTTTCAGTCATCTGGAGTAATATCAAATTATATGGCTCTTGTTATCGTGGCCAGATTTTTAAAAGTCAAACCTGGAACATACTGAAAAGGCCTTGGAAAAGCGGGGCTCTATGATCATTGACATGTTGGATGACCAATGGCAGGAATCTGGGGGAGGAGCAGTTGAAGTTAAGAGGTCATGTGATTACATCTCTTGGAATATGTCCAGCCAGAGTTGATTACTCCTTTGAGACACTTAATTATTGAAGACAGCAGTTACAAATCACAGACTTTTGTTTCAATGTCATTTCTGCCTCATTTTCTTTTAAAAAAAAGAACCAAGGTTGGTCACAAGATCCCAGCCAAGATCCTCTATTCTACCCTAGCTTTACTGTGCAATGCACAATGGTAAGACCAATTTCCATTTAAAAGCCTCATTTATTTTAATTTGCACACTGGGTTCTAACAGTAGACATTTTCAGCCATTAGCAGGATATGGTTCAGAGGGACCAGGGCACGCGTTAAGAAACTGGAAGGAGCGAGTGGCAATGATGAAAAGAAAACTGAGCATGTGGGAGCAACGTTCCCTCTACATTGCAGGTAAGAACCTGGTAATCAGGTGTGAGGCACTCTCGATGTTGCTGTACAGGTCTGGCCCATTCCCCACTCCTGCGCAGTGGCGATCATCCGAGCCATCTTTCGCTTTATCTGGAGGACAAAAGTGGATCGTGTTCACAGGGACACAATGTACAAACTTCTTGGTAAAGGAGGAAAAAATGTGCCCAACATCGCCCTCATCCTGATGGCCACCTTTGTGTATGGCTGCATCAAGCTGTGCATAGACCCTCAGTACGCAAATACCAAGTGTCACTACGTGCTGAGGTTCTACCTGTCCCCAGTGTTACGAAGGATGGGTCTGACCATGCTGCCGTGGAACGCTCCAAGTAGTTGGATCACCTGTCCCTCGTGGAAAAATTTATGTAGAGAAACACCTTTGACCACAAGTACATCAAGCAGTGGTCCGCACGTAACATCCTAGAGGCCCTGCGGGAAAAGGAGATGGTGGATCCTGTGGGATGGTTCCCTGAGCAAACTGTCAGTCATTTGGCAGAATACCTCATCACCAGAACTTTCCAACAAGCACCAAGATGTAGCTTGGCTGGTGGTGAGAAAGGCCCTCTCCGTCAGATCCTTCCTACACGCTAGGAGTCTCGCCTCTGCACATTGCCCTTGAGGTGGCTGTGGTGGGGAAGAGACCGTTGTTCACCTCCTCGTGGAGTGTGCCTTTGCAAAGGAGGTCTGGAGAGAGAAACTTTTGTTGAGGTTCATCCCGAGCAGTTCTGTGACACAGGACTCTGTGCTCTACAGGCTGTTCCCAGGGACACATACCGAGACAAACATCAACTGCAGCTGGAGGACCATTAGCTCAGTGAAAGGTGCTCTTTGGTCTGCCCGAAACTTGTTGGTCTTCCAGTGCAAAGAGTTGTCCCCGACCGAGTGTTGCAGACTGGCACATTCCAAGGTCCAGGACTATGTGCTGAAGGATGCACTAAAGTTTGGGCAGCTGCCACAAAGGCGCAATGGGAAAAAGTCACTGTCTGAGACCTTTCTGCCATAGTGCACCAAGGGCTGGGAATGGTTTAGACCCCTTGGGTTGTATGACTCACATTGAATGTATGCAGTGAATATTACGTGTATCACAATTGTATTGAAGCACCTCAGAATGCAACATGATCTATGCCGATAACTTGAATACTATTGCACTGTCTGACTGACTGTAATGACCATGTTGAAATGTCTGTAATGTTCATTGATTGTATTGAAGCACCTCATGATCTATGTGGAAAACTGGAATACGATTACACTTTTTGTGATGGCCATTTTGAAATGTTTTGTAATGTTCAAATGATCTTATGAATAAAGTATATTTTTCCAAAAGAAATTCAGCCAGTAGCTAAATTTTAAACTAGCGAACGTCTCTCAAGTGTGTGCGATTTTGTTTGCACTCAGAACTGCAAGTAAAAAGCAAACAATCTTTCAATAGGAAGTTTGGTTAAACATGCCACAGCTCAACTGAACTTGCCTGGCCACCTTCCTCAGCGTTGATTGGTGGGTAACCGATGGACACCGTCTGACTACCTCGCAAGTGCAGCTTGTGGTTGGCGGACATTGCTGTCAATCTTCTTTCCTCACCCAGAAGCCAATTCCCTTCCAGCTTCCAGTGCCGGCTAGGAGGATTTCTGTGCGTGGGGTAGCGTCCCAGCACAATCTCTTGAAAGGCACTGCAATTCCCATGGCGTAATGCAGCGAATGAGGATTGGTTTGGGTTTGCCAACAGTAAATGGAACGTGAGGGGAGCTGAAAACTGGGACATTTGAGTAGTTTGGAGAAAACGATTGGGATATCGGGGCTTTTAGTGAAAACCCAGGATTGTCCCAAGATCAAAAACAAAAATCGCGGAAAAACTCAGCAGGTCTGACAGCATCTGTGCAGAGAAAGACAGAGTTAACGTTTCGAGATGGTATGACTTCTTCAGAACAGGATTGTCCCAGGATGTCTGGTCACCCAAGGCTGCGTGTCAAGTTCTGTCCTATCATGCACCTGCAAAGCACCTTGGGGTGTTTTATTAAGTTAAAGTTGCTGTATAAATACAATTTGTTGTTGTATTAGCCAACGATTTAATTTGCATATTATACCTTCCAGAGGAAATGTTTTCGGTCAGTCCTCAGCCACCCCATGTCCAGGTGAGGCACTCATCTGTCCACGTGCTCAACAGCCACTGCTCGAACTTCCGGTGACGTCACCCCGGGCGAGTCTGCCAGTCAACTTGTTGCATGAAAGACTAAACGGGTGCGATTCAGGTATATTTATTTTTCTTTACGGCCATAAGAAGGAAAACGAAACTGCCAAACATCAATGTTAAGCGATAATAGGTGACCTGAAACCATGAACCGTCCGATATTCAGAATGTGGGAAACGAGGCAAGACCATCTCGAGCGTCGTGTGGTGCGGCTGCAGAGCATGCTCCAGGGCGCGCGGCTCCTTCAAACCGCCACCACGCGCCCCGACAGTCAAAGACTAGAGCCCAAACTGCCCCTTCACCCGGCCCCCCAAACCCCCCTCCCACCTTTTCACACCTCCCTCCCGTCAGCCCTTCACACCTCCCTCCCGTCAGTCTTTCATAACCCCCGCTCCCGTCAGCCCTTCGTCGTCCCCGCCTCCTGTCAGACCTTCGTCCCCCCCACTCCCGTCACCCCTTCCTGCCCACCCCCCCCCCCCCCCCCCCCCCCGCCTTCCCAAGCTGTCCCAGTACAGCTGCAACACTGGCATCTAGCCGGCAATGTACAAAATTACTGAGGTATGTCCTGTACACTAAAATCAGGACAAATCCAACCCAGCCAATTACCACCCCTTCAGTCTACCCTTGACCATCAAGAAAGTGATGGAAGGGGTCATCAATGGTGCTATCAAGCTCAGTTTGGGTTCCACCATGGTCACTCAGCTGCTGACCTCATTACAGCCTTGGTTCAAACATGGACAAAAGAGCTGAACTCAAGAGGTCGGGTGAGAATGACTGACTTTGAGATCAAGGCAGCATTTGACTGAGTATGGCACCAAGGAGCCCTAGCAAAACTGGAGCCAATGTGAATCAGGGGGAAAACTTTTTGCTGGTTGGGGTCATACCTAGCACAAAAGGAGATGGTTATGGTTGTTGGAGGTCAGTCATCTCAGCTCCAGGACTTCACTGCAGGAGTTCCTCAGGGTAGTGTCCTCGGCCCAACCATCTTCAGCTGCTTCATCAATTTGCGATTCCTCAGATACAGTCCATGTCCAAATGCAGCAAGACCTGGACAATATCCAGGCTTGGGCTGACAAGTGGCAAGTAACATTCGTGCAACACCAGTGTCAGGCAATGACCATCTCCAACAAGAGAGAATCTAACCATCGCCCCATGACATTCGATGGCATTACCATCACTAAATCCCCATATCAACATCCTGGGGAGTTACCATTGACCAGAAACTGAACTGGACTGCCTACATAAATATTATGACTGCAAGAACAGGTCAGAAGCTAGGAATCCTGCAACGAGTAACTCGCCTCTTGACTCCCCAAAGCCTGTCCATCATCTACAAGGCACAAGTCAGGAGTGCAATGGAATACTCTCCTGGATGAGTGCAGCTCCAACAACACTCAAGAAGCTTAACACCATCTAGGACAAAGCAGCCTGCTTGATTGGCACCCCTTCCACAAACATTCATTCCCTCCACCACTGACGTACAGTGGTGCCACACTGTGTGGCGGTACACCGTGTGTATTGTCTACAAGATGCACTGCAGGAACTGACCAAGGCTCCTTAAGAGAGCACCTTCCACATCCATGAACACTACCATCTAGAAGGACAAGGGTAGCAGATACATGGGAACCTCACCACTTGGAGGTTCCCCTCCAAGCAACTCACCATCCTGACTTGGAAATATATTGCCGCTCCTTCACTGTTACTGAGTCAAAATCCTGGAACTCCCTTCCTAACTCCCTTCCTAACACCACTTTGGTTGTACCTACACCACATGGACTGCAGCGGTTCATGAAAGCAGCTCATCGTCACCTTCTCAAGTGCAATTAAGGATGGGCAATAAATGCTGACCTAGCCAGCAAAGCCCACATCTCATGAATTAATTTTTAAAAAACTTACACACCCACTCATTCCCTCACCCCCTCTCACCCCTACCACTCCTCTCCCTCGACCCCTTCCTCCCCATATGCCACCACCCCTTTCCTCCCCCCATCCCCCCACACCCCCTTCTCCCCTGGATCTGTTTGGATTTTTAATAAACAACTGTGTGGTTTTGAATTTATATTATCTCACGTAGTTTTTTGTTATTTCTAGCTCATGAACTTGACCCCCTCTTTCTTTTGGGTAAGGGTACATTACTGAGGAATTATTCCCAGACCCTAATAATATCCAGGATGGCATAATCTGGTGGAAAAAGGATATCCGGTGGATGGTTCTTCCCTCTTGGGGGTGCAGGGTGAACGCTTTCCTTTGAGGAGAGATAGATCAGTCCTTCCCACCCATTTAGTGGCTTTATTATCTGTCTTTCTCAAAATAAACTTGAGGGGAATCATCTCAGATTGTCCCAATAAGGGCTTTAGGATTAAACTTCACCACAATGTCGTTGCCGTACCTTAAACACAAGATAAATTGTGGCATCCCAAGGAACATCTTTTGGGAGTGGATTTTATTTGCCATTTCCATTTTGACACATGAAATGGAAAACATTGTTTCTGTGGCAGTTGTAGGACGGTGAGCTTTCTTTTTGTATGAATAGGATATTACAGACAGAAGAAACATTAGCAACAAGCTCCCAATGAAGAAGTAATTAAATTGAATTTGATTTCTGGAGAAAAAAGATGAATTGGCTAGACACTGATGGCATTCGCAAATGCACAGTTGAGCTTCCATATTTGAAATTGTTTCATAAGTGAAAACTTATGGGGAAAGTCTTAATTAACTGAATTAAATTTGTTGAAAATGTTTGGAATCTGAACTTTTTTTTTAAATTACAGGATATGATGATGATGGCTTTCAGTTCCTCTGGCCAGAACTTGGTTCCAATTTCTGATCTTCATCCAAACTCAGCACGTCCTGTAGGTGCTAATTGCATTCAAAGAGGATCTTAAACAAAGTTAGATCTTAAATATTTGCTTGATATGATTTGTTTATCAGTTTTGCAAAGATTTGTCAGAGGTTTTTTTTTTAAGCTTGATCCAAATCTGTCCCCATTTCCTGCTTCTGGTACCAAGAGGGAGCTGTAGAATTTCATAACTTTAGATCACTTTTATTGTGGAACGCTCATCACAAACTGGGAACAATAATGAAAGAGAAGAAACAAACTGCAATTTTTCTCCACTATTGGATGCTCTCTGCTACTTACAATCTCCAACTCTCCCATATTCTAGCCAGAATGTGTACACATATGTTTGCAAGTTAGAATTTCATCTTGTAGAAAAGGACGAGTTGTCTCTTTGCCTTATATTAAAACATAAGTCACTTTCCTGTGGCATTGTTCATGGAGTCAAGTCTTCAGATGAAGCAGGAATAAAGGCAAGGATGATTGGACCAGGGCATGCTTTTATAATGTAGCCCTCATTTTCATCACACATTCTCTCATTTTTACATTTGCAGTTTTTATTCTTATGTTTACATTTTTGTGGAAACTGGTTTTGAATTCTTGCTTCTATTGAAAGGATGTTGTAATTACAGCTTGGATAAGTTTATGTAAGCAGTTTCCATCCTAAATGTAGCTACAGGAATTTCTAGTGGGAAAAGTTGACAGGAAGTATATTGACCTCAAAGGAATGGAAAATTGGACAGAATGTATACCATGTGGCTGATCCACAAGCATCTTTTTTCCACCTGCAACCAAAGTGAAAATTACCCCAAGATTTTTAACATTATGCAAATAATGTGCTTCTATGACAGTATTTAGATGTTCAGTTATACACCATCAATCTGAGACTGGTATCTACAGAGTGATATACACCTAACAAAGCTAGAATCATGCTGTTGGTTAAGACTCTTTGCCAGGAGAAACCTTGCTGCATCTGTCCCTTGAACTGGTGACCTGAGCTCTGCTTCCTCAGAGATTATTTTAAATATTTGAAGAATGGGTAGTAATGGGTCTGCTTGCTCATAATATTAAAAAGACTTTGGTACTAAATTTTAAAGAATCCCAGGAGACCCAAGGGACCAGGGTTCATATTGATTTGAACATATACTCCATCCAGGTGTCAAAGCCAAATAATACAAGATGGCCTTCTGAAGGTGGGTTTAGCACTGTTTAACTTTAATGCATTTGAGTGCCAGATCAGGATCTGAAACAAGTTATATTGTCAGTTGGGCACTCAGACTGCTTATCCCTGGCACACAAGTGACTGCAATAATGGAACCTGCTAGCAATATATTGGTGTCAGGAGATCCAGAATGGAAACAGGACAGTTTTCCTTAGAGAAAAGAAGGCTGAGAGGAGATTTGATAGAAGTGTTCAAAATCACGAGTGGTCTGGTCAGAATAGATAGGGAGAAACTTTTCCCACTCGTGAAAGGATCAAGTTCGAATGAGAGGGCACAGATTTAAATTAATTGGTCAAAGAAGCAAAGGCAACATGAGGAAAACTTTTTCACACAGCAAGTGGTTAAGATCTGGAATGCAGTGCCTGAGAGTGTGGTGGAGGCAGGTTCAATCAAAGCATTCAAAAGGGAATTAGACTGTTATCTGAAAAGGAAGAATGTGCAGGGTTATGGGAGAAGGCGGGAGAATGGCACTAAGTGAATTGCTCATTCGGAGAGCCGGTTCAGACTCAATAGCTGAATAGCCCCCTGCGCTGCAACAGTTCTGTAATTCTGTGAAACCCACCATTCTTCGAACATACTGCACCGCTAGTCCATATAATGGTTTAACTAACATTCATAGCAAACATTGGATACTTCTATCATTATTCTCATTATGTTATTTTATCCATTTCAGAGTGTAGCTGGAGTAGTGATTGGAAAAATTGATGCTAAAGGATTTCCTGACCGAAAAAGTTAAGTATGCTTATGTTCTTAAAAAAAATTGTATAGAATCACTTCTTGGTTAATTGACAATTTTCCAGTATTTATTTGTAGAATTGCAAAATTCTGGATGTTAAGATTAACCTTGATTCAATATTATATGCACAAGTACTGTCTATGATACTGAAACTGAGAGTTCATTCAGGAGACTGATACTGGATTCAGTGAATGAAAGTGCAAACTACTCCTGTAATGGCAATTTAATAAATACATGCCTTTCTTTGTATGGAGCATATAATGTCCTTGTAAAATATAATAACAAAAAATAAACATTAGCCCTGACCTTTGTGTTCATTAAATTGACAGACAGACTAATTTAATCAGCTTTTACCTTTATGCAGCATTTAATTGGGGTGTCTGTTTATGCATGACATATTACTAAATCTAACATTGGTAGCCTCATTGTGTCTGTGTTTGAATTGTTTATTTTTAAATCACACTTCTTAATGACCCTCTTGTAACTTTAGTTTCAAATTACTGCTGGATGCAGCAATTATGGAAGGTAACTCAATTGAAGAGAAATAAGAATATATTTATATATTTCAAGTAATTCATTCATATCCAGTCTCTGAATTATTGTTCAAGGGGCAGGATATGTGTTATGCTGCCCCCAGTTTTTTCAGTTGACCTTTGGCCTGTTTTGGGGCTAGCTTTAGTGATGTGGCTCTTGTATTTGGGAAGTTGGGGTCTGGTCTAGTGCTGACCTATCTACATTTCCATTGGCCAGGATTTCCCCTCGGCAATTTGGGGGCGGGGCCCGCTCGCCGAGGGGAAAATGACGTCAGGAGGAACCCCCGACGTCATCCCGGTCCCTTTAAATATTCACGAAGGCGGGTGGACAGCGAAATCGGCTGTCCACCTGCCCACCTGTCAATGGCCAATTAAGGCCATTGACAGGCTAATTAACCTTATTAAACACCCTGCCCGGCCAACCTTAAGGCTGGCGGACAGGCCAGGAGCCCCAGCGGCTGCAGATTATTAATGAAACTTCATCCACTGGAGGGATGAAGTTTCATGTCCGTTTTTCAAAAATTTAATAAATTTTATGTGTTTATTATTAACTTGTCCCATCTCATGTGACATTTTCACATGAGGGGGACATGTTAACAAGTTTAATATTTGTCTATTTTTAGAGTTTACTTACCTCTCACGAATCTCCCTGAGACAGGACTTTGCCTCAGGGAGCAGTGCGCGAAAGAGTACACTTTGACAGATGGGGATTCCCTCCACCACCCGCACAGGAAGCGCATAGCGCTTCCTATCGGGCAGGCCGCTGGGCAGGTCTTAATTGGTCTGCCCACTCAAAATGGCGGCAGGCCCCGTTTTGGCGGCAGGGTTCGGCTGCCCGCCCGCCGCCGAGCCGGTGGGGCCGGCCTGCCTAGCGAGGTAAGAATTCTGCCCATTGTTGCATTTTGCCTGTTTTCTTTTGATTTTATTCTCGGTGTAAGTGATGTCACCTTGTTTACTCCAAATATTTATTCCTCCTTGCAGCCCTTGATAATAATGGACAATTTCCCTAATGCTGTTTCCATGACTTTCTATCCTGGTCTAAACAATCCTGCCAATACAGCTGTTAACTTGGTCATTCTTAGGGCTCATGCAATAACAGCTCTTGTTTTGTTAGCTTGGTTCTGTGCCCTCTGATTCAGAGTGTTGTGAGTTCATCTAGCACACTGTAATGTGTTCAAGGTCTCTTCTTGCTATTTCTTTGATGGGGGCTACATTATATGACTAGTGGCAGCCTCAATCTATTTCCTTAGTGAGGACCCACGATGCAACACCGGCAAATTGTCAGTACTCATGATGGATGAGGAAAATGGAACAGCTCACATTGGTAGAGTAGGGAGTAATCTCGAAAGGTTGGGGTTAAGGCATCTTGTTAGAGCAGAGTAGAGGGAGCTTTGCTCATTATGGTTATCTGTTTGTGCTACACCTGACGTAGCAGTGTACAGTAAATGCTTTTATGTTGAAAAACTGCAGCCAACACTAAATGCGTGGTCTTTCATTGTGCACTGGTTCAGCAATATAAATTTGCTGACTTAGCTTGTTGTGCCAGAAGCAGAGACCCATTTTGAAAATACTTCAATAATTAACATGTAGAACTATATTCAAAAGTTTCTTCAGAATTAGCCCGTATAAAAATGGACAGCTTCTCTGTCTTAATTGAAACAATTCTACCACTAGTACAATATGTTTAGGTAAATGTAAGTATAACATTCAAATTATAAAATGCTGCTCATTATTTTCCTATATGTGCAATTGGCTCCAAAAATCTCTATTAAAGCTCTTGAAATAAATATATTTTGTTTAAAGCTGGATTGGTTGGTTGCCATTTAAAGACTCACTGGTTTATTCTTTGGAGTAATATGACATGTTTACTAATTTTCTCTGCTGAAGCTCCCCCTTAGTGCCTATTGACACTGTGTTAAGTTCCTCTAATTGCTCATCACTTGTTATATTTTAGTTTGAACAGCACACAAACCAATCTGATAAACAGAACTTGTGCTGCACTGCAGCACCGATGTTACAAACTCCCATGGCACTGAGTTATATTAACTGAAAAGAGAAAAGAAATTAAGGGAGAACCTTCCAATTCAAAACACTTCCCTCTCCTGTCTAAGTAAAACGTGTTTGAAATTATATTCTCTTAGAGACAATCTTATATTTATTTCTCTTTTAAACCATATGGATTATCATCATTTTCAGTCTTCTGTCTGTGCAAGCAGCTTTTCTACCTTTGTCAGCAATATGTGCATCTACAATGGCCATCACAGGGCAGGATCTGGGTCAATTCAGAATGCAAATAGACAGGCAATTAAAGTAATAAATGTTGCTGAACGTTAAGGGAATGTCATTCTCAGCAGTCTTGTGCATCCCCTAGTGGATATTTCAGAGAAGCATTGCCAGAGGTCTGGGAGCAGATCAGCCTGGGGCAACCAAAGGATTTTAAAACAAATCAACGAAACTCAATTTCAAATAATATTTTTAAAAGTAATCAGCTACTGTAAATATTAGAAATTAATACTTTATTTCAATTAACATAATTTGAGGATTTTTATGGGAGTATTCCTATTGCAGCGTTGAGCATTAAATGTGTTTCTACAACAGAAAATATAAACGTACTTAGGGAGCAAAATTACTAAACAATGACCCTATGACACATTCATTATTGTGTCACAGCTTTATAATACACAATGCTAAAAATTTACAGAAACTGTAGGGCTTACACAAAATGGAAAGCTAACATATTTTGAGAAATTATAGCAAATGTGAGAAAATGGTTACACTGCAGATTAATAGCTATTAATCTGCAGTGTAACCATTTCCTTCACATTTGCTATAATTTCTCAAAATATGTTAGCTTTCCATTTTCTGTAAGCCCTACAGTTTCTGTAAATTTTTAGCATTGCGTATTCTGGTTTCTATTGATTCCAGTATTACAACAAAATAATCTGTTGACATCAGTTTAAGAAATTCAAAATACTATTTATTTTAGTTTATTAACATTTAGGTCATTTAGTTTTATTTGTTTTCAAAAATAAAAACTACGAACAGAATTTAGTTAAAATACATTTTCTGTCATCATAACTGAGGCTCTATTACGATAATAGACCTGTTGATTGTGAACCTCGCCCTGACTTTTCCTTACTGTGGTTAGCTCATAGTCAATAAAGGAGTGCTTACCTGGGTAATTTAAAACCCTCTTTATAAATTTGCAAAAACAAGGTTTGACTGTATGGAACAAATATATCATTGTGCTGATGTCATTGCTCATGTTAAGTCTGAGGGTCTGCTATTTTGTAGTGACAGAAGCATTATACCATGTAAACCATCTAAACTCAGCCATAGAGCTTTAGTATGCAAGTGATGCTTGTCTGTGCACTCACTCAGAAACTGGGCTCCAGATCATTGTCGACTCCTCCGAAGTATATGAGAAAATAGGCTTTCACTAAAACACCTGGAAGCTAAAGTCCTCTTCCAAACAGCTCCCACAGCAAAGTACCTCCCCCCATCATTTAAGATCAACAGCAAGTTCCTGGAAAATGTGGACCATTTTCTGTATCTTGGGAGCCTCCTCTTGACGAAGGCAGACATGGATGACAAAATTTATCATCGCCTCTAATGTGTCAACTCAGTCTTCGGCGAACTGAGGAAAAGAACCCGAGGCTAAGATCATGGTTTACCAGGCAGCAATGATCCCTAAACGTTTCAGAGACTTAGATGACCTACAGCAGGTACCTCAAAGCACTGGAGAAGTACTACCAGCTGTGCCTTCACAAGACCCTACAAATCTGATGGCAAGAAATGTGGTCCAACAGCAGCAACCTCTCCCAAGCCAACTTTCCCAGCATTAATGTGCCAATCCCTCAAAAGCAGTTCCTCTGGGCAGTATATATCGTTCGTATGGCTAATACCAGACTCCTGAAGCAACTGCTTTACTTGGAACTCAGTCACAGGAGCTAACTCCCAGGAAGACAGCAAAAACAATTTAGAGATCAAACATACCCAGCGACTCATGGCAAACCCTGGTTTGTGATCAGCCTGGAGAAGGCTCATTCAGGAAGGCATTGAATACATTGAGAGACTTCATCGGGAAAATGCAGAGGTGAAGTTGAGACATCAGAGGGAGCGCACAAACCTCTGAACAACTCAGCCACCCAACCCTTCAAGCACCACCTGCCCCATACGTGACAGAGTCTACAAATCGTGCATTGCACTTATCAGCCATTCCAGAACCCATCGAACCAGCGTGGAAGCATGTCATCCCCGATCCCGAAGGACTGCCTAAGAAGAAGAAGACCATATAATGCAAAATGTATTATTCTGCAAACATTAGCCTGATGTCCATTATAGGCCACAAGGTTAACTTGCTGTAAATAGGCACATTCTGATAATATTTGTTAAGGTGTTTAAAATCATGAATGGATAAGATAGAGAAAATAGAAATATCCAGGGCCAGATTTTCAGTGCAGGGTCAGGAACCCAGCGCTCAAATGAATTCCGGGTCCCGACTGTGTGGCTGAGCTGCTTCCCACTCACAATACAATCTTCAAAATCAAATTGCTTAATTGGTCAGGAAGCAAACTTGGCACCCAATTAGAGGCGCCAAAACTGGCACCAGCAGTTGCAGGTGGCAGCCATGTTGGGGGCTGCTGCTGCCTTGCTAGTTTGAGCAGGGAGCTCCTCGACAGGCCAGGATGCCGAATGAAGTGAACAGTGGCCTTGCGCAAGAAGGTAAGACCAGTGCTCATGGTGACTCTAGTTGGCTCCATAGGTTCCCCTCAAATCCATTTCCAAAGAAATTTATGTGCCCTGCAGCAGACCCAACAACTGTGCACTAACTAATGTGCACAAAACTGTTTGGGCTCGCTGGAAAAAAATTTGAAAATTTCATTCCGTTCCCCTTAAGTTGTTATGGAGCTTAAGGGATCATTAACTGGAGGTGAGCACCTTCTTGTTCTCTTCCCATTACCAGTCCATTGAAAATTTGGAACTGTCCCAGAGGTATCGGGATGCCAACACAAGTCCTGGGATCACGATTTTCAAAGCTGCGCTGCATCAGGTCCCGACCCTTTGTAAATCCCATCCCTAATGTTCGAGGATCTAGCTATAAGATTATGGGCACAATTTTGCTCTTGGTGGGCGGGCGGGCCCCACCGGCTCGGTGGCAGGCGGGCAGCCAAACTCCTCCGCCAAAATGGGGTCCGCCGCCATTTTGAGTGGGTGGGCCAATTAAGGCCCACCCAGCGGCCTGCCCGACAGGAAACACTATGTGCTTCCTGCGCGGGGGGTGGGGAGGGGGAGGGATTCCCCATCTGTCAAAGTGCCCTCTTTCGCGCATGCGCGGGAAAGAGCGCACTGCTCCCTGAGACCAAGTGCAGTCTCAGGGAGATTACTGACAGGTTAAAAAAAAACTCCAAAAATAGAAAAATATTAAAATTATTAGCATGTCCCCCTCGTGACAATGTCACACGAGATGGGACACGTTAATAAGAAACACATAAACTTTATGAAACTTTTTAAAAACGGACATGAAATCTCATCCCACCAGTGGATGAAGTTTCATGTATTATCAGGAGCCCACTGGGGCTCCTGGCTTGCCCGCCAGCCTTGAGGTTGGATGGGCAGGGTCTTTAACAATCTTAATTAGCCTGTCAATGGCCGTAATTGGCCATTGACAGGTCGGCGGGCGGACAGCTGATTTCGCTGTCCGCCCGCCTTCCTGAAAATTTAAAGGGACCGGGATGACGTCAGGGGTTCCTCCCAACGTCATCCCACGTCATTTTCCCGTTGGCGAGTGGGCCCCGCCCTCAAATCGCTGACGGGGAAATCCTGGCCTATGTGTATAAATTTCGGACAGAATGAAGAAACCTTTTTTTACACAGAATATTGAGACTGTAGAATACACTCCAAGTTAGTGATAGAAGCAGAGATCATTTCAACATTTCAGAACAGTCAAGGTAGATGGTTGAACCAAAGGTGGGGAAAGGGAATATCATAACAGGGTGGGCATATGGGATTAGGATTACTGCTCCTGTGAAGAATAAACACCAACGTGGACTGGTTGCATTGAATGTGTTGTATATGTGTTGTAATTATTATTTAATCAGGATAATTAACAGTTAATGGGGAAGCTTTTCTCTAGAAGAACTGGTGCTTGTAAATCCCAGGGTCCTTCCGAAGGTCAGGAGAAACCCAGCAGCAGATAGTTACTTTCTCTTTATTCTTTTTAATAAATTGTAAGACCAAAGTTTTAAATTTATAATTCAGATGTACATTAGATTTTTACTGATAGCAATATTAAAAAATATTATTTTAGAAGTACAAATACATACAATTTGTTAACTTTTTGTTTACTTCCTTAGACATTGGAACAGAAAGATACACTTTTACTTTCACAATTCGAGATTGTCCAATTTACTTCATCAATGTAGTTTCCTGGGGGAGAGAAGAATACGTAAGGGGACTTTCTAACAGTTTCAGAATTGGGGATTGTGGTACGTTTTAAGAAACTGATCTTTTATTTAAAAAGACTTCAAAAACAGAAATATTTCCTAAGAAATGTACTTTTCGTGTGTATTCAATGTCACGTAATATTTTGGAGAAAATGTGCGTCATTGAAAAAATTTGTTAACTGCATGCATATTCATTTTTGATAAATTGGCTCATTCCAAGCAAATATTTTGCTTAAAAATCTGTCTTACTCAACTCTGTGAACTTTTTGTTAATTAGGTGATTATAAATGCTGATGATTTTTTAGGTTTATATTATCTGACCCTTCTCTCCCCCCACCACTGCGCCCCCACCTTAAACCAGCATATATTTCACCCCTCTCCTAACTTTACTCAGTTCTGCTGAAGGGTCATGAGGACTCGAAACGTCAACTCTTTTCTTCTCCGCCGATGCTGCCAGACCTGCTGAGTTTTTCCAGGTAATTCTGTTTTTGTTTTGGATTTCCAGCATCCACAGTAGTTTTTTATTTTTATCACTGATGTAAAGTCTCCTGGTCAGAAAAGATGGGCTTGGATGACTTAGCCTGTGGGTTTGTCTGAAGCCCGTTATCTCCTGTTGAGCAGGGATTAGCAACATTTAAACTCTTGGATGCTAATCTCAGGAAATAGAATCGTGCAAAATAATTTAATTGATGCAGTGCACTGTTTGCAGGATGCAAACCAGATAGACTTGTTTGAATTCTATCATATTTACAAAGCTTTTATCCTCTTCTATATCCTTATGTTCATGTAACAAGTTTCTTTTGCTGAGCTTAAGTAAAGAAAATTTAATTCCCAGACACCATATTAAGTGATGATTATTAGAGCATTTCTTAAATTTTTTGTCAAGCTGGTTGCTTATGTAGTCTGAAACATTTCTGCTTCATTTATTAAGAAAATCTATCTTTGGAATAGAAAACATAGTCTCCTATAAAAGGAATCTAATATGGCAGCTCTTTCTGAGACTTGATTTAAAATTATGGAATGAATAGATTGAAATATCAACTTTCTGTTATCTTAAATGTGTGGACAGGATATTAGACTTAATTTAGAAGAGGGGTACTGCAAAAAATGTCTTGAATTGTTTTCACAATATTCCTATTCTGGGAAGTTAAATGTGTATCATGTTTTAACTGCTCTCTTTATTGCTAATTTACGTTTATTTTACTCCTCTTTAATTCTTAGAGATTTTTCAGTTGTATTAACACAACTTTGTTCTTGTATCTGCTATTAGTAAACTTGAGTTTACTACTTGGATGTCTTCAAACAATCCGGATTGACCTACAGCAGGATTTATTTTTCCTCCTCATTTGTTTGATTGCATTTCCCTAGCTTATTATAGTGGTACAGATTCTCAAAAATTTTGCTTCTATGTACTTACCGATAACTTGAAAAATATTTTTTGCTAGTTGTAATTGAAAATCCACTAGTACAGGCCAAAGATACAGAAAAGGAAGAAAGATTCAGTCCATCTACTTCAAGGTATATTCAAAGTCATATCTTCACTATGTAGTTATCATATTAATGCTTGAAGCCTTCTGGTATAATTGAAATTGCTAAATTATTAGTGTCTTAATAGATACAGTTTCTGTTTAAATATAGCTAAACTACATCTGTTACCTTGTCCTCAGCGTACATGGCCGGGTAAGAGATAGGTGCAGGCAGTGATTGAAGGTGGTGGGAGGGACCCAAAAGCCTATAAGAAGACCACAGTTTTGATTGTACATTGGGATGCCCCTTCTTGAATTCACTCTGGCGTGTCAACTCCACAGTGCTGCCTGAAGTGCAAATTCTACATATAATATGCCAGACCTACATTCATTCTTCATGACACATAGCCTTATAAATTATGAAAATTTGAAGACCGGAGCTTGTAAAATGAATTGGCCACCACTGAAAAGTGCAGGTCAAAAAAATTGGTTTTCTTGAAAACTGAATTCTTTTAAAGAGGTGCCTAAGGTAGTCAACAGAGTGTCGATGGATGTTCTTACAGAAGGCATTTAATTAAGCTCCTCATAAGCCACTGTTAGCTAAAGTTGAGGTATGAAATTGAATGCAAATTATTGACCTGGTTAGGAAATTGACTGAGCAGCAGGAGACAGAGAATAAGGACAATGGGCAGGTGCTTTAATTGGCAAGATGTGACTAATGGTGTCCCACAAGGATTTGTGTTGGGACCTCAGTTATTCATCATATTTATTAGTGATGTCAATGATGGGATAGAAAGCCACATATCCAAATTTTCAGATGACATAAACTTAGGACAGTGCATTGTAAGCAGTGTAGATTGTCTACACTGCATAGGAGTATAAAATTACAAAGAGATTGATAGCTTAAGCAAATGGGCAAAATTGTGGCAAATTGATTTCAGTGTAGGCAAAGGTGAGGTCATTCTCTTTGGACCTCAGAACGATAGAACACGGTACCTTCCAAATGGTGAAAAGCTAGAAGTAGTGAAGCCCAAAGAAACTTGACTTGAGGGTCCATGTGCATGAGTCATTAAAATGTAATGGAAAAGTACAGAAAATAATCAAAAAGACTATTGAAATGCTAGCCTTTATATCTAGAAGACTAAAATAGAAAGGAGTAGAAGTTATGCTTCAGCTATACAAAGTCTTGATTAGACCACTCTTGGAGTACTATGAGCAGTTCTAAGCACCATTCCTTAGGAAGGATATATTGGCCTTGGAAGAAGTGCGGAATAGATTTATCAGAATGATACTTGGACTTTAAGGGTTAAATTATACACAAGAAATAGGAGCAGGAGTGGACCATACAGCTCGTTTGAGCCTGCTCCATCATTCAGTACGATCATGGCTGATCTTAGGTTTCAACTCCACTTTCCCGCCCACTCCCCATACCCCCTTTATTCCCTCTGAGAGGCCAAATATCTGTCTATCGCAGCCTTAAATGTAGTCAACAGTGGAGCATCCATAACCCTCTGGGGTAGGAATTCCAAAGATTCACAACCCTTTGAGTGAAGTAATTTCTCCTCATCTCAGTCCTAAATAATAGGCCCCTTATCCTGAGACTGCATTGCTGTGTTTTACATTCCCTTATCAGCGGAAGCAATATCTCAGCATCTACCCTATCAAGACCCTTCAGAATCTCGTATGTTTCAATGAGATCACCTCTCATTCTCAAACTCCAGACAATATAAGCCCAATTTACTCAACATCTCATCATAGGCCAACCCCCTTGTCCCAGGGACCAATTTAGTGAACCTTAATTTGTGTACAGTCTCCAACTGAAGTATACCCTTCCTTAAATATGGACCAAAACTACACACAGTATTTGAGGTGTGGTCTCACCAAAGCCCTGTACAATTGTAGCAAGATGTCCTGTACTCCAATCCCCTTGCAATAAAAGCCAACATGTGATTTGCTTTCCTAATTGCTTGTTGTACCAGAATGCTAACTTCTCGCATTCCTCATACAAGCCCTCCCAAGTATCTCTGAATATCAACATTTACAAATTTCATACCTTTCAAAAAATTCGGCTTTTCTATTTGTATGATCAAAGTGAATAACTTCATATTTCCCCACATTATATGCCATCTTGTTGCCCACTCTCTTAACTTGTCACTTCGTCTCTTACCTTTCCACTTAGCTTTGTACCTAGCTCTTTATGACGAGAAATTACACAAACTAGGGTTGTATTCTCTGAAATTTAGAAAGTTTAAGAGGTGATTTGATTGAAATTTTCAAGATATTAAGGGGAATAATGGGGTAGATAGAGAGAAACTGTTTCCACTGATTGAGAGTCTGGGACCAGGGAGCATAGTCTAAAACTTAGAGCCATGCTTATCAGGAGAGAAATTAGGAAATATTTCTACACGCAAAGGGTAGTGGAAGTTTGGAACTCTGCCACAAATAGAACTTTCTGAATAAGTGTGAAAGTATTGGAAAGGGTATATGTTTCTGGAGATATATATATATATATATATATATATGGATATATGTCTTATATGGACTACCAAAAGGCATTTGCTAAAGCTGTGCTAAAGAGACTGTTGGTTAAAGTTGAAGGCCCTAGAATTGGAAGCAAGTCATTGACCTGGCCAGAAAATTGACTAAACAGCAGGAGACTGAAAGTAGGGGTAATGGGCAGGTACTCTAATTGAAAGGATGTAACTAGGGATGTCACAAATTAAGAGTTGTCAACTTTAAATCTGAGACTGATAGATTTTTGTTAACCAAAGATATTAAGGGATATGGGGCACAGGTGGTCACAGATCAGCCATTATCTCATTGACTGGTGGAACAAGCTCGAAAGGCTAAATGGCCTACTGTCATCCCTATAGGTGAAAGTACTGTCCTCAGGGTTGAGACATTATTGAACTGGGTATAGCATCAAGTAACACTTGCAAAGCTGAGGTCATGGGGTCAACCTTAAGTAGCTGGAATCATACTTAATAAACAAGACGATGGCCATGCTTAAGAGGTCAATCATCTCTGCAGTCCCCAGCCCATCCATCTGCAGCTGTTTCATCAATGACCTTCCATCCATCACAAGGTTCGATTTGCTGACAATGTTGTACTTGTCCACCAAAAACTTCAATAATGAAGGAACCCATGGCAACATACTGCAAGACTTGAATAACACCCAGACTTGTGCTACAAGTGGTAACTTGTCAGCTGTACCTCAATTCAAGTATAATATCTGCACAGGATTGCAAGTTTTTCCCATTAGTCTTCATGTGACTGAACAGGCCAATTCTTGACCTGAATATCTTTGGGTATATGGGGCAGGACATCTCATGAGGCAGTAGGATCCAGAGCACAGGATTTGCTTCATTTTCTTTCCTTCTTTGCTGCCAGTCTGCCTCATCATTAATACATTGGAACTCAAAGTGTGATGCAGCTTGAAGGACATGGCTAATGTGAACAATTGGTAGCAAGCCACCCCTAGTCATGAACGTCAATGCTGCCATACTTCAAAGAGAGGAAGTCTTTGAAACACTTTCTTTGTCCTCTCCTGGAACATTGGCCGTTTGAGAGTTGAAAAAACCAGACCTGATGGGGGAGACAGTTTTCGGCAATCCAGACACAATGTCCAATCCATTGAAGTTAATTTTGCTGGAGTTCTGCCTGAATGTTTGTGGAACTGGCTTCAAGAAGATACTAGCACTTGCTCGACATCTTCCCAATGAATCCAATTGTGGCAGAGCTTTTGCTGATGGAATTTCTCAAGCACTTTTATATGTCACTGCTACACAGTCCAGGAGTCCAGATCTCACTGCTGTACAGGAGTGTTGTGATGACAACTGCTCTGTACACTAGGACTTTTGTTGATTTGTGGAGGTCTTTGTTGTCAAACATTCGCTGCAGTAGTTTGTAGAAGTCTGAGCTGACCCAGTGTTGGATCTCCATCAATGGTGGTTTTTTGAGAAAGGTGGCTGCCAAGGTGCGGGAAGTGCTTAACATATTCCAGAAACTCTCCATCAACATATGTGGGAGGTGGAATATTTGGCTCACCAAGTTTTGTTCCGGCAGCATTCAAGGACAAGCCAAGTTTCATGTGTGCAGAATTGAAAAGATTGAGAGTGGCCTGCAAATCTGGTGCAGAGTGGGCAATGACACTGCAGTCATCCGCAAACTAGATCATGAATATCGATGGTGGTCAGTTTAGTTTTGGCACAGAGGTTGGAGTTTTCCATCCAGACAGTATTTAATACTGATGCCAAAAGGTAATTGATCTTTGATGAGATGAATAGCCACTGTCAGGTACATTGTAAGTAGTATGCCGGCTATCATACAATCTTGCTTGACCCTGGTCTGGATTTTGAAGGTGTGTGTTTCAGATCTCCCTCGCAAGACGGTTGCACTCATATCATCATGAAGCAATCGCAAGATTGTGATGAAGTTTCTTGGACATCCAAAACTTTGGAAGACATTCCACAGAGCTTTGTGATTTTATGAGTCAAATGCTTTGGTTCTTTGTGAATTGCCACCTTGATATGGTGGAGAGGCTTGGAACCCCTTTATTTAACACTGATCAGGCGGAAAACTATCCACTTGCCTGCATATAGTTTTTCTGTCTAAACCTCTAATGGAGGATCCTGCATAACTCCCTCAGCGCAGGAATCCTCACAGAGCGCAGCAAAGAGAATCTGCACAGAAGCCACACACAACTTTTACAGCAGTAGCTGCTGTATTCTGCTGCTGTAAGCGTTTAAAGATCCCCAAGCTTTTTGGTGTGTTAGTGAATGGGTGAGTAAGTAATGTGTAAGTGGGTAGGTGGGCGAGGTAAGTGGGTAATTGGGTAGGATGGCAGGTGGGTTGGAGAGTCAGAGGGGTAGTCAAGAGGTCAAGAGAGTAGTTGGGGATGGTGGGAATAAGTGTGAGTGATGGGGGCGGGGGTTTGGGGTAGTCAGGTATATAGTTACCCAGGAGATAGGCTAGGATTTTTCTGTCTAATATTTCTTAGGTAAGTAAGCCGAAACTGACCAAAGTCTCCAACTCTAACGCAAAGTCGGAGACTTTTTCGGGGGGTCCTGGGGAGCAGGGAAATTGCTCATCAGAAGTTTAAAATTCCTTGACAATTCCCATGGAGTCAGCATGTCAGGTCTTCGTGGGGTCCCGACGTGCATCTTGGGCCATACATCCCTGTCTCCAATGATCCGGAGATTGGAAGATCTGGGCCTACATGTCTGGAGTGCCTCCCAATCTCCTGAGGGAAGAGGAGCTCTCTCTTGTCCAACTCCTGCACCAAGGCCCCCATCATGACACCAGAGAACCTTGGGGCACGTGCTCTTGGCTGTGGAGCCATTTCAGAAGCTTCCTCCTGGAGGCTTCCACTCTTAAAGCAGTTGCAAGCCCTGCAGCAGTCAGAATGCATCTCGGCTTCAAGAGTTAAAAGTCTGGCTTTAAGTGGTGCTACTCGCATGAACTTGGGCCCCCTGCTGAGGCATAGAGCTACTCAGCAGCACATTCAGCACTCAGCTGCACACTGCAAACATAATTAGCAGACAGCATGAAGTTTGAAAGCTGCCTGCATTACTTTTTACAGCTACTGGGACTTCACACATCATGATCCCCATGCCTATTTTCAGGGAGCTATCCAATTTTAAAAAAAATTCTTTCACAGAGTGTGGGCATTACTGGCAAGGCCAACATTTGTTGCCCTTCCCTAATTGCCTTTAAGAAGGTGATGAGCCGCCTTCTTGAAATACTGCAGTCCATCTGGTACAGGTACACCCACAGTGCTGTTAAGAAGGAAGGTCCAGGATTTTGATCCAACAATAGTGAAGGAGCAGCAATATAGTTTCAAGTCAGGAAGGTGTGACTTGGAGGGAAACTTGCAGGTGATGATGTTCCCAAGCATTTGTTGCCCTTGTTCTTCTAGGTGGCAGAGGTCGCGAGTTTGGAGGGTGCTGTCGAAGGAGCCTTGGTGAGTTGCTGCAGTGCATCTTGTAGATGGTACACACTGCTGCCACTATGCATCGGTGGTAGAGGGAGTGAATGTTTAAAGTGGTGAATGGTGTGCCAATCAAGTGGGCTGCTTTGTCCTAGATGGAGCCAAGCTTCTTGAGTGATGTTGGAGCTGCAATCATCCAGGCAAGTGGAGAATCATACTTCTGACTTGAGTCTTATAGATGGTGAACAAGCTTTGGTGAGACAGGAAATGAGTTACTTGCCACAGAATTCCCAGCCTCTGACCTGATTTTGTGGCAACAACATATGTAGTCTAGTCCAGTTAAGTTTCTGGTCAATGGCAACCCCCTAGGACATTTCAAGTGCAGGATTCGGCAATGGTAATGTCAAGAGGGAATGGTTAGATTCTTTCTTTTTAGGGATGGCCTTTGCCTGGCACTTGTGGTGTTAATGTTACTTACCACTTAATTAGCCCAAGCCTGAATGTTGTCCCAGGTCTTGCTACATATGGACACTGACTGCTTCAGTATCTGAGGAGTTGCGAACGGTACGGAACATTCTGCAATCATCAGTGAACATCCCCACTTCTGTCCTTATGATGAAGGGAGGTCATTGATGAAGCAGCTGAAGATGGCTAGGGCTAGGACATTACCTTGATGAATTCCTGCAGTGATGTCTAGGAGCTGAGGTAATTGGCCTACATCAATCACAATCATCTTCCATTTGCTTAGTATAACTATAACCAGTTGGCGACTTTTCCCCTCATTCCCATTGAATTCAATTTTGCTAGGGTTCCTTCATGCTACACTCAGTCAAATGCTGCGTTGATGTCAAGGGCAGTCATTCTTGCCTCTCCCTCATTTATGAGACACCTCTGGACCTACAGAAAGAGGGAGTAAAATACAAGACAGGTATCAAGACAATGGGTAAAATTTTCCCATTCCCACTTTTTCCCAGTGGCAGGAATCATGGAGGGCAGGGGCACTAAATTTGGCATGATGGAAAAGGTCAGTTTCCCACCGGTGGGATATTAGTTTGGAATTTTGTTCTCCCGATTTTGGCAGGTTAAAGGTGGGTTGAGTTCCCCACTGATCCATGTCAGGAACCATATTTGCATTCATTTACATCTCATGAATGCTCATTAAAAGGCCAACTCCCTAGAATTATGTTACCCCTCCAAATTAAGTGCCATGCCAGTAGCTAATTAGAATAATCTGTTTCCCGACTGTAGCTAAGTGGCACGCACCTGGCGAGCTTTAGTTCAGCGACTTCGAGGTCAGTAGACGCTGCTTTCTCCTACCTTAAAGAGTGTTGCTGTGAGATTCCGGGTGGCTGTATCACAAGCTGCGTTAAAGCAGGGCACAGGAAGCAATATCAGCGGGGAGGAGGGGGGACAGAGGCAGGACTCTCTGGGGGGTGGGGTGGAGTGGAATGTAGGAGGTGTGGAACACAGGAGGACGAGGAGACCGAGGCAGGACTCGGGGGAGTAGGGTGGGACACAGGAAGGGAGGGGGAAGACTGAGGCATGAATGGGGGCGATGGGTAGTTTGGAAGACTGGAGTGGCGCAGGGCGACAGAGGCAAGACTAGGGGATGGTCAAGGAATAGAGTGGAGTACCAAGAACCAGTGGGACCCCAGGACGACCCAGATGCCGACAAGGAGGGGCCAAATCCACTAAGATGTTTGGCGGGACCAAGGGCCTACAAAAGATACAGCTCAGACACGGAGATGAGTGAAAGACAGTGCTGCAGGTCCCTTTGCTTGTCTAGGGATGTGGTAGCTTATATTTGCCACATTCTCAAGTGAGGAACTCATGCCACATGGACTTGGAGGGCATCCAATGCCAGTTGCTTTGAAGGTTACTGCCACACTGAACATTTTTTTGCTTGTGGATCCTTCTAGGGCTCCACTGGGGACCTTCTCAGAATCTCTCAATTAGCGACACACAAATGCATAAGGCAGGAGACAGATTGATGATGTACATTTTTTTTAAAACAAATTGATCTAATTTCCAAATGTTTTAACAGAACAGTTGAGAGAATAAAGTACTTAATTACTCAAGATTTTTCTTCTGTTTCAGCTTGATGATGAAATCTTTGATACTAACATTGTTTTTGTTTCATATTTAGTTGCTATAAACTTTTGGTCAGTGAGAACTTTTCAACAGTCAGGATGTGCCATGACCTGGAGCTTGAAACTAGGCTTCTCTCCTTGTTGCATGTACCTGTGAAAGACCCTCAGGATTATTATTCACTTGGAGATATTGTTCATAACGGCCAAAGCCTGAATGGAAACATTATCAATATACTGGCATCAGTTAGATCGGTGAGCTATTTGTAATTAAAATATAATAGATATTTTCTTCTTCCAAGCAGTGTACATTCACCAACGCACAAATCCTATATGAGTTTGTTAGAAGAAAAATTACTTTTCTTTCTAAAACATTCCTCAATTAATGCTAAATGTTAGATTCTGACAATTCTTTTGTACGTTTTTTTAGGAAGTACTCACCTGCATTTTTAATTCATTTTCTTAAATTAGTGGTATAAAAGAAGATTATTTTCATCAACCCTTTTTATTATGGATCTCTGTTCTTATTTTAATTGGTGATTGCCGATGACATCTTCGGAATTGACTTGGAGGCATTAATGAATCTGTGACACAAATTAATATGTACACCTAAAAAAGGAGACTACAGAAAGATCCTGAGTTAGTGACGTTTTCTGTTGACATTATTTCAGCTATTTCACATGCCAGACACAATTCAAGGAGGTCTAATTTATGGAACGATCCTCCAGTGCCTAAAGAATGCCAGAAACACATCCACTGCCATATTGGTTTTGGGTGTTTTTTTTAATTGAATGTTTATTTATTCTCAAATATAAATTAGAATCAGAGCTTCTGGAAAAATCATTTATTCTTTCCTGTCTTGTACCTTTCCTCAAACTTTACTTTGGTTTCCTGCCTGGCTTTGCGTTTCAAACCAGGATCCCTAAAAACATCCTTGTTCACAATGGTCTTATCCAGGGGAATGTTAACTGGTTGGCATCAGGCAGTTGTAGTTATATACTTTCACAAAGGACTTGATCTTGGACCTCTTGGCCACCTTCTTCTTGCCCATTTTGGCAGTGACTTAGTGAACCGTCCCTCATAGCCAGCTTAGATAAATATTATGCCCTTCCATATGTTAATAAGGAGCCTGTTTTAGGACTCAAGCCGGAATGTAACAGGCATTGAGCTTACTGCGTTGAGGGTTACCCAGGTTTGCCCATGGCCTAACCAATGGTTATTAAATGAATCACTGGAGGCTGCGATCAAAAAAGAAAACTTATCTTCATGAGCAGCCAGAAGGGGTTACCAATACCGACCACCATTCACCTATTTCTCAATTGCCTGCCACTGCAATAAGTTTAGAGCTTTGGCTGACAACCTAACCAACCAATCTTGCTGTCCCTGCCGCTGCCCTTGCCCTGCAAGCACCACTGCCCGATTCTCACCCCCAACCTCCACCACCATCCCATTCAACATTCTTCACGAACTATGGATCAAACCAGCAGTCAATTAAATTTTCACCAGAAATGATCACTTCTAAATATCCTCATAGCCCCTCCGCGCTTCATAGGGATTTACCCTCAAAACACAGATTTCTTGCTGTTTCTACTGACACTGGTAGTTGTTGCATAGCATTATGCTGACACCCAGGAAAGTTAAATTAAAAGTTTAAAATGATGTGTATTTGTTTTCAATTTGAAAAAGCTGTAAGATTTTCCGTTTATTTTCAAGGAATACAAATTCGGCAATTTTATTTTTAAACTACAGGTTACTAACACTCTGGATTCCCCTAAAATATGACCATCATTGATATTTGCATTGCCAAGATCTAATTGCCTGGATTTTCCTTGGATTGGCAGTTTAACGATGGTGTGGGTTTTCTGTGTGTCCGCTTGCCTCTGCCGCAAGCCTACAGGATTTCTTCTGATCTCTAATTGATCCAGCTGCATCACATAAGCATTATCAGGTCCTCATAAAACTATCCACTATTCAAAGATCACCCAGCAAGTTAAAGATAACACCTGGCCTCTCTTCTCGTACCTTCTTCTTAAACTACCCTCCCTGCCCTGTCAACCCTCACCTTCAACAATAAATGCAAGGATCACAAGGACTTTCTTGTTACAAAGATTGAGACCTTCCATTCAGCTGCCTCTGCTGCCTCTTCACCTTCCCCTATCCCATTGGGCCTAACATCCTCTAAGGTTTCCCCTTGCCCTAACCTTAAATATATATCATTTCTCTAGTTTAACTCCTATCTTCCTCATTCTCTCTCCAAGATCATCTTATACCAAAAGGCACTTGATATAATGCCACACAACAGACTTATGAGCAAAATTCTAGCTCATGGAATGAAAGGGAAACTTGGATAATAAATTGGCTGAGTGACATGAAATAAAGTAGTGATAAATGGTTGTTTTTCAGACAGGAGGAAGGTCTGTGGTGGAGTTCCCCAGAGGTCAGTGTTGGGAACCTTGCTCTTCCTGATATATATTAATGGCCTAAACTGTGGTGTTCAGGGCATGATTTCAAAATTTGCAGATGATATGAAGATTGGATATGTTGTCAACTGTGATGAGGATAGTCTTGAACTTCAAAAGGATGTAGACGTGTCGGTGGATTGGGCAGACAAGTGGCAGATGAAGTTCAATGCAGAGAAGTGTGAAGTAATTCATTTTGGCAGGAAGAATATGGCGAGACAACATAAAATAAAGGGACAAACTCTAAAGGAGGTATAGGAAGAGGGACCTCGGTGTATATGTACATAAGTAATTGAAGATGGCAGGGCATGTTGAGAGAGCAGGTAATAAAGCATATAGTATCTTAAGATTTATTAATAGGGGCATTGAGTATAAGAGTAAGGAGGTCATGTTGAACTTGTATAAGGCACTAGTTAGGCCTCATCTGGAGTACTGTGTCCAGTTCTGGGCACCATACTTGAGGAAGGATGTGAAGGTATTGGAGAGAGTACAGAGGAGATCCACAAGAATGATTTCAAGGATAAAGAGCTTTAGCTATGAGGATATATTGTAGCGGGTGGGACTGTTTTCCCTGGCGAAAAGAAGGCTGAGAGGAGACTTAATAGAGATATTCAAGATCCTAAGGGGAATGGACAGGGTAAATAGTGACAAACTGTTCCCATTCAAGAGAGCATCAAGAACTAGGGGGCAAAGATTCAAAATAATTGGCAAAAGGAGTAAAAGTGACGTGAGAAAAAGTATTTTCACCCAGAGGGTGGTTGGAATCTGGAACGAACTTCCTGAGAAAATGGTGGAGGCAGGTTCGATCGAGGTATTCAGAAGGGAATTGGATTGCTCTTTGAAAAGAGAGAATGTGCAGGGTTACGGCAATAAGACAGGGGAATGAGACTGAGTGGACTGCTCTTTCAGGTAGCCAGTGCAGACTCGATTGTCCAAATAGCCTCCTTCTGCACTGTAAATATTCTGTTGATGAGACCCACCCAAATTCCCTTCCTGGCTCCAATGTTAGCTGATATTAACAATTCTTTCTCCTCAGATGCTGCCACTCTAGCCTTCAAATCTGCTGTCATCACCCCACTACTCAAAAAAAAACCCTTGACCACTGTATCCTTACAAGCTACCATCTCACCTACAACCAGCCTTTCCTCTCAAGTTCTTGAATGTGTTGTCACCTCCCAAATCCACCCCCATCTTTCTTGAAACTTCATGTTTGAATCTGCCCAATCATGCAGCTGCCCCACCACAGTACCTAAATGGTCTTACCAAAGTCACAAGTGGCTCCCTGTATGACAGTGACAAAGATAAGCCATCCATCCTCTTCCTTCTCAACCTATCTGCAGCTTTTGACATGGTTGAGTACAAAATTCTGTTCCCTGTCTTTCCTCTGTCATCCAGCAGGTTGAGACTGCTGTCATCTGATTCTATTCTTATCTATCTAGTCACAGTTGGAGAATTATTTGCAATGGCTTCTCTTCCCACACCCATAACGTGATGAATGATGTCACCCTCCTATTTCTCATATACTTGTTGCTCCCTCGGAAACATCAGTCAAAACCTTGGCACCAGTTTCCACATGTACAAAACCCAGATTTATCTAATCTCCACCTCTCTTGACTGTTACTAATGGTTAGACTGCCTGTCCAACATCCAAAGTGGATGAGCAGAAATTTCCTCCAATTAAACAATGGGAAGGAAGAAGCCATTGACTTCGGTCCTCATCAGAAACTCTGTTTCCTTGCCACTGACTCCATCCCTCTCACTGGCAACTGCCTGAGGTTGAACCAGCCTGTTGTAATCTTGGTGTTATATTTGAGCCCAAATTCCTACTGTATATCCCCACCATCATTAACACTGCCTATTTCAACCTCCCTGGCATTGTCCTACTCCATTTTTGCCTTAGCTCATCTGCTGCCGAAACCCTCACCATGTCTTTGTTGCCTCTAGACTTGACTATTTCAATACTGTCCTGGGCAATCTCCCTAGTTCTACCCTCTGCAAATTTGAGATCATTCAAAACTCTGCTGCCCATAGGTAGCTAGGCTTGCGCAGACTTATACTTCAAAAATTGCTGTAGTGATATTTTATGGCTTATTTTTATTCATTATTCTAATTGAAGCTCAGGGAAATATGTTGAAGTAGAGTTTAATTTAAGATTGAGATCTTCAATTCAAAAACTATTGAATCTTCAAAGAACTCCAATGTGACATTAATCCCTTGATGTTTATGTTGAAAATGTAAGTATTTCATTACTGTATTAGTTTAAAGATTAGAAAAAAAACATTGTCTTAAGGTAGGAGAGCAGAAGCATTTTACGACCGCAGACAGAAGAAAAGGACAGCGATGCGAAGTAAGACTGTTTGATGAAACTGTACCTTCATTCCTAATGAACTGGTTAGTATATTTTTGAACTCAACAAATGCAGTTAAATAATTTTGGAAGTTGCCGAGATAGATTTGGATGGGCTGCTCAGGATATTTGTTGTCATTTTTTTTAGAATACCAGCCCTATCACCTTTATGGTAATGCATCCAACTGAGTCTGGTTCCCTGAACTGCTCTTTCTGGCAACCACTTCCAGCTGTTGTCAATCTCTGTGTAAACAAATACCTTCTGATCTCTGTCCCAACTTTCATAACCCTGAACCTGTGTCCTTTGGCTTGCTGCCCCACCATAGCTGAAAGCATTACTTGGAACTTAATTGACCTGTCCTATTAACTATCTTATATACCTCTGTAAATTCCCTTTTATTACATCATTTTTAGGGCTGAGAAGCCTGCACCTGTCAAGTTAATATAATTATTTCCTCTGAAACCAGTGATCAGCCTCTATGTACCTCTCTGCACATTTCTGGGCTCTAAATTATTCCTTTATGTCACTGCAAGCAAAACTAGTATACATGGTATCTGGGCACCACCTGACCAAGGCGCTGCACAACTTTAGTATAATCTTGGGGAGTTCAACCCAATTGATTTCTAGCATTTTTTCTTTTATCTTAGAGCTATAGTATTTGTAATTGTTACCAGTCTCTGCTTAGCTTTTGCACTCAATTTAAAAATGTTGAAATTGTTAGCCAGGTCTCAGTGGTAGAAATATTTTTAGAACTTTCAAAATACAATTTAATATTGAATATTATACAGTAATGCTATGCAACATTGATAGATTCATATAAGAATTCAGATTGCGACATAATATTTTACAGTGCTTTTGATATTTCCCTGCTATACAAATTCAAGAAATAAACCATTTGCACTGAATCTGAATGTAATTACTGGAATAATTTGGGACATTATTATTCCCACTCATAATATTTTAAAAATCATAGTAGATAACTCTTTTCCTGCATAATAGTGATTAATTCTCTAATGAGAAGATAACTGAATTTTTATATGTTAGGGGGGGAAAGCAACCTTTTTACTAGCTGACTAATTATATATATATAATTTCCATAGCTGGGATAATGAATCTATACAGCTTGCACAGACATGGATACCCAGGGAAACAGGTATTGTATATGTCAGTTTGTGTGAGGTATATCTTCCTTATTCTGAAATGAATAATTCTACAACGAGCCTTAATACTTTTTATAGATTGGGTTTTTGTAACTCTTACAGTACTATTTATAGCTGATGTACGAGTAAATTATGATGGTTTTCGCAATAGCATGGCTGCCGCAGTGACCGCTAAAACCATAATTACCACAAATCCTGGTAAGGCTTTTCAGTTCTGTTACATTTTTAATTATCTTATAATGTCAAAACAACAGATTAGTGAACATTCAGATTGATTTTTTTACACTTTAAGAAATAGCAATTAATTTATTGCAAGGAAAATGGAATATAAGAGTAGGAAGGTTTTGCTACAATTGTATAGGGAGTTGGTGAGATCATGGGCCAAATTGTCCCAGATTTGCACTCCCACTACCGCAGAGAATATGAATAGCCATTCCCTGGTGTGAAATCACTGGTGTGTCCGTAAGTGGGATGAATGAATAAATTCCCCCCCCGCACAGAGCAGGTGAATGGTCTCTCCCCAGTGTAGGTAGTGGGTGACATTTCAACGGCTGCAGGGCTAGGGCTTGTTTGGTGAAGGGGGAGAAGTGGCCCCAGGCAAGGGAAGAGGCTACAGGACGAGGGCTGTACTGGGGAAGGAGGGTATCCTAGGGTGTGTGTGTGTGTGGGGGGGGCACATGTTGATCTGTGCAAGTGGCCTCAAAATGGTGATGCCTGAGGAGGCAGTCTCCAGAGGTGGTCTCTCCCCAGTGTAGGTATTCTCTCCCCACTGCAGTAGTGGGCGGGTAAAACAACGTTTTATCCGCCGGCCGCGCTGGCGGGTTTTCACGCCATATCATCCCAAGCCCACAACATTATTTATGCATTCCCGGGAAACACGCCCTTTCCATGGCAGTTGGGCTCCGATTCGCCTGCCATGCCATCGCCTCGCTTCAGCACACCAGGCACCATGTTTAAAGTACAGCCGCGCTCAGTGCTTCCTGCCCAGGACTGCAGCAAAGAAGACATGGCCCCGAAAGCCAAGAAGACTGCAGCCCTTGAGCGCCCTTTGGATGCCGTGGAGGCCCGCTGTGATGTCCTCTATCCCTGCTCTGGCTGCAGGAGGGGCAGCAACATTACCACTATGGCTTGGTGGGCGATGGCAGTGGTGATCAGTGCCAATGCTGCACAGAAGAGGTTGGCCATCCAATGCAGATAGAGGATGAATGATCTTATCCATGCAGTCAGGGTATGACAACCATCTCAGCACTCTAAACTCTCACACTCAAGGCCATCACACATTCACTGGCATCTCACTGCCAGCTCAAGAGACATCACCACCTATTCTCATACACATACCCTCCCATGTCCATCTGGCCTCATCTCCTCTGGAGACTGCCTCCTCAGGCATCACCATTTTGAAGCCACTTGCACAGATCAACATGTGCCCCCCCCACACACACACACCCTAGGATACCCTCCTTCCCCAGTACAGCCCTCGTCCTGTAGCCTCTTCCCTTGCCTGGGGCCACTTCTCCCCCTTCACCAAACAAGCCCTAGCCCTGCAGCCGTTGAAATGTCACCCACATATGGCTGACCTGATAGGTAGAGACCTGCAGTGAGCCCGCCTAAAAGTGATTTGGCGCTGTCTGTGAAGCCTAGCGCTGATGACTACAAGTGCTGACTGAAGTCCCAAGTGAAGTGCAGCCCGCCAGGTGTATGTTGCTTATGTGCTGTTGTGACACACATCGGCGTGTTTTCCCGCCAACGTGAACAGGCAATCCGAGGGGGCGATTCCGGCAGGCAGGCCTAATAATGATATGCTGATGAACTGAATGGCCTTCTCTGCTGTAACAATTCTGTGATTTTGAAGTCAGTCAATACCTTTGAAGAGAACGGATAGCATGATAATGATTACACGTCCTAACTCGCACCAAGTCCAGTTCACACATCACCCCTGTGCTCGTTGGCCTGCATTAGCTCCTGATTAAGCAAAACCTTGATTCCACCATTCCCATCCTTGTTTACAAGTCCAAAAAGAGCCTTGTCCCTCCCTATCTCTGTAATCCTTCATGATATCTTGAGCATCCCCTATTTGAAGCTCTCCACTATTGGTGACAATGCCATCAACAACCAAGACCCTAAGCACTGGAATTCCTTTCCTAAATTTCCCTGCCTCTTGACCTCTTTCTCGTTCGAGGCACTCCATGAAACCTCTTGGACAAAACTTTTGGTCACCTGCCTAAACAATACTGTTTTCCTGAATATCTCTTAGAGATTTAATTCGTTACAGCAATGAAGGGACCCAGTAAAATACTACAATATGGTAATTCTTCAAGTTTTTCTTTGATATCTCATGAACTTAACTTTTTGTGAAATTAAATACTTTAAAAAAAAAACTCTGGACCTCTTGGCAGCATGAAACACTCCTAGATCAGGTAATGCATGGCCCAGATATAAATTAAAATCTCACGACTCTTAACCCAGGCCTCAAAAGAATACATTTTGCATTGCCAACGTGACATTTCAATTTTGCTTTGGTGGTCAAAATTATGGGAATGAGATAACCAGTCTATTTCCAGTTTCTGTCATATTGTGAGTGGATGCCATAAACAACAATTAAACGAAGGACCAGTTAATCTGCTTTTGTTGGTATTAGTTGAGGGGGGAATGTTGGCCGAGATTCAGGAGATCTCCCTCCACTTCAAAGAGTGCCATGTAATCTATAGTTAATTTTAATCTGCGATGATATTGTACAGACATAATCTATTTTTGTAAGGTGATAGATCAGTGACTTGTATTTAGTATATTCTTTATTGTATTATCACTGAAAAAGCAAGTCATATTTTTCTTTTTCTTTGTTGTGACTGGATTTTGATTCACTGACTGAAGTAGAATTTAATTAGATTCTTTCTGGATTGAACAGAAAAGAACATTATTAACCTTAGATATCTAAAATACTGCGATACAGTAAAAGAAATGTATAATTGCTAAGTTTTGTCTTTCTACCTGGAAATATCAAGACACTAAAGAAGCCAATCTGCTATTTAACTTTGCCAAAGAATATGCAGAAAATGATGGTGAAGATCCAGAACAAACACATGAATTAATAAACTGTAAGTCATTGAGTTTTATATTTGAAAATACAATTTAATATATGTTGGCTTTTTATACTCATCAGTGATGTAAAAATTATATTAGACATACTACGTAAATTGCTTTACTTAATTGTGATAAACAGGGCTAGGTTTTGCAGTCAACAGCAATGTGACAGTGTTCCCATTGACTTCAAAGTTGCCCACAAAGATCTACCGATCTCTATGGCATAGATTTCCCTTTTCACAACATCCATTTGAAACTTGTGCCAAGTCAAGGGGATCTCCAGTCATCCAGCAACAGTGAAGTCATCAAGTAGGGTAAACAGCTAATTGCTTTGAAGCATTCTGCAGGAAGTTTGAAGCACTGATTATCCTTCACTTTTTAATATCACTTAACAGGGAATAAAATAAGATTGGAACATGCACATGGGGCTGAATTTTCTGTTTGGCAGTGGGGGGGTAGACTCGATCGCCGCCCGTAATTGGGTCCGCGCCGCCATTTTATGCAGGTGGGCCAATTAAGGCCCCCCCAGCGTAATGCCCGACTCCCGAGGATAGCAGGAGTGGGCGGGCAACGGCAGGAGTGCATTGTCTGCTGGGTCCAGTGGCGAGCAGCCTTTGCAAGGCTGTTCACAATGTCAAGTGGAAGGGCTCACCAGAGGGCTTCTGGTGAGCAGGCCAGTCCGGAGGGTAGGCCAGCGGAGCAGGCGAGGCTGGAGGTTAGGGCAGCAGGACAGGCCAGGCCGGAGGGTAGGGTGGGAGGCCAGTGTGCCCCTCGTTTTTCGGATGACTGCCTTGCTGCCCTCCTCGAGGAGGTGGTAGCACGGCTGGAGGTGCTGGTTCTCCAGGATGGGAGGAGGAGGCTCCCCCACATGACGAAACGTGCCTGAGAGGAGGTGGCGGAGGTGGTGAGCTCCTGCGACATGGTGTGGCGCACCTGTATCCAGTGTCGCAAGTGCTTCAACAACTTGTTGCGCTCTGGCAGGGTGAGTACCATGTCGGCATTGGTCACGTAACCCAGCAGGTCGGCTTACCCCCCCTGCTGCTCCTCTCCCTCCCGAAATCAGATTGTCGGGACTGCGTTGAATCATTGACGGCGTTTGTCCTTTGCTGGGTGGGCAAACAAATACTGCCCATGCTGAGGTCAGCCTGAGAGGGTGATGAAGAGTTGTGTATTGCCCCCGCAGCATGTGTTACACTGAGTCCCACGTGACTGGTTTGGGGGCAACCTGGAGGAGCTGCACCTAGGCGCTGTGTTTGAACTCCAGGACATGTCCAAGTCAGGGTGATGACATGCTGGGAGGGGATCTTCAAGGTGACGTGGCAACGAACCATCTGCTGCTCTCTGCGCTTCACGTGCTTGCGCCTCCTTGTTATGGAAGTATGTACAGTGTGGTGCCTAATGTGATGTAGGTAACATTTGTCCAAGGAGGGGTTGGGGGGGCGTGGAGCAGGCCTAGCATCTTTGTGTGAGTGTTCGGCAGCAGCGAGGTGAGGAGGCTCTGGAGCCCTGCTATGTCCCACTCTGGTTGGGGTGGGCCGTGCTTGAAGAGAGTCCATGTGCAATTTTCACTAATCGTCTCGTCTCTCATTTTCAGGAGAAGAATGCTCATAACATGGCAGAGCGTGCGAGGACTGGAGGCGGCCAGACACAGATCACCATTCTTAGCCGCTTCGAGCAGGAGGCCCGGGATCTGGAGAGGCGCCATGCGCCAAGGTCCATTGGTGTCGGTGAGGCCGGGGTGCTACCGACAGGTATTTATGTCCAACAGTGAGGTCAGCATTGTTCTCCCAACAGCCATAGCACTGCTGAATGTTAATTGATTTAATTTTGCAACGTTGCTTGACCATAGGTTGTGGAAGGATGAGTGCATAATGATTTGGGGGACAGGGATACACTTTGACATTGTCTCCACATTTACTGATCCACTGTCCTTGTTCTTCCTTTCAGCATCATTGGAGCAGGGCCGGGAGGAGGAGCAGCAGAGGCCCCCTCTCACACCTGAGGGGCCTGAAGTCTCACCAGCGTCACACCATCTCTGCCAGGCAGGCACCAGCGCAGATACTAGCACCTCGGTGGGAATTCGAACATCAGGCTAGTGTCCCAGGGCACAGTGGTGAGGGCACTTCACAGTCACTGGAGGAGCTGGCAGAGACAGACGGTGCCCATGGCGCCAGCAATCGTAGGGCTGCAGGGACCAGGCACATGCTCAGTTGGTGCCTGATGATGTGCCTCTGGAGTCGTCCACGACGCAGCAGGAAATGCAGCCGGATGTGCGGAAGCATCTGGGCGAGATACCTGAGGCAATGCATGACTTGGTCTCTGTGGTGGAGGAGTCTACGCAGGCAATCGCCAAAGCAATGAGCCACATGTCCGAGCACCATGCGTCCTCCATGGAGAGAGTGGCAACTCTCATGGAGAGCCTCCTCCAGGAGACCCGTCAGGGATTCCTGGGGATGCGCTCTGACCAGCAAGCCCTCACATCGGCATTGACCTCAGCTGGTCAGTGCCAGTGTGGGAGATGGTTTAGGCATCAACTTTCCCAGCTTGGTGCCCATCCATCCAAGCGGTGAGCAGGGAGGTCCGAAGCGGCCTCACATCGGCGCAGCAGCTGCCTGTTGTCTCTGCGGGCACCTCTCAGGGCGTTCCGGATGAGGGCAGCAGCTCCTCCGCCCCTATCCCAGTGACTGTAGCATCCGGTGAGGCTGCGACGACTGGGGAGATGCCAGCTGTGGAACTGGCTGCTCCCTCCCAGGTAGGGCCAGCACTGGCTCCACAGGCCAGAGGATGACCACCAAGGTCATCAAGGCCAACAGGACAGCAGAGTCAGCAGGCTGTCTCAGATGCCACTCCCAGAAATGGGGCAGCACCAAGACATAGCACCTAGAAACATAAACATAAGGCGCCTTAGGCACACCACGGATTTTTCACTGGTGCTTTTGTCTCGACCCGAGATGAGGTCCTTATGATTTGTTATGTTTGGTAACACTATTCTCTTTTTTTTTTGGAATAAGTTGGTTTGCTTGGCAGAATAAATTCAGATATGTCACCATGGCTGAGGGTACCTCTTTTCTTCTGCATGTGTATGGTTTCCAAAATTGTAATGAGTGCTTGGTTGGACATTCAGCTTTATTAACAAGGCCCTTAGTGACTGTTCCTAACCTGGCAGATTTTAAACTTAGGTGTCGAGTATGGAGCCTACAGCCCAGGCTTGTCCTGGTGGTCCATCTGTGATGTGCTAGCTGAAGGTTCGTTGGATTAAAGCCTCCCGAGTGTCCCTGCCTCCCTGGAGCATGCCCGGGTCAGTGTCTACCCCCTCAGTATTTCCCTGTGCATGCTCATCCTTGGACTCACTGCTGGACACATCGTGTGCAGCAGCAGCCACTGCGTCAACATCTTCATCATCCACTCGTCCCCCCTTTCCAGCGCAAGATTGTGGAGAGTGCAGCATGCAACCACTATCACCGAGAAACGATCTGGGGGGTACTGGAGTGCGCCCCCTGAGCGGTCCAGACATCAGAAGCGCATCTTGAGAAGACCAATGGTTCTCTCCACCACAGCCCTTGTGGAGGCGTGGCACCTATTCTACCGCTGCTCAGCTTCTGTTGTTGGATGGCGGAGAGGCGTCATGAGCCACCTTCTGAGGGGATAGCCCTTGTCACCCAGCAGCCATCCGTCAAGCCGGGCTGGAGCACTGAAGAGCCACCTGGGAGTGTCTGAAGATGTAGGTGTTGCGGGATCTGCCTGGGTACTTTGCACAGACTTGTAAAATCAGCATCCTGTGATCACACACTATCTGCACATTCATGGAGTAGAAGCCCTTCCTGTAGATGAAGGCACCAGGCTCACCTGCTGGCCCCTTGATGGCCACATTTGTGCAGTCTATTGCACCCTGGACGCGGGGGAAGCCAGCAATTGCCGTGAAACCTCTGACTCGCTGTGTCTGGCTCGCCTGGTCCCAACGGTAGTGGATGAAGGTTAATGCATGCCTGAACAGAGCATCTGTAACCTGCTTGACACAAGTGTGGACAGCTGATTGGGAGACATGGCAAAGATCACCCACCGACCCCTAGAAGGAGCCAGAGGCATAGAAGTTGAGGGTAGCTGTGACATTCAGAGCCACTGGCATGGGGTGTCCACCCACGCAGTTAGCGGAGATCTTAGGCCCTATCATCTGACAGATGTAGTTGACTTGAGAGACGGAGCCTCCTTCGGCACTGCGCCTCAGACATATTGAGGTAGCTGCTTCACCACCTGTATACCTTGGCAGCAGGATAGTGGTGTCTTCTGCGGCCCCTTCTGCCTTGGACTACCTCTTGGCCCTGTGCCCCTTGTGCCTACGCTTGTACTCCCAAAAGTGGCTCCACTGGAGGCTGAATGTGCACTCCTGGCCTCCTCCCCCTTCTAGCTCTCCCTTCCTCCTCAGAGGAGCTGCTTCCAGTGGACAGTTCAGCTCCCATCCCCAGGCTAAGGTAAGGCTTCCTGAAACCTGCAGGCCTAGAAAAGATTACTCACTGCAGAGTGCTGACCTGAAGGTTAAGAGTCCAGAAAAAACAGCTGGTATGCGTTTTGAAGTACTGCAGATTACACAGGCAAGTTTGAAAAACTTTCAGAAATAAATGCTTGACTGTGCACGCTCGCGACCCCAGTGAACCTTCTTATCCCGCCCATGGATGATGTTAATACAAATGTGTCCTACCTGCCTGCCCGTGTGCTGAACCGAAGATCGCACAGGCGCCAAAAAATCGGCGTCGACTGGCGCCTCAAGGGCCTTAACTGGTCTGTTAATTAATAGTGGGCGCACGTCGGACAGCATCGCGCGCCCGCCCAGCGAAATATCGTGATGGCGTGCGGTGACGTCGGGACGTTCGCCTGACGTCACCGCACGTCATGTTACGCGTGGCCCCGCACACCAAAGGGAAAATTTAGCCCACAGGATGAAGGTCGACACTTGAATAACATAAAAAAGCCTTTTAAAAAGATTTGAAAAACGTGGAACTTTTTATCATAATGGAGAAAATTGTCATACTGCAAAGCTGAAAATAGGTTTTCAAGCCAGCGAAGATATTGGGCAGAAATTATTAAGTTAGTACACTGTTACATACCCAAATATGCCTCATTCGTCAAGGTGTAACTTTTTCAAAGGTTTTTACAGCACGACTGTAAAATAGCATAAACAGGCCAAGTTCTTGTCAGTTCGGTTATTTCTATTTGATTGCAATCTGGGGACTTCAATAACACATGTGTTGGTGAAAAGTAGAATCATTGACAGCGACTTCTGGATTTCCACATTAAACTGTGCCTGTGCAGATTCCGGAAGTTAATTTAAGTTTCAGAGAAGTAAGAGAAGTGAACACTGACAATTTCACATCGTTACTACTACAAAATCCAGACCATAGATTAACAATTCTACCACTGTGTATAAAAATGAAATTTTGATTTTAAAGGACCACTCATTGATTTTAATACAGAAACAGTAGGTATATTTGAAGTCGTACTACCCATTTTTATCAAATACGTAAGTCTAAACAGTTTTGGCTGTTCGCCATGTACGTTTAACTTTGATTCTGTAACATTGTGACATTTATTGACATGGCAGCTAGCCTTTGAACAGCATCAAGGTTATATGGCATTGGTTAAGATATTATTTCACTAATATTATACAATAAAATTGAATCGATTATGCAGGGGAATCTAGCAAAGAAAAGTCTCTAAGGGCCAAGGTACATGCATCAACACCTAACAAATGCCACAAATTGCAAGATGTTTGTGATCTTATTGATGTGATGGCAGCAATACTATGATTATGAAAGAATATTTGTATGAGGTTCATTGAATTCAAACAGAATACAAAATTAATTGCTGCCAACTGGCAAGAGCAGCCTGACATCAGGGGTCCCATGAATGAAAGCACAAAAACACCAAGAAAAATAGCTAATTTCTATTCCTGGAGATTTCTGAAGCCATGGAGAGAACCAGGCCTTCTCACTCTTGAAGGATTCTGGTAAATAATGAGTCGTAACTTCCAACTAGCAATGGAAAGAGATGGCCTGCAGGAATTAGAAGAAATAAATACATACTTACCTGCCCTTGAAAATTAAGCTGACATTGCCAATCACTGGAACTGCTTGGGGCCTGCATTGAAAGACTCCACACAGGCCCCAGTGAAGCGCACCTCCGTCAGATTCAAGGAGGCCATGTCCCCTTTTTTTACAGCACTAGCTGCTGCAAAGCAAGTAAGTTTAAAGGGACCAGTGAAATTGACAAGCCAGGGAGAAGGTAAGTGTCTAAGGTACATGGATAGGATTTGGGGGGGGTGGGCAGGATCGTAGAGCGGGGAGGGCCAGGGCTCGGGGGAGGGGGGGTGGTGGAGGTCAGGGAAGTGGGGTAGGAAGTTAGGGGGTGGGGGAGAATCCTTGTAGGGAGTGGTCGGGGGTGTGGGGGAGTCCCATATTGTGGGGGGTCGGGGTTGCTGTGGGGGTCGGTTTGGGTATTTTCAATTTTTATCCAGAAGTTAGAAGAGGTTTTAATTCTCATAACTTTTTCTGGGTAACTATTGGTGTAACCCTGGTGGATCCAAAGTTTGCGATTTAAATCATATTTTTGGATGGTTCCCAGAGCAGGGCAATTGTCCAGAGGAAGTTAGCATTTCTGGGCAATTGCTGTGAAAACCCTTGCCAGGGAATTTCCGAGAGGGATTCCCCAGCGCATCTTTGGGGTACCCAGATCTGATGCGGGGGAGCTCGGAAGCTATGGCCCAATTTTATCCATTTTCAGCACATGCTTGAGTAATCAATGAAGAGTTGAGATGAAGCAGCTGTATGCTTGGAGGCACTAGTTTTCATTGTGAGACAGGTTCCATTAGAAAAGGTAGCTAATTTCTATGTAACAGAAGAACTGCCGCAAAATTGATTTCTTTATTTTATTTGTTGGGTCCCTCAAAATATTTTTTTACAGTTTAACATCCTTTCTCTTTTGGGGCAGAATTACTCAGTAAACTTTTCAATGTCGTAGTTTTTTATTTTACAAACTGCATACAATGAAAGCACATAAAATAAACGATTTACAATAAATTTTCAGTTTCATTCCAAGAAATTGATATTGATGACAACTAAAGTAAAAACGTTTACACTTTGCTCATTATAAAAACACAGGGATCCATTATTCCAAGGGATATTAACAGCCTTTTCAAGGCTGTCTTAGCTCCGTATGTTAACTACTGCTAAAGATATGGCATGCCCCACATCCAAATTTCTGCTTTCATTGTGGTTCTAGCATATTAACAAAGCCCTAAGTTATGTACTAATAAAGAAAATAATTATTTGGCTCCAGTCAGTGATTAAACGTGAGACACTCAAGTTGCTACCACTATTTATTTGTGCTGTAATTGTATATCAATAGCACAAAACATTTATTTGCACACCTCTTTGAAGAGTTCTATGGTGCACACAATATAGATGTTTCACTTGGTAAGTGGACAGCCAACATTTTCTCTTTTCTATAGAACTCACTGAATGACTTAGCTGTAATGATTTGAGTACTGGATTTCTGTATTGTGTACTCCTTTTACTTATGTAGGAGGGGAACAACTTATTATAATGTTTAGGAATTGTCATACTTACATATTTTCATTTTAACTTTGCAGTGCATTCAATTGTGGATGTATTCACTGTGCAGCAGTTAAAAAATCAATTAATGGACAAAGTCAGCAAGTCAAAGCCCACCTATGGAATCATATATGCTTACATTACTATGTTTAATATTGATTCTGACAGTTCAAAAATAATAAAATCCAAATGGTAAGAATGACATTTATACCTAATTTTAAATTTGTATAGTTAAAAAGCAAACAATTTTGCTTGGTGCTGTATCGAATGTAAAGGTTATCTGTTCAATATATAAAGGAATGTTAGGACCAAGGACAATATTATTTTCTTCTATAGTCTTCTTAACAAAAATATAATAAAATTTTGCCAGACCATCGATTCTGCAATTCCCCTGTTCTGTGTTCTGAGTGGCCACGGTTAGGTAGCTTAAATATTTACCAAATATAGGATTTATCCTATTGCAGAATCAATATTGTTAAACTTGAAGATTTCTTCCCATTAGAAATGACAATGTAAGCAAAAGCTGTAAAACGATGCTGGAATGAAAAAAACATTTCATGAATCTTCCGATATCAGGAGCAGCAAATGATTCAACTTAAGCTGCTGTTGCACCTCGGGACCCTGAGGAAGTCCCGACATGTGCACAGCGGGGGTACTTATGTGGGAAGTTTAAACTTCTGATTGTTGGTTTTACTGCCCTGACTGCTGCACAATTCCCTTCAACAATGGGATGAGATGGACATATTCACGGAGACTTGGGCAGTTTGTCCTATACATACCCTGTTTTTTTAACACAGATTTACTTAGAGCTCTTCCCAGCAGGTGTAAAGCCTGCTCAGGAGCACAGCTCCAAGTAAATCAGCTAGAATGTCAGAGCCCTTTGAAGGAGCTGAAAATGACAAAAACAGAATCATTATAAGTAACTGCTGTCCAAAGAAAAATGAGAGCTGTGGTTATGATATGAAATTGTGGAACTTGATGTTTAGCCCAGAAAGTTGTCAAGTGGCTAATTGAAAGATTAAATGCTATTCCTTAAGATTTCATTGAGCTTCATTAGGACAGAGGTCAGGATGGAGTAGGGTGCAGAATTAAAATGGCAATTGTAAAATTATGTTGTGTTCAAATGGTATTTAACAAAAATCTTAAAACGCATACTTCTGTGTTTATCAAAGTGGCAGGTGCAGATTTTTGATCGATGTTGGATCAAATGTATGCACAAATCCTTCCTGTTCGTCTTGCTCAATTAACGCCTCAAGCATCATCACCAGCTTTGATTTCTGGGTGGATGTGTCTGACCATACAGGCACTCTTCAGTCATGTAACTTAACAGGAAGCACAGCTGAAAAAACACTTGGCTACACAGTAAGTATCTGGTATTTGGAAGTTTTAGATTAAAGTTGCAGTATAGAAACTGATAGTGTTTTCTTCAATGTCCTTTACTCCAGTAAACTGGTGTCTGAAGAGACTTCTTAGGGAGTCTGTGAAATAATGTGAAATATGAGAAGCAGGCACATCCATCTCATCGACACCTGTAGGTAAATATCTGTTTACTCAAAGGCATTATTAAAATATTCTCCACATGCTACGCTTCCATGTTATGAGGATTATATAGTATTATAATTTAGAAGGAGGCAGGAGGAAATCCGTGATTAATCTATTTGATAAGGGAACCTTCAACATAAGTATTAGAAAATCACTGCTTTGCTGCATTGTATGTGTGATGAAATTCATATACATTGGCCAGGCTATCCAGGATAATTACACCTTAGGGAGGGGCAGAAGAAGGTTGTTTGGAGATATTGGTTGAACAGAAAACAATAGCATTAAAACTGAAAAGAAATAGGGAACATTGCTTTTTCATCACCTTTTTTAGATTGTTAAATGAATAAATTGGTGTGTCCTCTGATTCCTTACAAAAAAATCTCATAATGTCACATTAACAATTTTTCCATTAAAAAACAACTGTATAGCAAGAATCAGAATGACTATTTCATTTTACCACAGTTAGCGAATTCATTTTTTCAATTTTGCCATCCCATCTGAAAATAAGATAGTACTTAAAAATCAAATATTAAGCAACACGTTTCTATTCAATGGATCACTAAAAGCTGCATTGAAATCTATTTTAAAATGAGTAAATATATTTAATAAAAAAATATTCTTATGTTTTGTATTGGCTCACATCAATGTCTTAAATTTTATCTAAATAAGGAAAATCAAGTGATCTGTTGGCTAAGGCTAGTTTTCAATTTTTATTTATTCTTACAACATTCATCAAAAATGTAATTTTTAATATAAAACAAACCTTTAAGATAATTTTGATTTAATATGGTATTCCTGGCTTTCCTGGGTAAGGATTAGTTATCAACAAATAAACGTTGACATCAAACTCCAATAAACACAATACAAAAATCAAATACAATAAATTTCATACATAGGTTTACATGTTAAGAAAATTCTCACCAGGACAAGATAATTTTATATTGGAAGCAGGGCCGTCACTGACACCCCATGTAGAAAGGCATTAGATACAGTCTGATAACACAGTGCTGCAGTGTTGGACATAACTGAACCTGAGATGATGATCCTAGCTGCACTGCCAGTCACAGTTCTTGATCAGATAATTTCATAGTGTTAGTTAAGTTACCTTATAGATGGAAAGAAAACTGCAGCTGTTAAGTATATGTCCTGCTGGTTCAACCATCCAGTTGTAGATGTATTTACAAGTTATACCACTCATGTATGAGAAAGTAAACAAAGAGCATACAGATGTCTATTATGATTGTTTCTGTTTGTAATTGGGTTTCTTTACAGAATTCCATGAATAAGATTTAGATGATTGATAATGTAAATTTATAATTAAAATAATGTTTGCACTGTTAGCTATGTGTATATCAGATAGGGTTCAAAAGTAAGTCTAGCTGGCAGTCATAATATATACATAGAAAGTATATTACTAATGGCTTGGACTATTTTTCAAATTCCAGTACTTTGTTTGGATGTTCCCAAATCTATTACTGCCCACTAGTGGTCAATACACTTTGTTGCACAATTTTGAATAGTGACCTTCCATTTTTTTTTAACATTTTGTATTTCAATAAATTGTTTTATACACGTGATAGGCATTTTACAGAGCTCTTAACATTCAATGAAAATAAAAGCAACACTGTAGATAGGGACATTTCTTTTTTTGAAACTTTTAAAGTTTCTTTAATTGTTAAAAGTAAACAGAAACACGTATTAACGAAGCATTTTTAAAAAAATATCCTGCAGTTCTGAATTTATGTACTTGTGAAAATTTTACACAGCAAAATAATTATTGCACAAATGTAAAAGATCTAATATTAACCAGGCTGCATTGTGGAATGATTTTAAATCCCAGCCAATCCACACACACACAGAATATTACATCTCTTGTATAGAAATATATTTTAAAATATATCTTGAAATATTGCTTATGTAGATATATGAAAACTGGTGTTGTTGAGGTAATGCTTTGGGGAGAGCAAACAAAGCAAAGGAATACTCAATAAACAGGCGGATATTGAGAGGGGTAGAGGAAGTATGACACCTTGAAGTGCATGTCCACAGGTCCCTGAAGGCGGCAGGACAGTTGGATAAGGTGATAAAGAAAGCATATGAAATGCTTTCCCATTTTGGACAAGGAATTGAATACAAAAGTAGGGTGTAATACTCGAACTGTATAAAACGCTGGTTAGGTCACAGCTGGAATTTTGTGTACCATTGTGGTCACCGCATTACAGGAAGGACATAATTGCTCTGGAGAGAATACTGAGGAGATTTACAAGAATGGTGCCAAGGCTTGAAAATTGCATCTATGAGGAAAGATTGGATAAGCTGTTTTCCTTAGAACAGAGGAGGCTGAGGAATGACCTAATTGAGGCAAAATTATGAGGGGCCTAGATAGGGTAGACAGAAAAGATCTGTTTCCCCTAGCTTGAGGGGTCAATTACCAGGGGGCATAGATTTAAGGTGATCGGTAGTAGGATTAGAGGGGCTATGAGGAAAAGCCTTTTCACCCAGAGGGTAGTGGGCATCTGGAATTCACTGCCCAAATTGGTGGTTGAGGCTGGAACGCTCAACTCATTTAAAAGGTACCTGGATCTGCACCTGAGGTGCTGTAACCTGCAAGGCTATGGACCAGGTTCTAGAAAGTGAGATTAAAATGAGCGGCTAGTTTATTTTTTTTCTCTTTTTTTGGCTGGCGCAGACATGAAGGACTGAATAGCCTCTTTCTGAACTGTGACTTTTCTATGGTTCTATGGTTGTGTTTTTAAAATAGCTGTTACATCTTGTTGTATATTTTCCAATTTTCTGATTTATATTTCAATGACTCTAAAAATGATGGGAATCTAATTTATATCTAAGCCATGTTTTATTACTTAGCGCACTGGCTTCATTTTCATATAAATCCCAGTGTTACCCAGCCATAGCTCTCCCATTTTCCCTGCTTCTGTCCTAGCTTAAAAACTGTTTCATCTCTGACTTTCCTTGATCCTGATGAAAGGTCATCAACCTGAAACATTGGCCAGGATTTTATAGTCCCATCCATGGCAGGAATTGTCGCAGGCAGGGCCGGAAAATCCCACCCATTAATTTTGTTTCTCTCTCCAAGGATATACCTGCTTGTTGAGTGTTTCCAAATTTTCTGTTTTTATTTCAGAGCAAATACTCAGCTGACACCTAAAGTAAATATCAAATCATGCATTTAATTTGCACTTCATCAACACCACTGATAAGTAGGAGACATACTGCAATGAAATCTACTTGCAGTTGCACAATTGCGTGCAGAGCAACTACAATGCTGTTAGTTAGACAGTCCACAGTGCTGCAGTATCAAATTACTGAGCCTCACATGGAAACTACTTTGTTCAAATATTTAACTTCTGTGTATGCCTCTAGGAGCCATCACAACCACACTTATTCCTAATTTGCTGCTACTTGAGAAAAGTAACAGCAGAGGTCAATGCCAGTAGTGTAGCTCCAAGAACATGGATCTAGTGCAGGGAGAAATTCAATGATCTGACATGAGTTGTCAACCCAAATCTAAATATTATAATGAAGGTGCATGAGTTCAGTCTTCAAATACCATATCCAACCAGCTGCACCATTAGCCTGATCCATTGCTCGATTCACTATACCCCCATCACACAGCAACCAAAAATCAGTAATCAACCCTTGAACTCATATGTTTTACCTCACTCTCACACAATTAGTACTGTTGCAAGTCCTGCACTCACAGCTTGCACACATTGACTGTTGTTCAACCATGACCGCCACATCACCCAAACATATTACAGGACACTCACTGACATACTTCCCCTTTATTGCAGGAGAAGGTGGCACAAAACAACAGGCAGTAGGAAAGAACTGGAAAAGGACAAGCAGACATACATGTATTAACTACATGGAGAAGACAGTGCTGGCATTGATGGGAAACATCATTGCTAAGGCTGTAGTTACCGGTGGGGTGGAATGGATTGATGATGAGGGTATCTGCACACATAATCCTCCTTTCATCCTAGTTCTTCATCCCAGAATCACTTATGACTCACAAGCTACAGATGTTGTAAGCATGCACTTCTTACTTTCTCCTCTCCCCTCACCACAACCCAGTATTTGTCACTTTGTCATTTTAGATATCCAAGAATTGGAACCTTCCCAGTCAAAGGAAGAAGAAGATAATGAAACTGAAAAGTCACCGTTACTCAATCATGTCAGAGACTGACATTTCTTTTAAGACCCTAGGATGCAGGGGATCCTGGGGACTTGTCAGCTTTTAGTTCTAACAGTTTTCCCAGTACCTTTTCCCTCGTGCTTGTGATTGTTTTTAGTCCCTTTTGATTTTCAAGTACTCGTGGGATGTTTTTATGTCTTCTGTGGTGAAGACTGACTCAAAATATCTGTTCCAACGCTTCCGTCATTTCCTTTTTTCCTATTATTAATTCCCCAGTCTCGCCCTCAAAGGGACCAATGCCCACTTTAGTTACTCTTTCCCTTTATAAATACTCGTAGAAATGATTACTATCTGTTTTTATATTTCTAGCTCATTTCCCCTTGTACTCTAAAATTTCTCCCTCTTTTTTTCTTAGTCATTCTTTGCTGGTTTCTAAAATTTGTCCAACCTTCTGACCTACCACTAATCTTTGAAGTATTGTATGCTTTTTCTTTCAATTTGGATAACAATCTTTAACTTCCTTAGCACCCTTCTCATAGAGTCTTTCTTTCTTAATGGAATATACCTTTGCTGAGAGTTATGAAATATTTCCTTAAAAATTTGCCACTAGCTCCTCTAGTGTCCCACCTTTTAACCCATTTTCCCAGTTCACTTTAGCCAACTCTCTCTTCATACCCTTGTAATTGCCTTTATTTAAGTTTAACAGATTAGTCTTAGACCCACACTTCTCACACTCAAACTGAACGTGAAACAGTTATGATCACTGTTGCCTAGATGCTCCTTTACTATGAGGTAATTAACTAATCCTGTTTCTTTGCACATTACCAGGTCTAAAGTAACCAGTTTCCTGGTTGACACCTGGCATAAGTGCACAGAATCCAGGGTGGAGAAGGATAGTGCAGGTGCTAGCTCGCCTGGAGGCGAGGTTGCATACTAGTTCTGTCGCAGAGGAATCACAGATGAGGACTTCAGTGGGCCAGGACATGGAAGATGGCTGACAGATGTGCACTAGAAAGGCTGATAGAAAGCATGTGCATAATGTTAAGGAGCATGGAATAGTTCAGCACAAACTTGGCACAGGACTTTGCACGAAGCTTGGAACCATCTTTTCCAGCATGGAATAAGTGGTCACCTCCATCAGCACATCAGGATACAACGTCCGATGGCTAATGTCACAGCTTCCATTGCAGCACAAGAAACTTCCACCAAAAGGCTGTGTGCTGGAATCTCAGACTACTGCCACGGAAGCTCAGATTGTTCCATCTGGATATCACTGTTCAAAGGGACTTCCAGGGCAACACATACGGTGCGCACAGAAAAGATTACTACACAAGACAAGACCTCATGGTGTTGCAGGTGATATATTGACAAACAGGAAACAGAGCCGGGATAAATGGATCATTTTCAGGTTGGCAAACTGTAGCTAATGGAGTGCCACAGGGATCAGTGCTGGGGCTTCAACTATTTATAATCTGTCGTTTAATAGGACAGAACTTGAGTATTGTTGAAAAAGACATGTTGTCGAAGCTTTTCATCTTGCACTCACCAGGACAATTCACAAGAATACCAAATGTAAAGGGAACAACAATTTATACTTCATGAGAAGAGAGTGCAGATTAGTTGGCAAGTGGACTCTGATTGGCAGAGGCATTGCCATGGAGAATGCATCAGTTAACTGGTGACTGACTGACAGTTAACAGCTAAGCTTTGTTTAAATTCAGACCTGGCAGGTTGATTCTGGTCAAGAATTGCCCTGGGGAATGAACCAGAGAATGGCTGTTGCCTATTTTGTTTAGTTGAAAGAAGCGCAATGTGTGTACATGTTATTTCTGCCTGCATAGAACAGGGCCGTATGTATTAATATATGTAGCTTCTAGCATGCATAAGTGCGAGCCCGACTGATCATCCTAAATTGGTTGTCAGCGTAATTCTTAGCACACTCAGGATTGTTTAGCAAATGTTGTCCAATCGTGGAATCACATCTAAAGTTGGACAATGTTTTGAGTTTTGCAAGCACAGGCTGGTTGGGTATGGTTAGTGCCTTGCCTGTTCTAAATAGCTGAAGGACATGCTGTTTGATACAATCTGCCAGTCTTTGGGATGTATGACCTACATACCTAACATCGTACTGGCACTGAAATTCACATACCACATTACTTGTTTGTGTGATGGGCAGAATGCCTTTTTGGCTTGATGGCAGTATCCTGTTAGTGGCAACCAGCTCTCATGTTGCTACTGCATAGCAGCAGTGTGAAATAGTTAGCTTCACCTGTTAATCAAATTTTCAAGATATCTTGCCTTTCCAGGGCAATCTGAGGTAGACTGGGCACTTTTCAGGCCTGAAAGTGGTGGCCTTAGGCCCATTCATGAGTTTGCACATACAGCAAGCAATGATCTGATCAGAGTACCTATTATCTCGCAGAATGGCTTTGATGTGCCCTATTTCAGCATTAAGCTTCCATGCTGGCTCAGGCCCTATTTACGCGGTTGCCAATAAGGCCAATCTTATAGCGCGTGAAACTGTAGGAATCCCAACACGTATATTGACCAGTGAAGGTACGCTTGTGCTAGATGGTAGTAAAGGGTCCCCTGTAAGATTTCTCAACTAGCATGTCAAGGAAAGGGAGCTCATTTGACTGCTCCATTTCAAAGATGAATTTGAATGCAGGATGGAGCCCATTCAGGTGTGTGAGGAAACTCTTGCATGCAGCTGCAGATTCAAATATAGAAAACATATCAGATAAATGCAAGGGGTAGGAGGGTGGGTGTTATTCCATCAAAGATGGATTTCTCATAGAACCCAATAAAGATGTTTGTGAGAGTTGGGCCTAGAGGTGACCCATGGCAACACCATCTATTTGGGCATACATGATGTAGTTAAAACTGAACTCAACCGCGCGAGTTGCTGAGTTCATAGTTCAATGAATACTGATTAAATAAGGTCTAGATCACATGATATAGTGCTGCAGTGCAAATGTCTATGGCTTCCTTGAGCAATACATTGGTGAATAGGCTAGACAATGTCAAATGAGCACATGGACACAGCATCGCTATTGATATGCGAGTCCTGTATGGTCTTTGCAAATGTGAAGGAATCCTTCACCGTGTATGTGGAAAACTTGCTCAAAACTCTTTGTTGCAACTCGCCTAACCATTGGCCATTTCATGTTGTGCAGAACTTGTCATAGACAAGAGAATGCACAAAAGGACATCACTTCTGTGTGTCTTGGGCAGCCCATACGTACACAGATGCAAGAAGAAACGTTTCGACAACATGTGTCTTTTTTCAACAATATTTACAATCTATATTAATTACTTGGATGAAGGGACCAACTGTATTCTAGCCAAATTTGCTAAAGATACAAAAATATGCAGGAAAGCAAGTTGTCAGGATGATATAAACAGCCTACAAAGAGATGTTGATAGGTTAAGTGAGTGGGCAAAAATTTGGCAGATGGAATATAACGTAGGAAAATGTGAGGTTGTCCACTTTGGCTGGAAGAACAGAAAAGCAGAATATTATTTAAATGGAGAGGGACTGCAACATGCAATACAGAGGGATCTGGGTGTCCTTGTATATGAATCACAAAAAGTTAGTATGCAGGTACAGCAAGGGGGATGGAGTAAATAAGTAGGGAATCTTGCCACAACTGTACATGGTATTGGTGAAACTGTACCAAGGAGTACTGTGTAAGTTTTGGTCTCTTAAGGAAGGATATAATTGCATTAGAAGCAGTTCAGAGAAGATTACAACTCTGATTCCTGGGATGGAGGGATTACCTTACGCAGAAAGGTTGAGCAGTTGGGCCTATACACATTGGAGTTTAGAAGGATCAGAGGTGATCGTAAAGAAGCATTTAAGATTCGGAGGGGGCTTCAGAGGGTAGATTCTGAGAGGATGTTTTGTCTCATGGGGGAATCCAGAACTTGGCACAGTTTAAAAATAAGGGGTCTCCCATTTAAGACTGAGATGAGGAGGAGTTTCTTCTCTCAGAGGGTCATTAGCCTTTGGAATTCCCTTCTCCTGAGAATAATGGAGACCAGGTCATTGAAAAATTCTACACTGAGTTAGGCAGATTTTTGATCTATAAGGGAGTAAAGGGTTATGGAGGGCAGGCAGGAAAGTGGAGTTAAGGCCACAATCAGATTAGCCATTATCTTATTGAATGGCAGAATAGGCTTGATGGGCCGAATGGCCTACTGCTCCTTTTCCTTTTAAATAATCAAACCATTCTCCAACAAGTCAATGGAATTGTTGACGGGGTGCCCCAGGAAAATTGTTGTGGCTCCATGGAACACAAACCTGCTGTATTCTCTCAGAATGACAGCATTCCTACTCCCACCTCGCCAATCCGAAACTGTCTATGCTGTTGTCCCTAAGCCAGCCAACCCAGACGGATGTAGCCCAGGCGAAGATGGTGTAGCTGAAGCCGAGTTTGCTAGGCCCAGAGCTGCTCAAGATTGGCCTCAAGGCCATCAGCCATCTCCTCTGTTGAGGATTAGTATCCTTCCTTCACCTATGCTACAGGCACAGGGGAAGCACTTTGTAGGAGCACTAGGAAGATAGGCATTAAGGAACGCACAATGGTAATTAGTTTAATTTTGTATGCATTGTTTAATGAGCAATTTTTTAGAATTGGATTGGTAAGTGCATTTTCTGGTGTGTTTTTTGTGTTGTTGGAAAGAGGATGATGTAATGGTCAGTGATGGAAGTTAAAGAGTGTGATCTGTTGATTGGTCTACTGCATAACTGTAATGGTAAGAACAGAAGAGCTGGATATATAATTCAACATTCAGTAAATTGAGAAAATATGTACCGGAAGCCAAAGCACATTTCACACACTGCTTATCAAGTTCATGGAACTCTTCTCCAAGCTCTCTCCTGGCAGCACCATAGCTTTGTGAATGTATCCTTTTTACAGTTGCCTCCAGCTTCAACTTGCTTTTGCCACCTTTCATGCAACAAAAGGAAAGGCTGGAGTCTGCCAAGCAAAAGCTGTAATTTGGAGGAACACTAAAGATGAGTAATGCTAATTTAGGATGAATTCTGGTCAAGCTTTATAAGTAAGTACCTGGGGAATGTGTGAATAGAAAGGGCATCTTTCAGATATTACATTTTGGATCATCTGTTCTGTTTTTAACTGATACTTTTTCATTGCATCGGACTGTCTTCAAGTGTGATGTTTAATTAACATAAATTTGCGTGTATTAAAAATATTTTCAGAGTTTGGAGCAGTTGTAAAGAAACACAAAAATCAGAAAAATGGAAGGGGGCAGAATTGAAGCAACAATTGCGACACAGGCAGCCCACCAACTTCATGCTGCCTTCTCATTTCAATATGCTCACCCTGGAGCCAGTGTTAACCATGGTGTTGATTATAAGCTGAATGCATCAGCAGGGGCAATATCATGAGTGACTAGTACCACTTAAGGTTAGCCTGCACTGCGTAAAGCTAGTCTTAAAGGCAAGGTGTGTCATGGCTGCATGCTGCCAGTCATGCAGGAAGCGAATCTGACCTGGGAAACTGAGGATTAACACAACATGGGAGAGAGCGGAAGCCAAGGTTTTTGCATGCTGCAGCAGAACCCTTGCTGGAGGGGGTGGAAGAAGAAGAGACATCTTGTATCCCACAGAAGGCTTTCCAGACACATGCTTAGAAGGCAATGGATGTAGATATTATTGAGATCAAAGCACTGAGGACCTGGATGTAGCACAGCAAGAAGTTCACTGACCTCACATGAGTTGTCAAGATCAATGAATGTATCTTCAGTTGCCATATAGTACTAACTACACCACTAGCCTCAAACACTGCTTCACATGATTCACTGTACCTCACATCTCCCAAACAGATTGCTTGACAGTCTGACACACTTCCCATTCTCTTGCAGGACAAGATGGTGCTCAACCAGAGGCAGCCGGAGCTAATCAGAAACGTGTCTGCATGTTCTAACTCCAATGGAGGAGACAGTGCTGACCATTAATGGGACGGTCATTGCTGAGGCCTTGGGCATCGGTGGGGCTGAAACCGTCAAAGATGACAGTATTCTTGTACCTAATACCACTTTTCATATCCCTTCCCCATATTTTATGCTGTCTGGAGCTTCAAAGACTCTTGTAGCACCTATAAAGGCGAGCACTAATAAGCCCAATTTCTTGGCTGGGACATCTTGAGATACATATTGTATTAAGTGATGGTATAGCAACATGAAATTTACCTTATTAATTATCCGATGAATTAATATTACAAAACTGATACTGTTTATCTTATGCTATAATTCCTAGACTGATGAGTTTTGCAGTTTAACAGAAGAGCAGAAAACATCATTAAAATGGAACTTCCTTTTGGAGAGGTGCAAAATATATCTAAAGGTTTGGATTTTATTCTTCCTTAGCAATGTATTTTTTTACCAGTGGTTTCTGATTTTATTTTACAGCATATAGCAACAAAAATAAAAATGACATGCTTTTTAAAATAAAAAAGAGCAAAAACATCTGATAATGGCTGCTGTGCAAGGCTTTCACACCTAAAGGGAGCAGTCCCTGTAAATGTTGACCTGAGCGCACTGGTCAGATGATCATTACACATACTGCACAACAAATCCTTTAGAAAGTTAAAATTCAATGCAGTAATCCAATTTGAATACATTAAGGAAGAATGCGAGAAAGGAAGTCTTTAGTCCTTTTCCTCCATGTAAGATGTATCCTTATCTCATTCCAGGAGTGAGATCTCTTCTACAGTTTGTAGAGTGGGCTCTTCCACAGTTACCTCATCATTGGTGCCCAAAACCAGCTTGATCATTCAGTAAATACGGTTAGAGTGTGTTTGATGATCGTCCAACGAAAGCCCTGAGGATAAGAGTGTAGTCACAAAGAGTAGGATGACATGGTCCTTCACATCTTTGTCATCCTTGGCTGCCTCAGCCTTCTGCCTCAGGGCATCCACGATTGCATGGACAAGATTCAGATGTTTCTTGACTATCATGGTCAAGTTGTCCTTCAGGGCCTGAACCTTCACGGTCGTCTCCATATTTGCAGTCCAGCCTTTGGTGCTGATCACAATGCAGTATGGTGAGGATACAAGTTGATTGGAAACTCACATTTTCCACTTTCTTGTCCAGGATCTCTTTCATGAGCTTGTACAGATACTTGACTCAGTCTTCTTCACACTTTTCTCATCATCCTCAGACAGCTCAAGGCCCTCACTTGTGGCAGAGACAAGTTGCTTTCTGTCAAACTCCTTCAGCTGCTGCATACAATATTGGGCTTAGTCATGTACGCCAACTCAGGGTCCTGCTCACACACTGCACAAAGGCAGAATTAGCAACTTGGTTCTTTGCTTTTACCAGTTATGTAGTTGATGCAGTTCTAGTTTTCCTTCATACAGGAGACATGCAATGAGTTCATTCCAGACTGTGAGGTACAATAATGCAGCAGTTCAGACAGTTTCTTGCGATTCTGAGAGTCCTTGTGAATACTGAGCTTGAGGTTTTTGGAGAACTACAAGAAATTCTACAAGCAGTTCTCATGTCCTCTGCCAGCTCAGAATAGCTGCATGCATTTCTTGATGTTCTTGCAGATGACCTTCAGATCTTGCTCTGTTGCAGCATTTCCCGGGAAATGTTCAAGAGCAGGTCATCAGGTCCACCACACAACAAAGAAAGTTGGGGCACTCTAGGATCAACTCCTCATAGCTGTCAATGATGAAGACTCTGTGAACATACAGCTTCTCAAAAAAGAGAGCATGGAATTCGAGGTTGACCCTGGACTGAGAAGTATTTCACTGCAAGATGGTCCTCCCAATTATTAGTAAGACTCTTGTAGAACTCGTCATACTCCTGCGTGATGTAATTGGGATTGTGGGTACCATGACTGACTGTACTAGTAAAGTCATCCCCGTCGCTCTTTCCAGTATAGGTTTCCACATGGCAGAAAGCCACTAGCTGATGAATCCCAGGCAAATGCCTTGTGTTACAACCCTGCAGAGACCGATAACTTTAAACAAGAGATTTGAATTCCCAGTGACCGACTGAAACGATTACATGACAAGATTTCAAGTTTTAAGATTTTTACTGGAACAAATTAAAAGCAACTCCAACTAAACACTAGTTGGCAACTAACACTCTAAACTATAGAAAAGATAGCTGCTCTTTAACTTCTTAGCATAACTAAACTTCCCACCAACATTGTAGGTGTACCTACACCACATGGACTGAAGCAGTTCAACATGGTGGCTCACCACCACCTTCTGAAGGGAAGTTAGGAACGGGCAACAAATGCTGGCCTAGACAGCAACGCCCACATCCTGTGAAAGAATAATTTAAAAAGAAAACTCCATGCCACAGTTATACTTTTATGTCTGCTTTCCATAGAATAACAATTTTCACCAGAACCAGTTCAACATCACTCCCAGATTCCAGTGGGTTCACTTCTGCCTGTTTCGCTGAGTCGTAATGTCAAGTGATTGTCAAAAGGTGCTTCTCAATTTCCAGAAAAATGCTGAACCAAATACCAGCAGTAAGGACCACTCAGTAATTCTTTTCCCCCTGACCATACTAGGACAAACCTTCCAGATTCCTTAGATTGCCATGGGATGCATCCCTTTGACCATAGACGACCTTTCCTCTTATATTTCTGCCTGGTAGCTCGCAGAACAGATGTTCTCCTATCTGCTAACCACACTAGCTGCAGTCTTTTGTCTCTTTGAGACCTCCTCTGTCTCTCTTTCTGTCTGAAATCTTGGAGACTGAAAACCTATCCACAGTCAGCACAGCTGTTCTTGCCTTTGTTTTCATATGTGAACATTTTATACTTTGCTCCCAGTAAGCCTGAGCCTGGGCCTCCCTATCTCCATAGCAACCAAGCCACATGGTCTGTTGGCTGGCAAAATTCAGAAAAGATCACATATGAACAAAGAGCAGGAATAGGCCATTCAGCCCCTCGAGCCTGCTTCACCATTTAATAAGATCATAGCTGATCTGATAGTATCCTGAAATCTGCATCCCACCTACTGCCCATAACCTATCACCCCCTTGCTTACCAAGAATCTATTCACCTCTGCCTTAAAAATATTCAAAAACTCTGTTTCCACCATCCTTTCAGGAAGAGTTCCAAAGACTCACGACATTCAGTGAAAAAATTTCGCCTCATCTCTTTTAAATGGGCAATCCTTTATTTTTAAACAGTGACCCCTAGTTCTAGATTCTCCCACAAGAGGAAACACCTACTCCACATCCAGCCTTTCAAGACCCCTCAGGATCTTGTGTTTCAATCGTCACCTCTTACTCCTCTAAACTCAAGCGGATACAAGCCTAGCCTGTCCAACCTTTCCTCATAAGACAACCCACGCATTCCAGGTATTAGTCTGGTAAACCTTCTCTGAACTGCTTCCAACGCATTTGCATCCTTCCTTAAATAAGGTGACCAATACTATACACAATACTCCAAATGTGGTCTCACTAGTGTCCTGTACAACTGAAGCATAACCTTCCTACTTTTGTATTCAATTCCCCTCACAATAAATGATAACATTCTATTAGCTTTCCTAATTACTTGCTGTACCTGCATACTAGCCTTTTGTGATTCATGCACTAGGACACCCAGATCCCACTGCACCTCAGAACTCTGCAATTTCTCACCATTTAGATAATATGCTTCTCTTTTATTCTTCCTGCCAAAATGGACAATTTCACATTTTCCTACATTATATTCCATTTGCCAGATTCTTGCCCACTCACTTAACCTTTCGATATGTGTTTGTAGCCTCCTTATGTCCTCTTCACAACTTTCCTATCTATCTTTGTGCCATCAGCAAATTTGGCAACCATCCCTTCAATCCCTCTTAGAAGTAAAATATAAATTGTAAACAGTTGAGGTCCCAGCACTGATCCCTGTGGCACACTACTCGTTACATCTTGGCAACCTGAAAAAGACCAATTTATGTCTACTCTCTGCTTCCTGTTAGCCAGCATGACAATACGTTACCCCCTATACCATGAGCTTTTATTTTCCACAATAACCTTTGATGTGGCACTTTCTCAAATGCCTTCTGGAAATCTAAGTACAGCACATCCGCCAGTTCCCCTTTATCCACAGCACGTTACTTCCTCAAAGAACTCCAATAAGTTGGTTAAACACGATTTCCCTCTTCACTACTCCGTTTTACCTGAAATTAAAGAGGCAGTCACAAAACCTAATCATCTTATAAAACCTCACATTCATAAGATTTGTCATTGTTGTGTTGGTGAGCGCAGTAATCTTCTCATCCACCAGGTAGGCAGAATAGAACTAACAGCAAACTGCCCAGTCATTGAAATATCTACACCAGTCTGCAGAGCTTTCATCAAGCTTATTTGGTGCCAGACCCAGAAATGGTATCCAAGTTGTTTTCAGGTCTGCCTTGGTCATCCCAATCTCAGTGTCTATGATGGTATTACGACTGGTCCCCGGGCAAGGTCCCCCCCAATTTGTTAGGATCCCGAATGAGATGCCCCAAATTCTAAACTTCCCAAACGGGACCCCAATTTTGTTATGCTCCAAGGTGAGGAAGAATGAGCTGGCTCCCCTTCTTTATTCAACCCCCTCAGTTGGTTGCAACAAGGTTAATTTAAAAAGGATCCCTTCCTTTGAGGATATCTTTTCCCAGTCTAAACGTATTTATGTTTTAGAAAAAGCTAATTTAACCTTGAGCCAAAGAAAGAGTAAGTTTATTAGTTGCTAAAAATCTGAGGAAAAAATAATGAAAATGCAACACATACACACAGATTAGAAATGAGAAATTGAGTCCAACAATAAAAGTTAAAAAAGATATACTAATCAGTCTTTGGCTTGTCCACGAGGAGTCGATGGCAAAACGTTGTGGCTGTTAAGTTGGGTGATTCCAGTAGAGCTGACTTTGGCAGTTGAGCAGTTGGTTTGGAGACTCTTGGTTCTGCAGGTAAGCTGAAGAAGCTGCCCTGTTTCCTTCTTGACTGTGACTTTGTTGACTTGCCTCCAGCCACACAGAGAGAGAGATAGACTTTTACCTGCAAGCTGCAGGGATGTCTAATTTATGTTCCTTTGCTGTGACCTTCACAGCATACACTAACATACCTGAACTGGAACACACCAATCAGGTTGCAACTAACTTCTTAACCCCTTTTCTTATGTAGTCCTGAAAGGGAAAAAACAAACATGTCTTTCACCCAGAATCTGCTTTCTTTCCATCAGACCATTTCCACATTCTGAGATATAACTCAACAGGACTGCTGAGATGCGGTAATCAGTCTCCATTGTCTCCACAACCACCGGAGATTAAAGTTCAGTCTTTTGCATTGCACCTCTCCCTTTCAAGTGTCTCTGTCTGAAGTAGACCTTGACGCCTTTTTTAGGTGCAACATTCCATGTTCCCTCTGGACTAGTTGGTCAAGTATAATCCATATAGGAATTTTTCAGAATTCTCAGCCAGCTTTTGCTCATATGCCCTTTTTAAAAAAAACACATATCTTCCTTTAAAAAGTTCAATATGCCCGTAAGTAATTTGGGACTATAATCCACTGTCATGACAATAGTGAGAGTACCCTTACATTTGTTGGAGATGATTTCAATCTTCAGATCCCTGCCACCCCCCAATTTTGAAGGATCAGTCAGGCTTTCATTTTGGATCCTGTTCAGAGCGTTGGAGATAAGTTCTCAGCAGAAGATTTCTTTGTTGGAATAGAAGATCCTGAGGATGAAGAACATATGCTGAGCAATCTCAGCCTAGAAAGTAAAGGTCTCCACCACATCATCAACTGTACAAATCTCTTCAGGCATCTTGCTCGTGTTGTGTGGTGTCTGGGTGGCAAAGTGGTTTTGTTGCTCTGCCCTCCCACTCCTTGCTGCTTTGCTTCTTCTGCCAAAAGTGTTATCAGATTTGAAACAGCCTTTTCAGTTTTTTGTTAGTTCTTTAATTGCCCTCTCTCCTCCCACCATGTAGTCTGCCATACCATCTAACTTCTCCCAAGATGATTGCTGTAGACCGACTACACTTCTTGACACTTTGTTATGGCATCACAATTAATATTGAGAGTCCACCACATGAGGAGTTTCAGAAAGACACTTGAGTAACTTTTTGATGGATTTTAAAAGCTTGTAATTCAGAATTATAACTAATGAACTATAGCCTAACTTCAATAAAGCATAATTTT